>NC_045976.1:10610901-10928499 GCF_010909765.2 Amblyraja radiata | reverse complement strand
TGAGAATAACAGAATATTTACGACCGAAGCAGCTAAATTGTTTGAGTGCTATGCAAGCATCCGCTATCCACATTTTGATGTAAATTACATAATCAGGTTCATTAATAATCTGGGGTATTCCATGTCACAAGATGAAAGAAACATGGAACCTGGAGACTTCTACCTCTAATTAGGCAACATATTTTCCCGGAAAGCAGTATGAGAAGAAGTGCTGGAATGGTAGACATGTTCATGTTATCATTCATTCAGCTTGTACTAAAAAGATGATTTAATTCCATCTTCAATGGTCTAGAATGCCTTTTCATCCACCACCAGTACGACCAATGATTGTCACTTGCTGAACCGTGGTGCCTATAAATGAAATCAAATGGTGCACTTCATTCCCTCAATTACTTTTTCTGTCTAAAACACTTAGATGGTTCATCTAAATCATCAAATGTGGAGAAGAAACAGATTCTGGAGAGGTTTCCAATGACATGGTCAAAATGGGAAACTGATGTGCTATGCTGAAGGCTATACTAAACCTGCAATTTAATTTTTGTTGAATAAGATGAAGAAATTTTATTTGAAAATCTTTCTTTCCTCGGGTTATTTTTGCTGTCAAGCAAAAGTTTTGCTTGAAGCAAAATATCATTAAAAGTTGGTTCTTTTGGACTTAACTGGCTGTGCTATCAAAGTATACAAAAGGTTCGAATATAATCGTTATTACAGTTGATCTTGATAAACTGTTGGCTCTTGAGCCTTTAATGAACAAATTAATAATCGTGAAGGTTTGCCATGTCTAATTCAAAGCTTTGTTTCATCGATGAGCCTTAAACAGCATGACAGTGTGTTATCATACCCTAAAGCTATACATGGTGTTCTCTTATCAATTCTCCTCTGCTCCATTTCAAGCGGGCCGCATAAGAAAGATTTTTTGTGACACTAAAACAATTAGTGGATTCTGATTCTTGCACTATTGCAGAGTTCTCAACATAGTTTCTGTTGAGATTTTAAGTAACCATCTCACACTCCCCCCTCCTCTACCCTTGTCATTTTACCAGTTCCACAGTTCTCCACATTGTTTCTCTAGAGATCACAGTTTCCCTAGCCAACAATGGACCTACCAAGCCATGCCTTGCCTGAGGTCATTTGTGGCTGGCCCGGTTTGGCCCTGGTCTTTTCTCGCCTCCAGCTCTTCACCCACCTCCCCCACCCCCTTTACGTTCAGTCTGAAGAAAGGTCCAGACCTAACACATCCCCCACCCTTTTCCCCCACAGATGCTGCCTGACCCGCTGAGTTACTCCAGAACGTTATGTCTATCTACTGCACATTTCCACATCTACCATCCCCCAAAAAGACCTTCCCATTCCCAATCTACTCCACACTCCTGGCCCTCCTGATATTGTCTGAGCCTCACTCCCTGATCCAAAACTCTTGCTCCATGCACACGTATTAAGGAGTTTTTAGCCTATTTATTGCTGATGATTTAGCTACCATTACCCTGATCCTGCTACGTACCAGGATTTATTTTTAATGACATTTGGAGATGGTTTCTTGCAATGATTATTCATGGAAGCAACTCTACAACAGCTTTTTCTTTGTTAGTTCTCATGAGTCTGGTTTACAGCATGAATGAAGCTTTATTTACACACATTGGGGAAAGGCGTATGTGAGAACGTACTTGTGACTCTGGTGTGATTTAATGTGAGGATAAAGAATCTTGTTGTATACTTCAGGCCGTATCATGCAGCGTCTTGCACATTTTGGTGGTGATGCTTAAGTTCCAATTTGGTTAAACTCCACGGTAGGGTAAGCAAAGTTTTACTGTTCTTTCTGGTGTGAAATCTTCATTCTTTTAAATCCTTTAAAGTGGTCATTTTAAAATGATTGCCAACTCACAGATGCCTATTTGAGTGCAAAATATGGTGTTGATATTTTGCTGCAAGTAATGCATTTTCAGTCATGGTTGTTTTTTTTCTCTTGCAATTTTGTGGGGGAAAAATAATTGTGCTTGTCGACTTAATGTTTTTTGAATTTAAATCAATAACCATAATAAATTAAGAACATTCTGGTATACGATGGGAAGTTTAGTTTTCGTAAGAAGGATAAGAAATTCTAGCTTCTAAATTGTGGTCCAAGGAGGGATTTTTTGATCAAAATATATCATCTGCTTTTGAGGGAAATGAGCGGAAATAGCTGGAAACACCAAGTTGGCCAGGTAACATCTAAAGCTCACCAGGGTGCTTGAGCTGAAACGGTAACTCACAGATGCTGTCTGATCTATGAGTCATAGAGTTCCACAGCGTGGAAACAGGCACTTTGGCCCAACTTGGCCACACTGGCCAACATTATCCCAGCTACTCCAGTCCCAACTGCCTGTGTTTGGTCCATATCCCTCCAAACCTGTCCTATCCATGTACCTGTCTAACTGTTTCTTGCGTCCCTGCCTCAACTATCTCCTCTGGCTTGCTCGTTCCATACACCCACTACTTTCTGTGTGAAAACGGTTCTGCTCAGATTCTCATTAAATCTTTTCCTTTCACTTTAAACTTATGACCGCTGGTCCTCGATTCACCTACTCTAGGCCAGAGACCATGTGCATCTTACCAATCTATTCCTCTCAGTTTTAAGCAACTGTTGCTTTAAAGCATTTTCTGTTTTGATTTTAGTTTATATCGTCTGTAGTTTTTTTTAAGCACAGCTGATGCCTTGAGACCTCAGACACACAAGAGAGTCCTGTATCTATCTTCAATCATAATTTGTAATAGAATTACTAACAGTGTAATTAAAGGTAATCTTCGTCTAATTGTGCAACAGCAAACAAAAATAATGTTCTCTCAACTAAAATATTAAGCTTCGGAAAGATGTTGCACAGTATACGGTGGCATAACAAGGTGTGTAATTTCCCTTTTTAGAAATATCTGACCTTGGTTATATTTCTCACATTTTCTCCATGTTTCTATTATCAAGAATCACCTTTAGCCCAATGCTATGTTGTTTTTGGTTGCGATAGTTATTGCGAAGGTTGTCATTGTTGAAGGCCAATCTTATCAGCTATGGATATTGATCAACTCGGTGTCTGTCCCAGAGTACAGAGGTGTAGTGTTAAGTAGCTCAATTGACAGGTTATGAGTCAGATACTTGTGTTCAAATACCACTTTGGAAGCAACGCTTTATAAATACAAGTAATTTTGTAGAAGAGCAACGATAGAGACTCGGCATTGTGAATTGAAATATGTTGCTGTATTCCTTTTATTTTAGGCTCTTAAATAAGTGAACACTTTAAACAGCCATTGAAAATTGTGGTTATTTTACAACAAGCAGTGAGGTTTTGTTTTGGTCAGATGTTGTACATTTCATTGCAGAAAGCCAGGAAAATGTGTTGTGAATTGTTAAGAATGAAACTGAATGAGAAGAAGGTGGGTGAATTATGATATTCAATGGAAGGTCTAACCAAAGTTTGTAATTCTAGAATTGAAAGGGTAAGTGGCGAAAATGTGTTTCTATTCAGGATGAGTTGGTGACAATGCTTAGTTGTGTCTGGCTAGAGATAACCGCTGGAGATGTGTAGGAAGGAACTGCAGATGCTGGTTTAAACCAAAGATAGACACAAAATGCTGGAGTAACTCAGCGGGATAGGCAGCATCTCTGGAGAGAAAGAGTGGATGATGTTTCAGGTCGAAGCCCTTCAGACCCTTCTTTAGACTGAAGAAGAGTCTCGACCCGAAACGTCACCCATTCCTTCTCTCCAGAGATGCTGCCAGTTCCGCTGAGTTATTCCAGCATCTTGTGTTATCTTTGACCGATGGAGATATTCCATTTGGGTTAAGACACCATGGATGACTTGGAAATTCTTCTAAATTGCCTGAAGCAACACAGGATCTGATTGTACAAATAACTAAATCACTCAACGTAACAGATTGATAAGGCCATTAAAAGGCAAACCAAGCATAAGAGTTTAATTCAGGGCTTCGAAAAGTAGTGAACCTAGACTAACCATTCATTAAAGTAAGGTGAGGTCACATTTTTGAGGTAGTGTATGCTGTCTTGGTCACCACATTATATAAAAGGATGACGAGGATTGGATATAATATCAGGATGTGCAGCATGGCTCTGAATCCCATGCGTAAGAAGATTTTGGTCTGAAAAGCATGATGGATTTTTTTAGAGTATTTCCACTCGAAGAGTATACTAAGCAGCTTTCAATGTGAGATTTACACCAAGAAATCGATTGTCTTGGAATATGACTACATGGCACACGATCCCACATTGGCATTCTTTACGAATGGTAAAGAAACATTGAGGGAACGGTAGATAAGGAGTCTGTAATGGAGGTTTCTGCTGATGTATTTTGTAGAGGATTGTGGAAAGCTAGAATGAGGCATGATGATTATCACATGGACCTGCTTAGGCTAAAAACCTGTTTCTGTGTTGTATATTCCATCTATAATTACACAAGATTTCAAAGGGACCACAGACTTCTAGTATTAATATGGGTTTATAATCCAAATGTGGGTTTATAATCCAAATCTCTCCTGCATCTTGTCATCATCATGTTTTCAACACATGCATGTTTTGGTTTTGAATCTGAAGAACTGCTAACAGTTTCAATGTAAACAAATTCAGTAATTGAAACAAGAATCGAAGCATGATGTATATGGTGACCAACTGGACATCATCAAGAGCATGAATAGTTGTAATATGGCAAATGCGCCAATTAGCAGAAGGGCGATGAGGCACGTGTGCGTTAGGTTTTGCTGCTTCCCCTGCTCCACAGAGTCATCCTCCACTTAATGCTATTGCTTAACGCTTTTGTGACAGGAACCTTGTGAGGTCTGCTTCAACTAGCATAAGCCTGGTTGACCAACACAATTCATTTTTGATCCTACCATGGATGGTAATGATTTTAGTGATGGAGCTATAATGTAAGTGAGACAAGACAATAGCTGAGATAAGGACCAATTTGGGAAATGAAATCAGTATTTACTCACATAGTTCCGACATCTACTACAAACCTACTGACTTCCATAGCTATTTTAACTACACTTCTCCCCACCCTGCTTCCTATCAAGACTCTATCCCCATCTCCCAATTCCTCTGTCTACGCCGCATCTGCGCCCAGGATGAGGTGTTCTATACCAGGGCATTGGAGATGTCTTCATTCTTTAGGAGACGGGGGTTCCCCTCTTCCATTATAGATGAGGCTCTCACTAGGGTCTCCTCGATATCCCAGAGCTCCGCTCTTACTCCCCCTTCCCCCCATTCGTAACAAGGACGGAGTCCCCCTTGTCCTCACCTTCCACCCCATCAGCAGTCGCATACAGCATATAATCCTCCAACATTTTCACCACCTCCAACGGGATCCCACTACTGTCCATCCCTTTCTGCTTTCCGCAGAGACCGTTCCCTCCAAAGCTCCTAGCTCAACTTGTCGCTTCCCACCAAAACCACCCCCTTCCCCAGGTACATTCCCCTGCAACCGCAGGAGATCAACACCTGTCTTTTTACCTCCCCCCTGGACTCCATCCAAGTACCCAAACAGTCTTTCCAGGTGAGGCAGAGGTTCACTTGCACCTCCTACAACCTCATCTACTGTATCCGCTGTTCCAGATGTTAACTTCTCAACGTCGGCGAGACCAAGCGCAGGCCCGGCGATGGTTTCACTGAACACCTCTGCTGATTCTGTCTAAACCTGCCTGATCTCCCGGTTGCTCAGCACTTCAACTCCCCCTCACATTCCCAATCTAACCTTTCTGTCCTGGGCTTCTTCCATTGTCAGAGTGAGGCCCAGCACAAATTGGAGGGATAGCACCTCATATTTCGCTTGGGTAGTTTACACCCCAGGGATATGAACATTGACTTCTCTAACTTCAGATAGCCCTTGCTTTCCCTCTCTCTCCATCCCCTTGCACTACCCAGTTCTCCCTCTAGTCTTACTGTCTCTGACTACATTTTATCTTTGTCCCGCCCTCTCCCGTGACATCAGTCTGAAGAAGGGTCTCGACCCGAAACGTCACCCATTCCTTCCCTCCAGAGATGCTGCCTCACCCGCTGAGTTACTGCAGCATTTTGTGTCTCCCAGTATTTACTACTGTTTGTTGAAATTTTTTTGGTTTTGAACATTTGAACAACTTGGAAGGAGCCATAAAATGTGACCAAGTAGCTTCAGTATGAAGTTTGCAGTGACAGGGGGCTGTTTTGCATGTCTTATGGTGCTAACCTTGAATAGTTATCTGGAAGATGTATAGTTTGCTCCATTTTAACAGATTTTATACTCCAGTTATATTCTGCTTCAGGAAGTTTTATAATAGAAAGTTGGATTCAACTTTGCAGAGTGTGTGTGTGCGCACAGAGCTACCTGCTAATTGAACAATGCTGTCTATCTCCCTGCAAATGCAGTCAATCCCATCCAGATTACGTGATTTCAAAATATGATTCGTATAAAATAACGGCAAAAAGTCTTCTGAAGACATAACAGTAATTGCGCTCCATACTTTAAGATCCAATTGTGTGGAAAGTATTTTTTATTTTAGCACTCTAGATAAAATTGCTCAACAAAGGTATTTTGTGATAGTGTCTCCCTGTCTGCATCTTCTCATGCTGTGATAGGTTGGCGCAGGGTCATGTGCTAAGTTTTCCCTTCACAAGGATCACTTTCATTGATTGCTTTCATATTGTAGGCGATCCAAGTGAAAACTGAGCTCTCTGTCTTTGAATTTCAATACGCTTGGCCTCTGGTCCTCCTGCAATGCCTCCGATGAGAAACAATCCAGCTACGCTGACAAATAGATGATAAATACATTCCAAAGAGTAACAGCATTCATTGCAAGACTTGCTATTGGGTGAGCATGGATGATTCACATAGTATTGCAGTGATGAGTGAATTCTACAGAAGTGGGAGGGAGATGTTTGAGAGAATAAGACAGTTGCATGGTTCATTGACCATTTGAAACCCATATGTTTCTTAAGAGTCACAGTGCCCTCCATAATGTTTGGGACAAAGAACCATCATTTATTTATTTGCCTCCGTATTCCACAATATGAGATTTATAATAGAAAAAATCACATGTGGTTAAAGTGCACATTGTCAGATTTTATTAAAGTGCATTTTTACACATTTTAGTTTCACCATGTAGAAATTACAGCTGGGTTTATACATAGTCCTCCCCATTTCAGGGCACCATCATGTTTGGGACACAGCAATGTCATGTAAATGAAAGTAGTCATGTTTAGTATTTTGTTGCATAACCTTTGCATGCAATGACTCTTGAAGTCAGCGATTCATGGACATCACCAGTTGCTGGGTGTCTTCTCTGGTGATGCTCTGCCAGGCCGGTATTGCAGCCATCTTGTTTTGGGGGCTAGTCCCCTTCAGTTTTCTCTTCAGCATATAAAAGGCATGCTCAATTGGGTTCAGATCGGGTGATTGACTTGACCACTCAGGAATTGACCATTTTTTAGCTTTGAAAAACTCCTTTGTTGCTTTAGCAGTATGTTTGTGATTATTGTCTTGCTATAGAATGAACCGCCGGCCAATCAGTTTTGAGGCATTTGTTTGAACTTGAGCGGATAGGATGTGTCTATACACTTCAAAATTCATTATGCTACGACCATCAGCAGTTGCATCATCAATGAAGATAAGTGAGCCAGTACCTTCAGCAGCCATACATGCCCAGGCTATAACACCCCCACGACCGTGTTTCACAGATGAGGTGGTATGCTTTGGATCTTGGGCAGTTCCTTCTCTCCTCCGTACTTTGCCCTTGCCAACACTCTGATATAAGTTACTCTTTTAAGTACTTCTTGGCATACTTTAACCGGGCCACCCTATTTTTGCAGCAAACCATTGATTTGCATTGTGCAGTGTAGTCTCTGTATTTCTGTTCATGAAATCTTCTGCGGACAGTGGTCATTGACAAATCCACACTTGACTCCTGAAGAGTGTTTCTGCTCTGTCGGACAGGTGTTTGGGTATTTTTCTTTATTATAGAGAGAATTCTTCTGTCATCAGTTGTGGAGATCTTGGCCCGGCAGTCCCTTTGCGATTAGTAAGCTCACCAGTGCTCTCTTTCTTCTTAATGATGTTCCAAACAGGTGATTTTGGTAAGCCTAAGGTTTGGCTGATGCCTTTAACAGTTTTATTCTTGTTTCTCAGTCTCATAATGGTTTATTTGACTTTCATTGGCACAAGTTTGGTCCTCATGTTGATAAACAGCAATAAAAGTTTCCAAAGGTGATGGAAAGATTGGAGGAAAGACTAGGTGCTAAGAGCTCCCGTATACATGCATTAAGGAGGCATTTAAACACACCTGAGCAATTACAAATACCTGTGAAGCCACGTGTCCCAAACATTCTGGTGCCCTGAAATGGGGGGATTATGTATAAACACAGCTGTAATTTCATCAATGAAGATGTGAGCCAGTGAAACCAAAATGTATTAAAATACCCTTTAATAAAATCTGACAATGTGCACTTTAACCACGTGATTTTTTTTCTATTACAAATCACAAATTGTGCAGTACAGAGGCAAATAAATAAATGATGGGTCTTTGTCACAAACATTATGGATGGCACTGTATGTGCACCACAAATCATAAGCATAATCATACTTTATTAGCCAAGTGTGTTTTGTAACGTACGAGGAATTTGAAATGATAATACTTTGATTAATTCCTGTAAAGCAACAAGTTATGGTGTCTAATCATTGCAGTTTTGCATCATAAAGCTATACTGCAATAACAGATCAAGTTCATAGAAACTCTTAATTATTTACATAACTTTGTAGGAACCGTCATCCTAACAAAGGATATTAAGTCATTCTTTGACAATTGGTATTACATTGTGAGGACACAGTCCTTGTGATCTTTGCATAGGTATCTGTAAAATAGTTGGCGTATTTTCTGGTGCTGTATTCAACAATTCTTTGTGTCTCTGCTCAGAAGATGAGTGCTCTAATCTAGGTGTGCACCTAATTAAAAAAAACTAGAAGCTGACAATCTGAAATTTAGAATAAAAACACACCGTCTGTAAAGACACAGCATGCCAGGCAGCATCTACAGCAATAAATCCTTCATTATTTGCTGCCTGACCTGCTGAGTGTTTTCCAGCAGTTTATTTTTGTACTTTAAGTGTGTAACAAGGCTGGTGTAGAGACTGATGCACTGCACTCCGATATAGTTGCATATCTTAGAATGAACTTTCATTCCCTGTATTGTTTAAAGCCCTCCATTCCATTGTTACTGGCAGTGATGATCTCACTGGGCAGGCAGCCAAGGCAGAACTTTGGATCATTACTCACAAGAAGGGTCTCGACCTGAAACATCACCTATTCCTTCGCTCCATAGATGCTGCCTCACCCGATTAGTTTCTCCAGCATTTTTGTCTACCTTTGATTTTTCCAGCATCTGCAGTTCTTTCTTAAACACAGGAATTGTTGAATCAAGGCAGTTAATATAGTCATTGTAGAGAATATCAAAATTCAAAAAGAAGTTGTAAATTGTATTAAATAATGAAAATTCAGCTAGACTAGGCAACCTCAGAAAGATTATTCTGAGAAAACGTATTTGGTAACTGCATATCAATATATAGCTTCTTGATGGAGTTGACTCAGTAGTGATAATAATAATAATAATAATGATACACATTTATTGTCATTGTAAATACATACAACAAAATTTCAGGCACACTGCCCCGAGCGGAGCTCCAACGTAAAAGATAAATAATAACGACAATGGAAACAACAAAAACGGCAAAAAAATGTTGTCAAGTCAGAATGTGCTAAATTTCACAGTATAGTATTGTAGCAGTACAGAATATTGGCTATGGGGTGTGTGTTCAGTGCAGAGTTCAGAGTGGTGATGGCCTTGGGGTAGAAACTGTCCGTTAATCTTGTGGTGTGTGATTTGATGGACTTGTAACGCTTTCCTGAGGGCAGAAGGACAAACAAGTGATGTGCAGGATGAGATGAGTCCTTTAGTATGAGTGATGCCTTCCGCAGGCAACGAGCGCTATAGATCTCTTCCAGGGCAGGCAGGTGTGTGTTGGTGATCTTCTGGGCTGTATTGATGACTCTCTGCAGAGCCTTCTTGTCAGCCGCAGAACTGTTGCCATACTATACCAGGATGCCATGTGTCAGGACACTCTCTATGGAGCAATGATAGAATGACACCAGCAGCTGTTGTGGCAAGTTGACTTTCCTGAGTGATCTTAGGAAGTAAAGCCATAGTTGTGCCTTCTTTACCAGGGAGGGCGTGTTGGTTGACCACATGAGATCTGCTGAGATGTGGGTGCCCAGGAACCTGAAACTGGAGACTCTGTCCACTCTATCTCTGTTTATGTGCAATGGGGGATGGTCACCCTGCTTCTTCCTTAAGTCAATGATGAACTCTTTTGTTTTCTTTGTATTGAGTGGTAAATTGTTTTCTGAGCACAAGCCTATTAACCTGGGGGAGTGCGATCGCTTCGCCTAACACTTCCACTCGGTTCGCAATAACCAACCTGATCTCCCGGTGGCTCAGCACTTCAACTCCCCCTCCCATTCCGAATCCGACCTTTCTGTCCTGGGCCTTCTCCATGGCCAGATTGAGGCCCATCGTAAATTGGAGGAGCAGCACCTCATATTTCGTTTGGGTAGTTTACACCCCAGCGGTATGAACATTGACCTCCAATTTCAGGTAGTTCCTGCTTTCTCCTTCTTTCCCCTCCCCTTCCCAGCTCTCCCACAGTCCACTGTCTCCGCCTCTCCCCTTCTTCTTTCCGCCCCCCAACCCCTCATCAGTCTGAAGAAGGGTCTCGACCCGAAACGTCGCCTATTTCCTTCGGTCCTTAGATGCTGCCTCACCCGCTGAGTTTCTCCAGCATTTTGTCTACCTTTGACAGCCTATTAACCTCTGTACCTCCTCCCTATAAGCTGACTCATTGCCCTCAGTGATCAGCCCCGCCACTGTCGTGTCGTCTGCAAATTTTATGATGGTGTTTGTGCTGTGGGTCGGAATGCAGTCATAGGTATAGAGGGAGTAGAGGAGGGGGCTCAGCACACAGCCTTGTGGAACTCCTGTGCTGAGTGTCAGAGTGGGGGAGTGGTGGGGTCTCATCCTGACTGACTGCGGCCGGTCCGTAAGGAAGTCCGCAGATGTTCTGTTCGAAGCCTAGTTCGGACAGCTTGGAGACCAGTCTACTGGGTACGATCATGTTGAATGCAGAGCTGTAACCAACAGCTGGGACACCAACAGAGAATCTGTATCCCATTGCAATTGTTTCTGTTTCCAAGTTAGTTTAGTTTAGAGAAACACCGTGGAACCAAACGACATACAGACAGCACCCGTAGTCAGGATCAAACTGGGGTCTCTGGTGCTGTGAGGCAGCACCTACCTTTGTGCACACCATATCGTCAGAGTAATAGCAGTGTGCTTCCAGCCCAACAATCTAATTATCTAATTTCTGAGAGGCTTAATAATCACCTTCTAAATTATCAAATTTGATAATATTGTAAATCCCCCCTGTTCTTCTACTTCTTGTAAATGCAAAGACAAAGAAAGCTGGCTGGTGAAAGCTTTAAAACAGCAAAGTATGTTATATTCTAAATGCAGTCAAAAACTGCAGCAAATTTAGATTATAATGCAAGTATAGGGAAGTCAAGTGGTCATCAAAGCAATGAGTTCTACCGGCAGATAATTATATAGAAAGATTTTTCTTTTGTTGACAATTTTCATTAAAAGACTAATGTAGTCTTACGGTGATAAATGATTTGTCTAAAGCACTTCTCCAAACTGACAGGATTTGGAAAATGATTCTGATGTTGGGTGGTGATGCTGATTAAATAATGTCATTGAGATAAAAAGGAGAAAAAAAATTAGAAAACTTAGCAGGAAAAGTTGTTTATGGAGAGAGAAAAACAGAGTTCATCAGAGTTGCAGATTGGTGAATTTTCGTTGGAACTGGGAAAATGTAGAAATTAAACATGTTTTAAGTTGCGGGGAAGGGGGAAAGTGGATAGATTGAAGGTAGTGGTTGTGATCGGGTGGAGACCAAGAGAGTCTGAAGTCTGACTGAGAGAGGATGTGAATGCTTGTTAATGACCTATCAGCGAGTGATCTTAATAGAAAGATGAAGGTTGAAAACAGAAGAGGAGAGAAAGAAAAAATGGAGAGTAGACAAGTGTTGCAATGGCGATGTTGAAAACATTGGAAAAGCAATCCAATGCAGATGCTGGAAAGCTGAAGTACAAAATAGAGAATGTTAGACATTGTGCATGCTTGGCAGAATCTGTAGAGAGAAAACAGTGGTGACATTTCAATTTGATGATCTTTGATCAAAACTGGATGGTTTTGTTACAAATCGGTAAGATTGGTGATCTGAAATTATTGAATTCTGTGTTAAATCCTCAGGTGATGTTCTCCATTTTTTTCCCCGCACATTTCCAACATCTGAAGATTTTTGTTTGCCATTTAGATGATAGTATATTCTGTCAGTAGTGCATTTGAGTTGCAGCCAGCCATCTCATACTGACACATAAAGAAGCAAACAGTTTACACGGGCCTCAAGCAGTAAAAGATGACGGCTGTCAGATAAGCAATGCTATTTTATGTGAACACTATACATTTAAGGTACCTGTATTTCCCCTGTTGAGAAAGAAGAAATCCAATGCATTTCAGGGTCCCAGGGTAAAATTAGGCATTTACAAATCAATTTTCTGGCAATTATTTCAGGAACGATCTAAATATTTCATTGCTGCAGTGCTTTCCTTTGGCTGATCTTAAGGCACAATAAGAGGTATTTTAAGAAAGATATTCAAGCTCTGAGTGTATTGAGTGTATGTTGATTTTGCATGACTTGGCAGACTAGCTATCTCAGGGGCAACATTGCCAACCATGTTCCAAAGCTCTCGTGCTTTGGTTAGTGTCTTCTTGTATCACATCCATCCTTGTGTGTTATCATCATTTTCCATCCATTTTACCTACATATGATCTCTATTCTTTTGGAGAACATGGATAGGTGACGTTTTAATCCAAAGAGTCCCGGCTAGAAACATCCGCTATCTATCCTCTCCAGAGAAGCTGCCTGACCTGCTGAGTTACACTAGCATTTTGTGTCTTTTTTTTGTAAACCAGCATCTACATTTCTATTGGTAACATACAAATACAAATCGTGCCATCTTTTCTGTGAGCATCGGATCAAGAAGTCTATTTGGCATAGAGGAGAGTGAATTGTTTTCCATGCTGTTCATGGAATTTTGAGCAATTTGTAATAGCACCACACATGAAATCCGTAAGAAAGAAGGAGAGCGTTGTGGAAGCACTTAAGAACTGTCTAGACGAGCATTTGAATCGGTCTGGCACAGAAGGCTCACAGCCAAGTGTTGGAAGATGGGATGAATATGGATGGATGCCCACAGGTTGGTGTAGATGTGATGGGCTCAATTGTCTGTCCCCATGTTGTTTGACACTGAAAGAAGCTGAGGCAGAAATCAAAGTAACATTTCAAAGCACCGACCTTTACGATATGCAGATGATGAACCCAGTTAGCTAAAAGAAAAGAGAAGCTGAAAAATCTTACGAAAGGCAAAGATGAGAGTGTGAGAGCCGCCTGTTTATTAAACGCCAAGTCACAGGTTGCATGAACATGAATGTGGATCTAATGATCAAAGTGAAGGTAGTGAATGTTCTTCATCTTCCTGGGAGATGGAGTAGGTGGAAATAAAGGTGCGACCTTACAAAAGCAGAAGGTGACTAATGAACAGCCAAGTTGAGCTTGATCAAGATAATTGAAGTTAGCGATAGTACTGTTGCAAGCAAAGCACGGTTCGTCAGGATATCGATCTTACTAGTAGTATTAAATGGATACGTTGCCCTCCATGTCAAAAATAAGTTGCAACTCCACTACATCTTGTTTGTTCTGATTTTATGTTCACACTCCGACGTTTGTCAATGGACGTTAAATACCAATGTTATATCAGTTAATAAGATGGTTGCCAATGTTTCATTGCTACTGCTGCCATTCACATGAGGGGAATGAATAGCCATTCCACGCTTGTTATCTATTACCTTCATTCCATCATCGGGTTTGAAATGCTAAAGCAACAACCCAAAATGCTCCTCCATTTATGAGCATTACAGTTGCAAATATTCAGGATCCATTTTAACCAGATCTGACAAGAGGTTAATTGCTTCTGAATGGATATCTACTCTACATTCTGTATCACTCTGCTGCAATCCTTTGCAATATGTAAGATTATCTGTATTCTTTGAATTGCAAAAAGAAATGCAGGAATAATTTGTATAGAGAATAATGGTTTTATATGTAAAAAAAGTCCTCAGATGTGTTTTATTCACACAATAGTTCTCAAATTTCACTGTTCCATTGCTGGTACAGAGACAGTTAAACATATTGGACTCTTGAAATGTTTTCTGCTTTGGATTTTTACAGAGATTTTTTTGCCTTTAAACATTAGATTTCCTTTAACCTGAACAAAAAATCCTCTCCCAGCTTTATTGATCTGAATGTGAATTTAATCTAAATTAATTTTAAATTAGCTGTTGACTGGAATGATAAAATACCATTTTGTCATTCTATCATGCACAGGCAAATTCATTTGGGTTGTGTTTGCTGTTTCCATACCACAGAACTGGTTCATCTGGGGTAGATTTAAGCAGTGTGCCTCGCATTTAAAGATTAAAGCTGGCTCCAAGAGGCGGATATCTGATCAGTGTGCCGTTCGTACACTGTATGCATGGATGCAGGATCCAGAGGGAAGTGAGGTGGGAGGTAATTATATTGGTAAAGCAAACTGATCCGTATTTTCTTTTTCTGCAGTCACAATGAGTGGAAGGCAACGTGCAAACATCCGGTGACAGGACATACATCGCAAGAAAACTGTATATTTGTCATGAACGACGAGTAAGTCACAACTTTCTCCTTGTGTACTGTGCCGTAGTGTTTATGCAAACAGCTGAAAATCGGTACAGGCAATATTCTAGATGCTTAATTTGCTGACTTGGAAATATTTCGCATTCTTGTCCAATTAATTTCACTGCTTGCAGATGTTTTTAAATTCGCACTCTGCCATTTAGATCCCACTGTGGTTTTTAAATTAAATACTTTTTTTTCTGGAAAGGCAGCACAAAAATACTACACTGTAATTGAAATTTTTGCTGTGTTTTCAAAGCAGTTTATTATATGACTGACTATAATTGCATCCAAATGTTCAGTGACTTAGTACTTGCCAAATCCTCATGACTTTAATCTTTTGCAATTTATGCTAAAATTTCATGAAGATGTGGCATCACATGAACAAGAGATATTCTATAACAAAATATGTTCTTTAACAAGAATTCAATACACAATTCCAGTTTATATAATATGGTGACAATCTGCATAACTTTCACCATTTTTAAAAATGCGATGCCCATGATATTGCTGGGTTTACAATAGCTATCCATGGAAGCATGCATTTCCTCTTTCGAGCACCTAAATAGGTCAAATGGACATCCATCCTGTGCATCAATTGTGTGTCTGGAGCAGATGGCTAGAGGTCCAAAGTAGTAGCTTCAGGGTCTCGATTTCTGCCTGTCCCTGTTCTCCTAAAGCACTTCAATTAAGCTACATTGATTTATATTGAGGAATAAGGTCAGTCAGTTGTATCTGCCCTATAATTTTGTGAGTCTCCATTTTAAACAGTAGTATACAGTAGAAAATGGGGTCACCAAAGATTACAAGTTTTGATTTTAATAATATTTGTGTGAGCTGCAAAAATCAAGCAGTCTCGTTGGCGTATCACTCCTTAAATTGATGAATGGATGTTTTATTAAAAGAGTGCCATTTAAAATGTACAGCTTCATGTTTTAATGAATCCCAGGATGCATGCTGGTGTCATTTTCTTTCTTTGTGGTAAGATATGTGCATCTCAAAATTCTGGCACACTCTCCGATGGCTGTGGGAGCAGAACACTTACGACCACATCAGTCAACGGCAGCCTCCTGCAAACTTTGTTTCATCTCCAGGCTTTACACTCTTTCGATAGCCAATGTATGCCAACCAGTATTTCGCTTTGATGAAACGGTCAGCATGAGCGGTGGCCAGATCGATTATGGTGCGCAACGTGGGCAGGGTTCAGATTTCAGTCTTAATCGATGGCTGGGGTCAGGAACCACCGTGGCTGATGGCTGGGGCGAATCCTGCAGTGACGAATAGCTGAGGTTGGGGTGGAACTATTTTGTTGTGTGGAGGAAGCTGGTGGTTGTGATGGAGTATTGTTCATGGCCATGGCCTTAATGTCTGGGAACAAGAAAGAGATTGGGGAGAAAGAGGAGGGTGCAAAGGTAGAGTGCAGGAGGGTGATCGGGCTGATTTCCTGACAGGCATCCCATTTCCCTGTAACCACATGAGTTTTCTCCAACTGCTCCAGTTTCCTCCCACATCCAAAAGATTTGTGGAATTGCAGGTTAATTGGTCTCTGTAAAAAAAAAAAAAAATTGCCTTAGTGTGTAGGGAGTGGATGAGAAAGTTGAATAATATAGAACTAACGAGACTAAGTACAGACTCGTTGGTCTGCAACCCGTTCCCCCAACGCAATATTCCACCACTCACGCATAGCCCCCAACAGCGCAGGCGCAGCTCATTTCCCCTCCTCCCCCAACACTCCCTCTTTCTCCTCTTCACCTCCCTCTTCTTTCCCCTCTCATCCTCCCTTCTCCAATCCCTCCCACACCTCTCCTTTCCGCTACACTCCCTCCCTCGCTCCATAACTCCTCTCCCCTCCCTACCCCCCTCCTATCCCTCTATCTCCCAAATCCCCCACTCCTCACCTCCCCTATCCCCCCCACTATCCCTCCTCGCCTCCCCCACTGCCCTCCTCTCCCTCTATTCTTCTATCCATGAGGCCGGCCGGGGCCTCGTGGGTAGAAGCCCAGGTCGGACGAAGCGGCCGATGGCGCCCGCGGCTGAGCACCACGGAGGCCGTGAAGTGGGCTCTGCTGCTCGCCCGCTCGGCACCACGGAGGCACCCGCAGACGCAGCTCCAGCCGGCAGAGCGTTAGTGATGCTCACTCCGCTCCTTCAGCTTTATATTCTCCTCGCCGGGCGAAGTGGGCATTGCCCGTGACTGACAACGGAGCCAGCCAATCAGTGCGGCGATGGTGCGGAAAGGGGCGTCCCGGCGACTGACAGGAGTGGAGACAAATCTGCATGGAGGCGACTGAGCATGCGCTTAATAATGACTTTTAAAATATACCATTGATCATAACAAAACATTGCCCTTGTGACACAGGAAAATGGTGAGTAAGGTGGCAAAAAATCATAGCGCTATCGCGTACCGTTTTTGCGCAAATAGAACAAAAAGCAAAACCGGAAGAGCACAAGATCAGAGTTTTAGTTATATAATATATATATATGGATAGATAGATGTTAAAGTGTGATCGATGGTACGGACTCAGTGAGGTGAATGGCCTGTTTTTATACTGTATCTCTAAACTAAGCATAATTCTGAGAAAAAAACATTATATAATGGAATATCAAAGGCAACAGTCTTGCAGAAATACTCTTCCTGATTCATAAAAAAACATTTTGTTCACCTATCACATGTGAACAAAGATTGTCATTTGAGGTTGAGAATTATTTCATAAGTCCATTGCACTGTTGAATATAAAACCTTATTCAGAACAGTATATCTAGTCAATGTTTTC
This sequence comes from Amblyraja radiata, assembly GCF_010909765.2. Lineage (NCBI taxonomy): Eukaryota > Metazoa > Chordata > Chondrichthyes > Rajiformes > Rajidae > Amblyraja > Amblyraja radiata. Next base: position 10,910,838 of record NC_045976.1, on the reverse strand, counting down.
CCATCAGCAGCTGTATTGATTGCTGGAACTGCATGCTCTAAAAAAATTGCTATTTACTCTAAATTAGTATAGTTTGTGTGGGAAAAAGTCCCAGGGCGATTGCTATTGAATGTTTTGTAGTTACAGGCAGCCTCCAGTCCACCTCCCAGTCATATAGATCAGATGAGACACACAAGATTGCAGATGCTGAAATCTTGATCTAAACTAGATTAAGGGCAGCACAGTGTTGCAGCCGATGGAGCTGCTGGCTCATAGTGCCAGCGTCCCGGATTTAATGCTGACCTCGGGTGCTCTCCTGGGATGCGCTGCGGCTGTGGCAGAAAGCTCCAGTGATGCAACAGTCCCGCGGAGCCGAACAAGAACGGACCCAGCAGCCCGCCGATACCAAAGAGGGACCAGGCAGCCGCAGTGAACAAAGACCAGGCGGGCTGCTGAGCACACAGTTACCCAGTGGCCGCCACGAACGAAGACCTGGAGGGACACCCGCGGCTGTATGTGCACGGTAGGTCTGGTTTGCCGCCGTGAAGAAAGTCCTGATGGCTGCTACCTGCAGGGGAAGCTCAGACAATGACAATGACAATTAAAATTGAATCTGAATCTGAAGCCACCGAGCTCAGCTCTAAAGACTGGAGAATCGTGGAGGAGGGAGCCTCTGGCGACGACAAATGCAAAGAACAAGACAGTAGGAGAGGGACCGAGATATTGCCTTTGGCGCCTGTCGGCTGCAGGAGGTGCCCCCCGGGACACCGAGGTGGTTGGGCGTGGAGAGAGATGTCGGTTGGCGGGCCGAGCCGGTCAAGGGCGACGGAGGAGGCCCTGCAGCAGCTTCGGGCTTACCTGGATCGGAGGCGCTCCAATACATAAAGCATGTGGACCAACTTTTTCTCTTGTAAATGGCGGCAAAATATGGTGACGGGTGCAAAGGTTTCACTGTGCAGGGCATACGTGACAATAAAGAACCATTGAACCATTGTTCTCTGTGTGCGGTTTGCACATTCTCCCTGTGATCGTGTGGGTTTCCTCCGGGTGCTTTGGTTGACTCCCACATCCCAAAGACGTGCGGGTTTGTAAGTTAATTTCAGATTGAGACCCTTCTTCCGTCACTGTAACTTTTCTCAAGAGATGCTGTCTGACCCGCTGCGTTACTCCAGCTTTTTGTGTCTATGAACGTGTGATGATGGTTGGCGTGGACTCGGTGAGCTGAAGGACGTGTCTCCATGTCTAAACGAACTAAACTGAAACACAAGTAGCTGGAGGAAGTTAACGGGTCAGGTAGCACCTGGAGAGGGAATGGACAGGGGACATTTCAAGTCGTGACAAAAAATCCGGACAGGGATTCCTCACCTGCCAGTGACGGACCATTCTCCGGTCCTCAACATTCTTCAGCCCGCACGTTAACGAGGTCAGAGCCTGCCATGATGTCAAGGTCTTTTTCTGTCGCCTCCACCTCCAGGTCTATTTCTCTGGCAAGGAATCCTCGCTAACCCCCTCTCCCCTTTCCCTCCCCAGATGCTGTCTGACCCACTGAGTTCTTCCAGCACTTTGTGTTTTGATATAGATCAGATGCATCAATTTGATTCAGAATCTGTAGTGAATTAACTTATCTTGACAAGGATAACTGCAAAAGGCCTTGTTAATTTTGTACTGTGTATCATCGAGGGCACTGGCAGCATTATAAAATGACAGTAATCTATCCAATTATCAGCTCATTTTCATTTCAGTGGAAAATTACATTTTTCCTCGTGAAATGGGGATTCGAAAACAACCAGATAATCCTCCATTAAAACTAATCTGATCAACTGGACCATTTCAGATCAGTACTTCAGGAAATATTCCTGCCCACTGTTGCCTGTGCATAAACCTGAGATAAAAATTCAGTTTCAAAATGAGCTAATAGTCTGCAAATCATTTTATACGCACTCTATTTTTTGTTTGCCCTGCAGAAAAGTTGCAGCTAACAAGATGCTGAAATGTAATGTGCAAAATGTCATTCTCGTCAGAGAAACTTTCTGGAGTATGTTCAGCTGCTCTCTTTGTCAAAGGTCTTTTCTTTTGAGAATGATTGCAGCTGTCTCTTTGAAACGTTGGTGCCTCCAGGCACACCCCTTCCCCCATGAGAAAATAAATACCACAACTTTGGCATTTGTATCTCCTTTCAGTAATGCCTAACTCCATCGCCAGTGTAAACCTTTGTGCCCTGAGGATTTCCCCCTACAATCATGAGCAGTCACATTTTAGGATGGTGATTACCATAAAAACTTGCATGTAATTTAACTTGCAGTCCAACCTTGTTTTCACTTTATTTTCCTGTGCTCAATGTTACTATTGGCCTTTAGCTTTATATTGGGAATAGGGCTATTAAGAAGGGAAAAGGATGCTGTTGCTTCATTTAGTTTTGGGGCATTGGCTCATATGGATTAGGCTGGGACTGAGGGTTTCCAGCAAAATACCTTCACAACTTTGATTTGCTTCTCGCATTAAAAATAATCTCAATACAGTGTGGTTTTTTTAAAAAAGCCGTTTTCAGTTCACAAAAAATATATGGTACATTTTTGCAGAATTTGGAGAATATTTGAGTAGAAGCACGTGTGAATTATTTGTGCACAACAACTGATACAAATTTTCTAATCTTTTATTTTGCATTTGTAACTTTCAGCCATCTACTTTGTTTGGATCAATGCTTGGACTGGTTCTCAGCTGTTGGTTAATGGCTGCTCGTGGCTTTAAAACGTGTGGAGTGTCTGCAATCTATACCCACACCATCTGCTTCAACCCTTGAGTTAATCCTTTTAAATCTAATGTGCATTTTAGAGTTTCCCTTCAGTTCATCAGAACTTAGAAACCAGAACACTTTGAAATAATATGCATAATGTATTTATATATACAACTTTTGAAGATTTGCATCCAAGCACTTACTACATCTAAAGCATGCTAATTAAAATAATTTCCTGTTCAACAATGTGATAACTATTATTTATATATTACTAATTTCATGATGCAAGTGCACAGTTGTATAAAAAGAAAGTAATGAAACTATATGTGTCATTTAACTGGGTGGCATTCAGGTCATTCATTTTAAGTACACGTTTGTCAACAAAAATTGAAGTGAAATACTTATTTTAAAAGAAAAGTGATTGGGTAGTCTGCTGTACACAGTCTAAACTTCTAAATGGCCTTAAAGGCTGCCTTGGCAGTTTCCAGTTGCAGGGCCTGTATGCATTTGTGCATGCTGTGGGCATTGTCTTGATGCTTGCATTTACTGTCCTTCCCTCATTGCCCTTGAGGCGTGGAGGCACCTCAAAGTTAACCACATATGGACTTGAATCTGGACTGAGCTGCACAAGTATGACACTTTTTCTTCCCTGGAGGATATTAGTGAGCCAGATGAGCTTTTATGAGTCTGGTGGGTTCATGGTTCCTATTACTGAGGCTAGCTTAAAAAAAAATCCAGACTCATTGAATTGCTAGAGTTTAAACTGCTCAGCTGTCATGATGGGACTTGGGCTCCTGTTTCAGGATAATTGTCCAAAAAACCACTAAGGTACCATAGCCCAAATAAAGAATGCTGCTTTGTCCCTGCTGTTGATTATTTATAGTAGACACAAAACGCTGGAGTAACTCAGGTATCATCTCTGGAGAAAATGTTTGAGGTGACATTTCAGGTCAGGACTTTTCTTCAGGCAGTCTGAAGGGTCCCGACTTGTATATCCCAATATTCAATGTGGCCTATTTTGATTAATGATGAAATAGTCCATAATACCAATACTAAGTGAATAATACTGGAGTGGGCTCCATTTGTAGGTAATGAAATCATTCATTTTAATAAGTCACAAATTTACTTGGTTTAAATTATAATGGGCTGTTATTTTTCCACAGAACGCTGTATTTACCGGGGTTGGTAATTATGGCTTAGTGGCAATAGCTATCTCTGAGTATTTGCTTTTGAATATTCTGAGCAAAGCAAGCGAACAACCCAGCGTATTGAATTTTGTTGCTAAATTACATAATGCATGTGCACTGCCTGCATCTACTTTTCTGAAAAATGAAGCAGCTTTTCAACATTGATGAATAAAAAGCAAGATTTTGGAAAACATCCCTAATCAGCTGGAGCCTTGTTAGACAGCTCGAGGTTCTGCTGCAATCCAATCTTGCTGTAAAGGCAGTTGCTGTATACAAAAGGTAAAATTGTAGGGTGTGTTTCTCAATTGAATTGCAGTATGCAGAAATTATTCTGACTGCTGGAGTGTTCTGCATTCTCGGGGTGAGAGTACAAGAATGTATTGTTAGGATAAACTGTGTATAATTATTCATGCTTATTATAGTAAGAGGGTTGCGTGAAGACTATTGTATTTATGTAAGCACTTTGCAAGTAATAATTAAGATTTATAACTGCCTGAATTCGGTACTACACTGCGAAGACCCACCACTTCCATTTTGTTTTGTCCCATTTCTTCATCTTGAAATTGTAGCTATTTAGTAATAAGGACTGCAAAATATCGACTTTTATAGGCTGATTGCATAAACATTTTAAATTATTGAAATACCTATTGTGCTTGCAGACCATGATGAAATGGGGGATGGGAGCATGAGACATTGGACTCTTTATTCTATACACTTCATATTTCCATTACCTCATACTGGTGGAAACATTTACACTCAAGTCAACTGTTTTACACATTTTAATCGCATGATGTGACAGTTTGGAAGTCAAATGTTGAGAAGAATACACAACAATAACCAAAATATTCAATAAATTTGCTCGATAAATATGAAATCCCCAAGGCTTATTACTTCATAGCAGCTGTTTTTAAATGCAGCTTAGCCTCTTGGTGATATTTGTCTTGTGCACTTTGCAGTTTGAGCATCGAGCATCATTCAACTGTCATCTCTAAGACTTAATATTTTCAGTCAACCTTTTGTTATGGGCAGTGGCAAGAAAGATATATGTTATCTCCATATGGTAGTCAGCTGTGCCTGTGCAATCTTTATTTCAATCCATCATTATTTAGAAGGAGAGGTAATCTCATGGAAGAGCAGTGGAGACCCAATATGGTGTGCTTGTGTTGATCCTGACTTTGGGTGCTGTCTGTGTGGAGTTTGCACATTCTCCCTGTGACTGCATGAGTTTCCTCCGTGCTCCAGTTGCCTCCCTCATTCTAATGATGTTGGGGTTTGCAGGTTAATTCACCTCTGTAAATCGCCCCAATTTGTGGGATAACAGAATTAGTGCGAACAAGTGATTCATGGGCAGCATGGGTCAAAGGGCCTGCTTCCATGCTGTATCTTTCAATCAATCGATACAAAACTTGGCAGGCTAGATGCAGGTTGCTTTCTCCCCAGCTGGTGTGTCTCGAGTCAGTGGACATAGTCTTAAAATAAGGGGTGACTATTTAGGACAGAAATGAGAAGACGTTTATTCACCCAACTGATCATGACATTTAGAAATTCCCCATCTAAGACATTTTAGTGCACATTCATGACAGTAATCAATAGTTTTCTGGATACTCAGGGAATTGAGCGATATGGAGTAAGCGCAGAAAAGTGGTGTTCAGGTCAAAGATCAGTGATGATCTCAATGATGGAGCTGACTTCAGAGACCAGCTGGTCTACTTAAGCTTCTATTCCTTATGTCCTAACGTGTTCATGAAGGTCAGATAGAGGGAGAACAATATTCTGTATACATGCATCACACAATGCAGTGTGTGTACCGAGGAGCTCATGTAGAAATGATCCTTTGTCTTGACAAATACTGAAGATGCATCAAAACTTCAATTGTTCTATTGATGTCGTGAAAAACAAATAAGTCTTATTCGCCAAGCTCCATTCCTGTCATACCCAAAAGTAACATACATCTGAGAGTGTATAATATAAAGCATCTTAAAAAGCCTCCAAAGTAAAGGCACCAAAATCAAAGGAAGTCTTGTGGTCTTTCCTCATGTTTCGCTTGAAATGTTGAAAAGGAAAAAATGTTGTACAATGTCCTGATAATGAATGGATCTTATCTTCACGTCACTGCAATTATATCTGTCCTAGGATCACACTGTTTCTTCCAACCTCTGACAGATGCCGTCCCTCCACACACGGTGTGATGAGGCGTCTCCACCACAGAGCACTTTTCTAACTGTAAGCGACTGGCCGTGCCCTTGAATGGTGAGGCCCAGTTCCCAGCATAAAGTTATCCCAACTATCCACACAAAGTGGATGCATGTTGTCAGATTTCAACCAGACTGGTCTATTCTAGCTGTCGAGTTTATTTCCTTCTAGTTGCTGTCAGGTTTGTTTTTAGAAGCATTAATCATCTCCAGGCCATTATCACTCAAAGTGTGTGTAAAATTTAAAAAAAGCCCCTCCTTTGTATATCACCTGTGCATCATTTCTATGAAACCTTAAACCTGAGTCTTCTAGTCCTTGTTCCTAATATCTACTTTTGTCTCCCCTTATTGAAATCCGCTGTAATCATGCACCTCTATCAAATCTCCCCTCATCCTCCTTTTGCTTGAAGTACAATCCCAGCTTATTCCACCTAACTTTGTAGCTGAAGTCCCTTGTTACTGGAACCATTATGGTAAACCTCAGCATCCTCTCACATCGTTCTAAAAGTGTGTTACCGGCACTGGATACATTGTTCTAGTTGTGATCAAACCAGAGCTTTATTAAGGTTCATCATTACTTTCCCACTGTTGTACTCCATTTGCACATTTAAGAAGCCCATGAATCCATTACCTTCACTAACTTCTCTCTTGGTGTATTCTATCATCTTTAAATCTTTAAAGTTCATCATGTAAACTTCAGAACCTAGGTTCACGAGATTGATCCCTGGGATGGCGGGATTGTCATATGAGGAAAGATTGAAAAGACTAGACTTGTATTCACTGGAGTTTAGAAGGATGAGGGGGATCTTATAGAAACATATAAAATTATAAAAGGACTGGACAAGCTAGATGCAGGAAAAATGTTCCCAATGTTGGGCGAGTCCAGAACCAGGGGGCCCCAGTCTTAGAATAAATGGGAGGTCATTTAAGACTGAGGTGAGAGAAAAAAAATTTCACCCAGAGAGTTGTGAATTTGTGGAATCCCCTGCCACAGAGGGTAGTGGAGGCTAAATCACTGGATAGATTTAAGAGAGAGTTAGATAGAGCTCTAGGGAGCTAGTGCAATCAAGGAATATGGGGAGAAGGCAGGCACGGGATATTGTTTGGGGACGATCAGTCATGATCGCAATGAATGGTGGTGCTGGCTCAAACGGCCGAATGGCCTCCTCCTGCACCTATTTTCTATGTTTCCATATTTCCATATCTCTTTTTCAGCTTTCTCCCCCTAATACAATCAGTCTGGAACCCCCCTCACCTGTATCCTTCTATCATGCCACTCCCACCACATTTACAGCTTTCTCCCCCTTACCGCATTCAGTCTGCAGAGGGGTCCCAACTAGAAACATCATCTATCCAAGTCCTCCAGAAATGTTGCCTCACCTGTTGAGATCTTTGAGCACTTTGTGTTCTACACAAGATTCCAGCATCTACAGGTCCTTGTGTCTCTAGTCAGCATGGACTTAGTAGGCCAAAGGCCCTGTTTGCATGCTATATATCCAAACTAAACTAAATTAACCATTGCATTCCTTCATCAACTTTCACTGTTAATTCATCCACATGCAGTAGGCGACAATGCATCCTCCATGACAATTCTCAACATCGGTGCCCCTCAAGGCTGTGTTCTCAGTCCCTCACAATACTTCATATAAACTCATGAGTGTGTAGCCAAATTCTTCTCTAGCTCCAGGTGACAACCCCCATAGTGGATGGGTCTCAGACAATGAGTTGGATTACAGGAAGAAGATAAAGAGAGAGTGTCAAAACAAAGACCTCTCTCAATAGCAACAAGACAAAGGATCTAGTTATTGACCATACAACACCGTGGTGTACAGCCCAATCACTCTGAAGAAGGGTCGCCATCCACAGATTTGCCTGTTCATTCCCTCCACAGATACTGCCTGAACTCCTGATTTCCTCCAGCACAGTTTTTTTTACTATTTGATTCCAGCATTTTCAGCTGCTTGTGGCTATGACAGTTGAAAAAAAATTGGGGTTATGGTTTTTAATTAATTGGTGATGATTTCATGCTTTAAAATTGCACGTTTGGTCTGATGTGCTTTTCTCAATCTACAAGAATTTAAGGCAGTGGTAGTTCGCAAGACTATCAGGCAAGGTTGAAATAGGATTAAATATTGCACAAGCGGTCCAAAGGTTATTCTCGGGATTGTGATTAACTGAGAATTAACTAGTTTATTTTAAAAAATGATTAATTGTCGGTATTTTCAGCCCCACCCAACCTAATGATTACGCTTTCTTGTCTCATCTTTGTCTGCGGTTTAAAAATAAAGATCCTTGGGCCGAATTCCATGAAGACTCGGCATGATGAAATGCAAAAAATGATTTACTTTATGCAATGTCAGTTCTTGCTTTTGCTAAAAAAAAAGGTTAGAAATTGAGTTTTATATGATCTTGCTCAGCATCTGTGTCTTGCAAAGGGATTTTAATTAAAGGTTGTCAGCAATAACTTTGGAGAAATTTGCTATTTTCATTGTGCTTAACCAATTCCTTCAGGGAAGTGACGCCTTTATAAAAGCCCACTGCCGGTGACCCAGATGATGTGAGTGAAGACTTTTTCCTGGTAGACAATTTTAATCAGTCTTTTCCGCCCGTCATGCTTTTCATTCAAAATTTGATTCCTAGTACATATGATATTTTTGTGCTAGGGGCAAAGTGTAAAGGGGATACGTGGGGCAGGTTTTTTTTTAATACAGAGCATGGTGAGTGCCTGGAAAATGATGCCTGGGGTGGTGGTTGAAGCAGGTACGCAAGTGATATTTAAGAGACTTTTGGATAGGCATATGGATATGCAGGGAATGGAGAGATATGGTTCATGTGCCGGCAGGTAAGAATTGGCATCATGTTCAGCACAGGCATTGTGGGCTGAAGGGCCTGTTCTTGTGCTGTACTATTCTATGTCTTATGATATCCTTTCTACATTTTTTCTTAATAAAGGAACAGTTTAACTGATCCTGTTTGTAGTAATTTTCCTTTTGTGTTCTAGAATGGTTGCATTTAATGAAAGGGAAGTATTTTTTTAAACATAATTAAGTGTTTACAGCAATATGATGCCCTTGCTATATTGCTTGTCTCTCACCATCTTCTGTCCCTTTTATCTTTTCCTGCCTCCTCCCAGGGGAATGTGTTTTCCTTCCTCCTACATCCCCACTCATCTGCACCACACCCAACGATAAATATCAGTGGGGGAGTATTATTAACTTGGGTGAAAGTCAGTAATATGATCACACATCATAAATGCATGGAGGCAGATATCAATGTCATACAACTACAAACTCCTTTTGTAGTTGTATTTTCAATAATGAGTCACCAAAGCAATTCAGTATTAACTAGGATACAATTTGGCCATTGTTGAATGTTGGACCTAACTCCACCCTATATTAGACTGAAGATTTGCTGGGCAAACATGTTGTCCTATTAATGAGTAGCATACCTTCAGCCTCTCAAATTCATTTAAAATGGTTCATTGGTGGAGTCATCCCTTCACCGTGTCTGCTTCAATAAATGTAGGTCTAACGTTTCGTGCATTGTCACAATTCTGTCTCTTCACCCATGTATCATTCTGGTGCTCATGAGAAGGTAATCTATTGACCTGCGCTAACAATCTGGGACATGAGTTCAAGTCCATCTGCAGTGCCCCTGGAATATAAGCAGAGTTAATGAACTCATCTGTAATAAATATAGTGATAGTAACACTCACCATGAAATTGCCAGATGGTTGTAAAAGCCTATCGGGTTCATAGGTGTTTTTTAGAGAGAGATTTTTAATTTTTTTTTATTTGTGTTAAAAGCAATTGGACACAAAAAAAATGATCGACTTAGCAGTTATACAGTTTTCGTACAGCTTTAGTTTTAACATTTTATACTATTAACTAGATAGGGGAAAAAAGGGGGAATTGGAAAGAACGAAGAAAAGAAAAGAAAAGCAAAGAAAGAAAAAAACAGAAGAAGTGAAAAAGAAGCGGAGATATATCCAACTACCCTTCCGTACGCCCGCTCACCCAGCCCCACCATCGGTTTTGAGTTTGAGTTCAACCATTATGTTGTTGAAGAAATTCAATAAAAGAAGACCATATTTTTGAGAATTGATCTGGTTTGTCAGTCAAGACGAACCTTATTTTTTCTAGATGTAGTGTCTCAGTCATTTCTGTGATCCACATCTTCACTGTAGGGACTGTTATCTTTTTCCAGAATTGAAGTATACGTTTTTTTGCAGTTATTAAACCATAGTCAAGGAAGCGTCTTTGAAATATCGTTAAATTAGCACAGCCCTCTGACATTCCTAATATTAGTTTTGGATCTGGCTCCAATGGAGTTTTAAGTGTTTTAGAAATAATATTGAATATTTCCATCCAGAAGTTTTGTATTTCTATACAGGATACAAAAGTGGGAGTTAGGGTGGCTTCTTGAAAGTGACATTTATCACAAAGAGGAGCAACAGTTGGGAAGATCTTGTTCAATTTGGTCTTTGAGTGGTATAACCAATGCAATACTTTGAATTGCATCAGGCAATGCCTGGCATTTAAAGAACAGTATTGTATGTATTGTAGGCTTTCATCCCATATATCTTTCGAAATGGGTTGACCCAGCTCGTCCTCCCATGCTCGCCTATAAATCTAAGAAGGTGGAGTGTTAATATTTAGAAGGGTATTATAAATATAAGATATCAACTTGCTTGTATCGGCATGTCTATTCAAACAGTCATCTGATAAGTCAGGACCCATTAGAGAACAATCTTGTGTGTATGTTTTCACGTAATCTCGAAGTTGGAGATATCTAAGAAAATTATTGGTATTCAAATCATATTTCTCCTGCAGTTCTTGAAAAGAGGAGAGAGTCCCCTTCTGATAGAGGTCTCCCACAGTATTGATTCCCTTAGAGAAGAGATTTTGTTCAATTTACAGCTTGGTGGTGGTGCAGCAGTAGAGTTGCTGCCTTACAGCGTCAGAGACCCGGGTTCCATCCTGACCACAGCTGCTGTCTATACGGAATTTGAACATTCTCCCTGTGACCGCGTGGGTTTTCCCTGGGTACTCCGGTTTCTTTCCCCATCCAAGGGCATACAGGTTTATAGGTTAATTGGATTTGGTAAAGATTGTAAATTGCCCCTAGAGTGTAGGATAGTGCTAGTGTATGGAGATCGCTGGTCGGCATGGACACGCTGTATCTCTAAACTAAACTAAAACTAAACCTGTATGTTACTCCAAAATCATAGCAGTGTGGTTGACACTTGGTCCTTTGAAATTGCCTAGCAAGTAATTTAAGAAGCTGCTGATAGGCACATGGGTATGGAGGGACATGAGGAGATTTGTTTAACTTGATATCAAGTTCGGCACAATCATTTTAGGTCGAAGGGCCTGTTCCTCTGCTGTACTGTTCGACGTTCTATGTTCATTCAATCCAAAGACAATAAGCAATGGGAGCATCAGTCTCATCCAGGTGCTATGATTTGAAACTTTTCTCAATTCATGAATTTCCAAAACTCTGATACCGTTCAATTATGAAGTATTGCAGGTCTTGAGTATTGTTTCAACTATAGCCTAACCAGTATTTTTTACAGATTTATTATCAACCTATTGTTCTTATATTGATTTGAAACCTACAATTCATACACTGTGTTTATTTTTACTTTCATTTGTAATCTTAATGATATGTGCACCTGGCCCCCTGAAATTGTTCTGTGTCTCCATTGAAAATTTACCATGCGAAGCATAATTCTATTTGCTTTCTATAATGTGTTTGGAGTTATTTATATTGAATTACATTTGCCTCACATCTGCCATGTTCATAATTTGCTTTCATCCATCCTAATTAATCTTGGAGTGAACTGGGCTGTGACATTGTACAGGTTTCCCCGAATCGTTATTGAGGATTTTATTCAGTTAAATTCGTCACTTAACTAAGGTTTTGTTCTCTAATACAAAGGGTATGGAACACATTTGGAGACTGCCTTTGTACCAGAAGTCCATGAAAACCAGTAACATTTGGCCACCAATCACTTGCCAGGCTTTGCCCCAGCCCCTACCTCTTTGCCAACTTTCTACCCTCGACTCCTCCGTGTGAAGAAGGGTCCCGACCAAAAAACACATCTGTCCATTTCCCTCCACAGATGCTGCCTGGCCTGCTGATTTCTTCCAGCAAATGTTGTTTGGCTCAACATTTAACAATCTCTTTGATTGTATTAATGGAAAGGAGTATGTGAAGTATAGTGTGGCACAGCAGCACATTCCGGAAGTGGCGGCGCTGTTGAACGGCTGCGGCTCGCCTGCAGTCCGTCTGTTTTTACTTTTTTGTGTTGTTTTTTTTTGTCTCGTTTAGTTAAATTTTTGGTTATTAGGTTGTGTTATGTGTGGGGGGGGGGGGGGAGGCTGAAACAGGGCTTTCTGTCTCTCCCTTCGGGGGAATGCGACTTTTTCTTGTCGTATCCCCCTTCTCTGCCTCCGTCTGCGCTGAGGCCTAATGGCGGAGCTGGCGGCCTCCAACCTGCGATCGACCTCGAGGCTCCGGAGGTAGAGCCAGCCAGGACTCACCAACGCGAGGCTGGCCGTCTTCGAGCAGTGGCGGCGTTCGGGCAGCGGCACGACTCGGTGCTCTGGTGAGGGCGGCCCGGCGAGGGGCTGAGACGCTCCGATGGCAGCGGCACGACTCGAAGGCTGGGACGGCGCTCCCGTGAGGGCGGCCCGGCGCGGGGCTGGGACGGCGCTCCCGTGAGGGCGGCCCGGCTCGGGGCTGGGACAGCACTCCGTGAGGGCGGCCCAGCTCGGGGCTGGGACGGCGCTCCGGTGGCTGTGGCGGCCCGGCGCGGAGACGGTGCTCCCGTGATGGCAGCCCGGCTCAGAGCTGGGATGGCGCTCCCGTGAGGGCGGCCCGGCTCGAGGCTGGAACGGCGCTCCCGTGAGGGCGGCCCAGCTCGGGGCTGGGACGGCGCTCCGGTGGCTGTGGCGGCCCGGCGCGGGGCTGAGACGGCGCTCCCGTGAGGGCGGCCCGGCGTGGGGCGGAGACGGTGCTCCAGTGGCTGAGGCGGCGTGAGGACGGCGGCAACATGAATCCGGGGCTCGGCCGCGGGCCAGTAGGCGACATCGTCGAGAGCTCGCAGGTCACAGGCTGGTGCCTGTTTTCCGGAGCTCCCGCGGCAACAGCTGCGTCCGCTGGACTGGAGGGCGGCAGCTTCGACCACCAGTGGTCTACGCCAGAACCCTTGCACCACTTGAATCGGCCCGTTCGCGGAGCTCGGTTAGCCACGGGACTGACTTACCATCGCCCGGTGGGGTATCGCCTCAGCACAGAGGGAGAAGAGGAGGGAAGAGACAGTAACCCTAAGATTTTTGCCTCCATCACAGTGAGGAGGTGCCTGGTGAACTCACTGTGGTGGATGTTAATTTGTGTTTATTGTGTGTTTTGTTGTTTATTATTACATGTATGGCTGCAGGCAACGACATTTCGTTCAGACCGAAAGGGCTGAATGACAAATAAAGGATCTAAGTCTAAGTCTAGTACAACTATTGCCCCAGTCATTGCCAGAGACCCAGATTCAGTTTTAACTTCTGGTGCCGTCTGTTTGGAGTTTGCTGTCTGTTTGGAGTCAAGTGTAAACACATGAGTTTCCTTTGAATACTTGTCGTGTTCTCTCATTCCAAAGACCACCAGGTCGGAGGGTTAATTGACCATTGTAAATTGTCCCAACTTTGTAAATAAGTGATAAATAAAATGTAGGAGCTGTTGATTGATGGGAATGTGGGATTAGTGTAAGGTTAGCGTAAAATGGGTTGCTGATGGGCAGCATCAACACTCAATGCGCCAAAATGCCCTGTTTCCATACTGTAGCCTATATAAATAAGCTAAGGGAGGGGGGATTCACTTGAGCACCTGCGCTCTTCCAAGTGACAACATCGGCCTGTAAAGTTCAGATTGTTTGGCCTTGTTAGAAGAAGTGGGGTTTATGCTTGAATTCAATGCATCCTAACTGTGGTTCTGCTTATCACTTGCCAGGCATGATTTCTCATCATGCCTTGTAGCCGATATCCTGCAATAGTTAAGGATTTACCATTCTGCCCAAAGATACTATGATCTTTGATTCTGCTGGCCATATGAATATTAGCATCAGTGAAAAGCTCTTGAGAAACTTAACCACCATGTTAACTGGTGGAGATCTGTACTGATAATGTGTATCAATTTCCATATCATTTACATATACACATGGAAATTTGAGCTCCTCAAACTGAATACAGTCCTGTGCCATTAAATACATTTTTCATCGTCATTAAATAATCCTGCCAGCCATCCATCATTTGCTTGTTCAACGGTGACATCCATAATTAAATAAACATTAATCTTTGCTGCACATATTTGTGATGGAGAATGCTAATTGAAAATCTAAAATTGCTTCTCTGCTTATTTTCTTAGTTAATTTGTTTAGTAATTTGAATTACTTGAAAACTAGTTGAGCAGATCACGTAGCTTACATCTCTGTTGATTGTCCCCATATTTTTCACGAGCCTTATTTTTCCTTTGGTAGCTTTTCCAAACAACCCTCTCACAGTTCCCTTCTGCTCTAACTGTGAGACTTATTAATCTGGCATCTGCTTGGCCTCTTTTTACATGGAGATGAAACGCTGGCCTCTCTTCATCTTAATTTAATCGTCTGAATTGATTCTGGATTGCTCAGCGAGTCTGTGTCCGCAACAGCTGGCTCTAAATTTTTTGCTCTTTTTACTTTCATTTTATCTTGAAATCGTTACCTGTGGTAGTGGTTAAAATCATTTATTTGAATCGCGCAGTGAATCATTTTTTGTTCTAATGGCATTATATCATACATTTTGGAGGTGCGAACTTGCTCCTAAGATTACCTCAAACACTTTTGCATAACTGGTTACAAGAATCGCGCAAGTACTGAAAATTTCATAAGAAAACTTGTGGGAGAAAAATAATTGAATATTTAATATTATGAGGTAGATGCAGAAAAGCATGGATAAAATGTTGTTTGATTTTTGATTAAAAAAAACCCAATTGGTTTGGAATTAATTAACACAATAAAACATGCAATGCTGGAAGTTGAATCACAGCCAGAAAACGCCACAAGCTCTTAGAAGGTCAGACAATGTTTATGGAATGGGAAAAAGAGTTTAAAAATTCAGGTGGCGATTCAGGTCATTGAACTGCAAAATTCTGTTTCTCCCATTTTCTGTTTTAGTATTGGAATTGGAGTTGAAAGAGGACTTCTGCCAGTTGTGAGCAACTTAGGTATTGAATAGATGGACATAGTCACAAGGAGTTTTTTTTTAATACAAAATAATGTATGTAGATTTTTTTTTAAATTTAAAAATCTGTTCCAGGTTAATATATTGCACTTAATCCATTCTGCCTTTCTTATCCTTGCGTTTCATTACTCCGCTCACAGAAATGGAGCACAATTATTTACAAGGAAATAAGTTGCTATGAACATCATATTTTACAGCAATTTTGCTGCGTAATGTTGCAATTAAACATACCCAATTGCAAGGTTCCTATATTGTTCATTGCTCAGTGAAATGTTTTTTTTAAATTACACATATTTCACTTCAAAGGCATGAAGGACGTAAGGGGCATAAATTACAGTGGGTTGTCGTGAAAATGTTTCCATTTAAGTTTTTAACAATTCTTGCTTGAATTGTTTAGATCTGGACAAAATAATCAAAGAAAAGTAAAGATGACTAAAAGTTACTTAAATCTCCTGAAGCAATTGATGTGCAATGGACTACATTAAAGTGTATGCATGTTAAGTGGGCAGTGAAGCATCTGCACCTGGTATGCAGCAAGACTGTGTAAGTGGCAGTGAGGAGAATGAAAACTTAATGGCGTTTTTAGTTATGCTGATTGTTCAAGAAAGAGATTTTAACCAGATGTACCCTCAGAAATCATTTCAAATCATAGAGACACAATTCTGCAGGAGGCGAAAATGGCAATCTAAATCATGAGGTATCCTTAAACGTTCTCACTGCTGCACGCTGGCCTTGCTCAGATGTTGAACCGAAGGATTCAGCCAGGGTAGTGCCAGCTTTATGCAGTTCCTAGCCTGGAAGCCTTCAGCTGAACGGTACCAGTTTGGACCTGACGTAGTTCATTTCAGTGATCGGGAGCAGTTCTGTCGGGAAATGTTACATCTTAGGAATAAAAACCTTAAATAAGTTAATGGAAATTTACTTTCAAATATTTAATACATTTAAATAACGAAGTGTTTTCTTCGATGTTCAAGTGTTTTATTTTTAATATTTTATATTTTTAATTTGTTAATTAATTGTACTAGTTTATGATACTTTTGCAACATGCAAATGTCAGGGTTACTGACAAACATTTTTGATAGTTATACAGCTGGTAAGTAAATCTGGGGTTGAGTTCGCTCACTGCTAAAGCATTTTGGGAGGCAAGGCTTGCATATTTTGTAGTCATCTGTGCACAGAATATGGCCACTGAGGCCCCAGTGGTCTACGCCAGAACCCTTGCACCACTGCAATAGTACTTTTAGCCACAGAATGTCTGGTAACAATGGTAACAACAGGCAGAATGTCCAGATTCTGGGCTGAACACAGTTTTCAGGTGACTTTAGACTTTAGACTTTAGAGATACAGTATGGAAACAGGGCCATCGGCCCACTGCGTCCATGCTGACCAACAGTCACCCATACACTAGTTCCAGTCCTACACACTAGGGACAATTTTAGGATGCAATTACCCCACAAACCTTTGAAGTCCTTGGAGGAAACTGGAGCACCTGGTGAAAACCCACGTGGGCACAGGGAGAACGTACAGACTCCGTGCAGACAGCACCCATTGTCATTATTGAACCCAGGTTTCTGGCGCCAACTCCACAGCAACTCTAACACCACCACCTTACTGCCCCGCTCTTTCTTGACCATTGAGGAAGAATCTCACTGGGCATGGCAGCCAAGTATCAGACTGTTCAGGGGAATGTAGACAGTGCAATAAACCCACTGGATGATTCAGCCCGAGTGAGCTGGAAGCCAACAGTGATGCATGCATACCCACATCCAATAATATGTGTAAGCATCATTGTCTTAGGGCTATGAAGTGTGCAGCAACCATCTAAATATTCATCTGGAGTAACCACAAGTACCTCATGATGCAATATGTTGGTTTAACTCACCCCAAAATTACTTTTCTCCATACCTGCTGAGTTACACCAGCTTTTTGTGTCTATCTTTGGTTTAAACCAGCATCTGCGCTTCTTTCCTACACATGTTGGTTTAATTTTTTGATTGGGATTGCTTGATTAGCACTTCAAGTGTGCTGAAGTGCTGTGGGAGGGGAAAAGGAAGGAAAGTTGAGAAAATAAGTCAAACTCTTGTCTACTCAAGGGCCTGTCCCACTTGGGCGACCTCATCCGCGAGTTCTGGTGAGTTTGTCCTCGACTCATACACGCAGCATGGTCGACACGAGGTCCTAGGAGGTCTTCGTAACTCTCCTTCATGCTCGAGAGTGGTCTCCACGTACTCGAGGCCTCAGCTAGGTCGCAGCGTTTTTTTCAATATGTTAAAAAAAATGCCCGCGAGTAAAAAAAAGTTCGCCATGGAAAAAATCTATACTTTTTTTACTTGTAGGTTTAGTCGTAGTAGGTCGTCATGTTATTCGTAGGTAATCGAAGGTAGTCGTAGATAGTCTTCAACATAGTCGAAAGGAGGTCGTCTTCACTCTCCACTATTCGGTGTCCAATTTTCCTGAAGTTAGTCGTAGCTAGTCGAAGCTGGTCTTCAACAGTCGAACGAGCTCGAAGGAGGTCTTCTACATAGTCGAAGGAGATCTTCAACATGTCATTTTTTCAAACTCTCCGAAACTCTTCTAAACTCGCCAATTAGGTCGCCCAAGTGGGACAACCCCTTTACTAATATATTTACCTCTGTTCTTTCTTCGGCCCAAGAAAAATATCAGCTAGTAAATAAATACATGTGAGGCTAAAGTACACTCCATTAATGTTTCCATATTTTTAGCTGTTCAGGTCCTTACTGGTACAAAGCAGAAGGTTTAGGTTTTTTTTATTATCACATGTATTGAGGTACAGTGAAAAGCTTTGCTTTGCATGCTATTCAAACAGGTCAGATATATCATAAATACAATTGTCAAACTCGAGTACAACAGATAGAGCCAAGGGGAAGTCATCCAACTGAAATGTAGAAATTGTAAATACAGGTCCACCAGTGTTTTTTTACGGCATCCTTGGTTTCATAGCCTTTCTTGATTATCTGTTTTGCCGGTCCAGCAGAAGTCATGGCCTCCAAGAGGAGTCTTACAGTACAGAAATGGTCAGACGGGGAGCCAAGATACCGGCCCGCCAAGTCTGCTTCGGAAGTCGGCTGTGGTAACTGATCCACCGGCGGCGCGGAAGTCACAAAGAGGATGAAATTGGCCAGCTCATCCGACCTAGGCGCCACATTTTCGGAGAGAGTGGGGAATTACAAGTGTGCTCTTGTAGTTTTTTCTAATTAAAGGAGGTGCAAAAAGTACTAGAAGTAGTCAAAAAGTCAGGCAACATCTGTGAAGTAAAAGTGGAAGTTGATGTTTCAAGTTGGTGACCTTCTATCAGAACCAAGGAAAGCTACAGATAAAACATATTTTAAGATGCAGAGAAAGTGGAAAGGACAGAACAAAATAATATCTGGATGTGCTGGCAAGATTGTGCCCAAATATTAGGCAGGCAAAATGGCACAGCACAGCCAATGTAATCAAAGACTTGTCCCACTCTGGTCATTCCTCCTTCCCCCGACTCTCGTTAGGCAAAAGGGTACAGAAACGTGAAGGCATGCACCACTCGACGCGGGAACATCTTCATTCGTGTTATCAGGTTTCTGAATGATCTTTATTTGAGCTCTGGCACCATACATTGCACCTCAACCCCATTGAGGTCATTAGACTTTGTCTGTGGAACTGATACATTACGATGTGCTATAATGCTGAGAACTATATTCTGCACTCTGTATCTTCCCTTTGCTCTACCTATTGTACTTGAGTTTGAACTGATTGTGTTTGTGTATGGTATATCTGATCTGATTGAATAACATGCAAAATAAAGCTTTTCACTGTCCCTCGGAACGTGTGAGAATAATAAACCAAAAACCTATTGTTCTTCAATTCTTCCCGCTTCCCATCCCCCCCTTCCCTTCTCAGCTGTGCTCTGCTCTCTTCTGTTGCATCTGCATCCCCATGAGCAGCACTATAAGAGATCCGGTTTTGTTTCTCTGTAATTGGATTTCTTAAATATTTCATAGATGACGTGATAACTGTTGCAATATATGGTTTTTCCCTAAAATTAGGTGCACATTATGCATTGGATTTTAGAAGAAATTCAAGGCCTTGCAGCTAAATGTGGCTTGAAATTCATTACTGATTTCTCCTCAAATGGATACTGCTGCAGTATTGTTTTGATTATTCTAACAATATGTACTTCCAAGTAATTATGTTCTGCTGTTGCCTGACCTACTTGCAGCATTTTCAATTATATTTTCAGATTTTTACTATTGTTAGTGTTTTCCTTTTTTATTAAAGCCTTCATGAAGAAGCATGTTTGTACCATTTGTTAGCTTATACTACTATCTTTAATCAGACTCTGCCTTTAATCGGACTTTATCATGCACTAAATTATGTACCTTTTATCCATTATCTGTACACTTTAGACGGCTTGATTGTAATCATGCGTAGTCTTTTTGATTGGACAGCAGGGACTAAAAGGCTGTTTGCTGTACCTCTGTACACATGACAATAATAAACTAAACTCATGATGAGAGTGCAGCATCAGTGACAAGGAGAATGTAGTAGTGATTGATAATGATAAAAAGAAGGCTTCCAGCTGTGGGAACGTGAATGACTCGGTCTATAGTCAAAGAAAGGCTCTGGTTAAGACCTGATTTATTGTTCTCCTGGGCCCACATGTACAGTGGGAGTTTCAACAAGTGATCTGAAATACCTGGCAATCTCTGCATAATCATGTTGTGTGCATAGAAATGCTGGCAACAATTTTGGTCAACCAAACTTCTTCAACCTGTAGTTGGCTCTCCAAACCACTACACTTGGGCATTCCAGGTCATTTTTATTTGAAATCCTGATTCACTGGAATATTGTAGTCAATACTGGAGACCTCAAGGAAGGATGTCAACACTTTGGAGAGACAACCAGGGTCTTCAGCTAAGGATTTTTTCCTCACATTAGCAATCAAGAAGGGAAGTGCATATTAAATGATTACCAAAGAGTAAACAATTACATAACTGTTTCCAATGGCAGGCAGTGATGATCAGAAGATATCAGGTTAATAGGCAAAAGAACCAGTGAAAATATCTGGACATTTTGAGATGAGGCAGATCGGCATTCATTCAACATTTTAAAAGACAGATATGCTCAAAATTTCTTACACCCCATAAATAGAATGTAATACAAAACAAAATGGTGTTGGTTGAATTCCTTGCAGTAATACAGTAAAGCCTCGTTTTTACGGACCTCTATAATGGATTTTGATTTTAGTGGACAGACCTTATGAACCGCACCGCCAGGCTGGAATGCTGATGCCGTGCCTGCTGCCAGCATCTGTTTTGCTGTATTGAGACTTTGTAGCCTTGCAGCTTAATGTAAGGCTTTGCTTTAATGTTTCAGCTGTATAAAGGCACCTTTATCGGTACAGTTCTTGCATAGCCTAAATTTTATTGTTGGGTCTCTGCACTTGAAATGCCATATAAATATTGCACTCTGTTATAGCAGCAATAAGGGACACCATTTCCCGCCATTGTCCGTTATAACGAGGATTTCATCTTGTGGGACCTCAAGACCTGAAAATGAAGTTTAATCAGTGATGCAGATTATTTGCTGTGTGTACGGTTTTTGTTATTGTTTATACTTAGTCAACAAAGCTTGAGGTCTAGTTTTAGTATTCATTAATATAATAAGTCAGTCCACATCAGAAGGAATATTCCTCCATTGAATCGAAGGCTTATTTGGTTGTGTTTGAAGATTTTTAAATAATGGTGTTTCTGCAGTAGTTTATATCTTAGAATCAGAAAGGGAGTGTATTGTGATGCCTGAGTCTTGGTGTAGTAATAGGATATGAAAATGTAAATTGGATTAAATTTGTGCATTGTCTCTGGCAATCTTCCATTAATTGGCTTTGGATTGGCTTTGGATTGGTAATACTGTACTTGATTTTGGATGATGATGATTTGTTCTCTTGTAATAAAATCTCTCGCTTGTCTTGAGATAACTGAAATTAAGTAATAAATATTCTCAATCCAAAACTTCTCCATGCTATGCTTTTGGAATTCATTTGGCTTCAACTACATATGTTTTCATAATTGAATTTTCAAGAGTAATCTAATTGTTTTATATTACTTTCCCTGTAGTTTTTTATTATTTTTATTGAACATGTTTCAAATATTAGATAGAGTACCTTTTGCATTTCTTCTTTTGTACAGCTAGGACAAGTAACAGTGGAAAAGACACAGATATGTTAAAATTGTACAATGAGTTAGAATTTTTATCATTAGTGAGCAAGCTAAAACACAGGCATGTTCATGATAGAAGCTTGACTGTAGTTCATTGTGTGCTCAGTTTGATAAGTTCTTGAAGCCCTATGTTCAAATAATAAGTACTATCATTTACATTATTAAATACTGATATTTTAATTCCAGGCTCCTCTCCCCTTTTTCATGAACATCCTTTCATAAGAAATAGGAGCTGGAGGAGTGTGCAATGCCATTCATAAAATCACAACCAATCTGGCCTTCACTTTTCCACTTGTCCCTGATGACATTCCAGTTTTCTATAGATTAAAATGTCTCTTTTTCAGCCTCTCTTTCTGAATAATGTGACGTCCATCATTTGGAGAGGAGAAATCCATAGATTTTTGAGCCTGAGAGAATAAAGTCCTCTTTCATGTCCCACAAACAATAATCCTTTAACTTTCAACTTTGCCCCCCGAAGATACTCTCCCAAAGTGAAACATCATCTCAGCATCCACCTTACCAGCCTCCCACAAAATCATATGTTCCAGTGAGATAATGGTTCATACTTCTGAAATTGTGTCAGGATGCAATTTGCACCTCAAGGCAACCCCTTCACCTCAGGAATGAACTTGCTCAATGTCTTCTAAACTGCTTCCAATTGTTGTGCTTTTACCAACTTGTTAAACGGCATTTGGGTCATGCACGCAGTCTAACTAACGAAAGACCTGATGAAGCTGTAGAAATGGCTCCTATTCGTCAGGTCATAAGTGATAGTAGTAGAATTAGGTCATTCGGCCCATCAAGACTACTTTGCCATTCAATCAAGGCTGATCTATCTCTCCCTCTTAACCCCATTCTCTTGCCTTCTCCCCATAATCTCAGACACTATACTAATCAAAAATCTATCTATCTCTGCCTTAAAATGATCCACTCTTGGCCTCCACAGCCTTTCGTGGCAAAGAATTCCACAGATTCACCATCCTCTGCAAATAAATGTCTCCTCATTTAATTCCTATAAGAATGTCCTTTAATTCTGAGGCTATGACCTCTAGTCCTGGACTCTCGCACTAGTGGAAACATCCTCTTCACATCCACCCTATCCAAACTTGTTGATGACCCGACTACCTCAGTAGATGAAACAACGGGCACTGCATCGAGTAACAGGGAACTTCACAGCCAACTGTCCCCTCACCAGCTGAGCACGAAAACAGCCCCCCCCCCCTGCGGCAGTCCACGAGTGTGCGTCAGCTGGTTGACCGGTACCAGGCCGATTAGTGGCAAGGAAGTCATTCCATCGTTCTGCTGTGAACATCTCACTGTTGATTTTCCTATTTTGCACCTTGCACGCATGTGTGCCGGTATCCCTGCCGGTCAGGAATCTCACGGATGAGCGGTGCACGGTAAATTGGGTACACCGTCTAATCAGAGGACGGTGATGTGGGACTTGCGCAAGATTCGGCCAGGACACAATTGGTTATGCTGCAGCCAATTTAATGTAAGTTAGGGTGACACACAATGTTCAAGGTTAGTCAGTAAATTAATGTTTAATTACTTATTCTGTTGTTATTGCTCTGGGCACGCTTGTATATTCATACTCCATCCCTTTTGTAATGAAGGCTAACATTACATATAACACCTGGTGTTGAAGATTGCAACCTTGATGTGGTCCGCCCTGTTTCGACGAATGCAATCAACCCGGCTTGCACAATCAAATAAGATCAAATAGAACAAGCTGTCCTATAACTTTGGGCTGTGCACGCCATACGCAAGAAGAAGAAGACATATAGCACCTTCATTATTTGGTGTAGCTGAATGCTAATTTTCAGTGTTCCATGTACAAGAATGCACAGATCCGTCTGCGCTGCAGTATTGTGTAATCCCTCTCCATTTAAAACAATATTCTGTTTTAGTTTCATCTATTGTCATGTGTACCAAGGTCCAGTGAAAAGCTTTTTTTTGCTGCGTGCTATCCAGTCAATGAGAACACTATACATGGATATAATCAAGCCGTCCACAGTGTGTAGATACAGGATAAAGGGTATGCTACTGCTGAAATAAAGATTTAAAAGAGCGGAGCGATTGTGTTGTATGATAGCAGATCCCCTTCTGGGACAAGCCTTTAGCCCCATCTTTCCCCTGTCCTATTCTGCCTGCCAAGCAGTTAATCTTTTATTTTCCTAGGTTCTACTTCACCTGCCAAATCTTTGCTCGCTGACTATCCATAATCCTTTGCAGAAACATTGTATCCTCCTTGCAGCTTGCACACCAATAGCTAATGTAACTGAGCACCACCTCCCCAACTTTTGTATTTGTTTCTCCTAGCAATGAGCAAATACATTCTGTTAGGTTTCCTGGTGTCTTGCTGGACCTGGATACTGGCCATTGCAACTCATATACTGTACAAGGACACCCAGATTCCTCAGCATCTTAGAGACCTGCAATCTCTCACCGTGTGGATAATGTGCTTATGAAATGTTTCCTACTGAGCAGTATTATGCTTTATTTGCCAGATATTTTACTGCACACTTAGCCAATCTGTATCCTTTTATAGCTTACTTAATCCCTCATTACAACTGACTTTCCTACCTATCAGGGCATCAATATATCTAATCCTATAAGAGCAACTACTTCTTGGGTATATACATCCTAGTTATTTATATAAATTGTGAATGGCTGAGGCCCTAGCAGTGATCCCTTTGGCACACCACTCATTGTGTTTTACCAACTAGTAATAGACCAAGTTATTCCACTTTTCTATTTCCAAAACATACAGCTGGAGAAACTCCACGGGTCAGGCAGTATCTATGGAGGGAATGAACAGAAGATGTTTTGTGTTGGGACCTTCTCCAGACTCTTCTCTAGAGTCTGAAGAAAGGTCCTGACCTGAAACGTCATCAGTCCATTCCCACCATAGTTGCTGGTTAACCGGCTGAGTTCCTCCAGCACTTTGTGTTTTGCTCAAGATTCCAGCATCTGCAGTTGCTTGCATCTCCAGTCCTATTAATATTATAGTATGAGCTTATGTTTTCCATAATAAGACTTGATATGGCATCTTATCTAATAGCTTATAGAAATCTCGCGTAGAACATCCATTGTTATGCCTTTATCCACATGTAACTTCTAATGCCAATAAATTGGTCCAACTTTATCTCCACCATGAATTTGGCTGAATGTTGGTATTTTCTGGGTGACCTGCTATAATGCCTTCAATACTAGCTTCTAATAATTTCCCTTTGACCGACAATAAACAAACTGGTCCATTAGTTTAATGTAGCTAACTGGTCCATTACATTTCTGCTCCCTTTTTCAATAAAGGAGTTAATTTTTTGTTTTTTATTTAATGGAATCTTCTCCGAATCTTGGGCATCAACTATTGCATCAATTATTTCATGAGTCCCTATTCAAAGACTCTTGAATAAAGTTCATCAGGGTAAGGGTGATTTTTGTGTCAGCCGCTCCAACAATTTGCTCAGTACCACTGCCCCCGTGATTATAATTTTACTGCGTTCCTCCCTCCTGTTCCATTATTCTTATTTCTGGGTTGTTGCTTCTGCTTTACACAGAAGACTGGTGAAAGATACCTGTTTAATTCACCTGTCATTTTCCGTACGTTCCATTATTAATTCCCCACACTTCAGTCTGTGCATGTTAATTACCTAAAGTGAAGTTCACAGCCCAGTCATCAGTTTTTTCTGGAAGCATTAGTTTAAAAGTCTGGAATCCACTGATGTATATTGGTGAAATATTTTGTTACTTCCACTGAATTGAAATAGTTCTGAATTGATGGCCTTTATGATGCCGGGTAAGTCTCATTGATCAACCATGGTGGAAGTCACTATCTTCCATATAAATATAACCTAAATATGTATTTCTCTGGTATTGTAATTCTTTATGGAACTGTGAATAAAATATTATTTTTTTAGAAAGTCATTTATTATCAATTTCAACTCTGAAAATTACATTACAAATTCAGATGTGGAATTAATTTGAGTTAAATTGTATATACTTCAATATGAACATCTAGTGGCTTAATAATATAGGTAGATGTTTTACCATTTAATCTGGCACTTTATTTCCACCCTCATTGACATTTATCTATATCTGTATGAGAAATTCTATTAACTTTGTTGAAAAGCTCGATTAAAAATAAAGAGAAGCTTATAAAGTTAAGGAACTATATTTTTATTTTTAATTAAAGAAGCCATTTTGACAGCTGGATGAAATAATGCATTTATTTTATCCTGAATGCAGATTAAAATGCAGTGTAGATCCAGTAAGGAAGCAAGAAAATAGGACATGGTTGAAGAAATGGCATGGGGAGATTTCTATATATAGCTGTCCTGCTCCAGACATTGCAGTCTGTATTTACATGCCCCATTTTCTAGTTTCAGGACTGCTGTTACGATGGCATCACAAGAAAAGAAAGATCGACCAGTGAGCATGGTCAGTGAAATTTCTAACTACACCTTGGCATCTGAAATGGCACTGCTCCCGAATAGTCCTGTTTACCGAGTAAGTACTGATTCCTGTAAATGTCATTTAAACCCAATGCTCTTTGGTTACACGCTGGCATTTTCAACTTGATCTGCAACTAAACGACAGTAATTGTTCAAGATCCAGCATTGCCTTTAGTATCATTTGTTTCGAATGAAGCAGGAAATGTGTAATATTTTGCCTGATCTGTTTTGATTTTGATTTCCAATGGGTAGCAGTACTATCACTCGACTAAGATATAAATCATTTTGTTTGATGTTATTGCACCAAAAAGGTGCAATAAAATGCATCCTTGAAAAGTTGAACATTTTATTACATTGTCATTATTGCAAATTCAATGAAGGAAGCATCAGGAATGGATTGTGAAAAGTCACTTTGAAGTGAAGAATAATTGATAACATGTGTGGGAAGAAACTGCAGATGCTGGTTGACATTGAAAATAGACACAAAATGCTGGAGTAACTCAGTGGAACTGGCAGTATCTCTGGATAGAAGGAATGGGTGACGTTTTGGGTAGAGACCCAAAACGTCACCCATTCCTATCCAGAGAATGCAGCCTGTCCCGCTGAGTTACTGCAACATTTTGTGTCTATCTTCAATAACTGATAACAATTCATTTGATCAGTATCTGCAGAAAGAAAGAATGTTTTATAATTTTATCTTGGAATCATCGAAAATTTACATCATGGAAAGGTCCCATTCAACCCAGCACGTTTGTGTGTCTCTCACGGGCCTAATCCTACTTTTCAAGCCCATTGACCCGAAGATTAAGGCTCTCCAAATGCAAATCATAAGCACTTTGTAAAGGTGATGAGGATATCAGCCTTTATTACCTTCTCAGAGTATGATTTTCAGACACCACTACCCCTGGGTAGAAAAATATTTCCTTGACTCCTGTCCAATCTCTCATAGTTGCTTTAAATCTCTGCTACCTCCGCTGAAGAAAATTAGTTATTTCCTATTTACTTGATCGGGGTCTCTCATTGTGTTACATAGCTCCATCTCTTCCAAGCAAACAAATTCAGTATATCCAATCTTACTTAAAATTTACCAATCCTGGGAAAATTCTTATAAATGTCTGCACCTGCCTTGCACCCTTGTAACTGACTGCTTCATAAATATTAAAATCAGATCAGATTACATCCTTCAAACAAGTGTTCAAGAATACAGGTTCTCTCCAGCTTACAAACGCCTGATTTATGTGCAGCCTGTACATATGACTGAGTGTTTGGGAGACT
The DNA here is from genome assembly GCF_010909765.2 of Amblyraja radiata. Taxonomy (NCBI): domain Eukaryota; kingdom Metazoa; phylum Chordata; class Chondrichthyes; order Rajiformes; family Rajidae; genus Amblyraja; species Amblyraja radiata. The sequence continues at coordinate 10,883,527 of NC_045976.1, read as the reverse complement.
GGAGTGATGGATTTGCCGGCTGCTGCAGGGCTGTAGGCATCTTCTGCTGAGTGGGAACTTGGTATGCGGCTGCATTTCCAACTTGCAAACTGTCCGGGTTATGATCAGATCTCAGGAATGGAACCCAGTCGTAATCTTTGGAGCACCTATATAGACGAATAAACAAAGAAAGAAAAATGATTAGCTGTGAACCATAACAATCAAAGGATGCAACAGGCCAATGGGATTTATGAATCCGCAGAATGTTTCAAATGTCTGGTTCATTTGAGACCCACGGTCCATCTGTAGACAGCTACATCCAGGCAAAGATCTCTGAATTATCAAACACAAAGTGATGAGTTACTCAGGACATCAGGCAGCAACTGTGGAGGGAATGAATCAGTGTGAAGAAGGGTCCCAACCCGAAACATCACCTATCCATTCCCTCCACAAACGCTGCCTGACCCGCTGAGTTACTCCAGCACTTTTTGTTTGCTCAAGATTCCAGCATCTGTAGTTCTTTGTATCACACTCTGTATTATCATTTAGGTCCAAAAGGAAAATTGAAAGTAACTACAGTGAATGGTAGTAGCTGAAACAAGAAAAAATGCTTGCGTGTCAAGCACTTTGGCTACCTGTTATGTGGAATAAGGTTAAGGTTTTAAATCCATTAATGTGATGATGCCACTCATAATGAATACTGAAAAAATATGTGTAAACACACCAGGAATGTCCTAGATAGCACCTGTGATCCAAACAAAGGCACCTTTAGTGACATAAATCAAGTTGGCGATATGCAGAGTATTGCCCTGCCGACTACAAATTCAGAAGATTCAATCCTGGTTTTTGCCTCTGATTCCCTGAGCAAGAGTGTTGAGTCAATGATTCCATGACCAAAAGTGCTAAGCCAGTGCGGGACCAATTTAACATGTGAGGACCACTACTGTGTTCTCTTAAGGGAATCCTTGAATGAATAATCAGTAAAAAAAAATAATTCTTCCTTACCCTGCAAATGAATGCACACAGGACTTAGTTGGATGGGTGCATAGCTGATCCTGGAGGCATGAATTCTTAGACATAGAAAATTTACTATACAGGGGTGCTCATCCACAGCAGTGAATGTGCGTGGAGAGTGGTAACAACCAAGGGGCGGGCCCTGCTGAGTCTCTAGTCTGAACATCTGTCATTGCCTACTATGTTCTGTTGTGCTGAAGCAAAGCACGAATTTCATTGCCCTCTCAGGGACACATGACAATAAACTCTCTTGAATCTTGCAAGGTCCACTATACAAATGGAAATGTTACTGAAAGTGTTCCCTAAAATGTGAACTTTTCCATTTAAGAAACCAATTCTTGAAGTTATTGTAGGAAATCATGATGTATGAATGTAGAATTGAAATTGGAATTAAGCTTAAATTTTTCGATCGTTACCACGGATATGAATATTCCTGAAGATAGACACAAAATGCTGGAGTAACTCAGTGGGACAGGCAGCATCTCTAGAGAGAAGGAATGGGTGATGTTTCAGGTTGAGACCCTTCTTATATCTAAGGTCTTTTGAGTCCTAAATTTCCACTACTTATATTAGACTGATCTGCCAAAAGTAGGACTATAAAAATAAACTGTTATTTCTGTATGCTAGATTTTGCATGACAAACTGTGGCAGGTTTAATAGGAAGGAACTAATGTTTTGAATCAGACATGCAATGGGAGTCTGGCAAGTACTTTCTTTTGTGTAGTATTGAGATCGAGGCCACAGAAGAAAGAACGCCATACTTGCCCAAGAGAATTATCGGACTGCAGTTTCAAAAATGATATGTGGATCGCTGCTTTAAGATTATTGAATGCTTCTGTTTAGTTTATTTTAGAGATACAGCATGGAAACAGGCCCTTTGCCCCACCGAGTCCGTGCCGACCAGCGATCGCCGGTACACTCATTCCACGTTTTCCCAGACTGTTGATAGAGACAAATTCCTGGTGTATAATTCACGGATCTGTAACTGGAAAAGATAAAAGAATTTATACAAAACTTGCAATTGTCTCTCAAGTTTTGACCCTGATCTCTTGTCTTGGTTTATTGAAACACCATGAGAACAGATTCTGCTAACAGTAGAGATGGCTATTGAAGTATGTATGAACATAGAACAGCACAGCACAGGAACAGGCACTTTGGCCCACAATGTCCATGCCAAACATTATGCTTAGTTAAACTAATCTCCTCTGCCTGCATGTGATTCAAATCCCTCCATTCCCTTCATTCAAAGTTGCATTTCTCTTGAATTTGAGATGGGATATTTATTGCGATGAGATTTGTTCAAATAAAAATATTCAAAGGCCCGACTGCATTACAAACATTTCGAGAGAATTGTTATTAAACGTTGCTCAATTTTGGTGATATGCAGTTGACTTAAACAAGTATTTCCTATAGACCCCTAAGTATTTACTATAGCTGGCTCATGATTACTTTTTAGCCAATCTATCCATATTTAGTTGATGTTGTATACAGTTTACGAACAGCTGACATGCACAGCCCATGTATATGAGCGAGCATTTGAGAGACTGGCGGAATGGATTGTCTAGCTGTTGTAGGGCTGCAGGGAACGCTGTTTGTGGCTGTGCCAAACTATTCAGGAGCAGAACTATAACAGGAATTAAATCTTGCTGCAACCTGAGGATGACCTGTATGTGGTAGAATGCATGAAGAAGGGTTTCGGCCCGAAACGTCGCCTATTTCCTTCGCTCCATAGATGCTGCTGCACTCGCTGAGTTTCTCCAGCATTTTTGTGTACCTTTGTGGTAGAATGCAGTTGCCCGAGTGTAACTAGAGACTCAAATGCCAAAAACTTTTGTTCATTAATATTGCTCGTGGATTTGAAGGATTTTGTGGAAACAATGTTGATGATCTCCAGTGACTTGATGTGCCTCCTGTAGTGATCCGTGTCTTAGAAGCATACAAAAGAATAGGAAAGACTGTTTTCTAATTGACAATAAACTTAGCGCTAGGTTAGAGATATTGCTCTGCAAACAGGGTTCTCCTCTGTTTGTCAAAGGCTTTGCCTGTATATGGAAGGTAATGGTGAATTTTATCACTGTCATTTGCCTTCACTGAAAGGGGTCTCCCAAAATATGGGGATGACCATGGTGACTGGATATTGATGGGGGTTTTGGTGTTATGCTGTGTGGGTAGGTTGATAGAGTGCCTTTGTTTTGCGAGTAGTTATTGTAAGACCTGTTCTCTTGTCAGCTTGGCCTCCAAACACGCATCCAAAAAAAAACAATTACTCATCAGGCATCAGTGCCCAGAGAAATGTGAGATCAGGTTACAACCGCTACCATAAACAACTGTTAGCTGCCCACAGCTGTTGGGCGTCGTCTAAAGTAAATGGTTCCATCTAACTTCTTTACAAAATTGCTTCATTCAATTTTCTTAATCACAGTTTAGTTGACTTTGTTGCAGTTACACCATTGAAAGACTTGGGAAAACTACAGAAGCTTCAATATAGCACCAATGTCATTACATTGTATGAGTTTTGCATTCTTTCATCCCCCTAAGTCGGCATGACTGCATTGATAGGATGACAGTGGTCGTTTTACTTTGCCTCACTTTTGTCAGTAGGAATGATTAGAAAGTTCACAACAAACTTATCATGCTTGTTTTCAATGCCCATTCTTGTGTGTGAAATCCTTTCATCACCTCACACCTCCGTGTCTGTGTAATCTCTACACCGTACAACTCTCTGAGACAATGGAACTACTTAATTTCTGGTTTCCTAAACTTTGTCGCATGTAGTTGCTGCACTACTGATGTCCAAGTGTTTAGCTCTTGTATATCCACTCACCATCAAACCTCACTTCCTCTCTGTATTTCCTTCCTCTTTTCAGGAGCTGCATAAAACCTACCTCTTAAGTTTAAATTCTGGTCACCTGCCCTCTGTGGCGACACCTCCAGATAACTGATAGCTAAAACCACTTTAATGGCACTGCTATGAATCAAAGATCCTATAGTAAGCAAGATAGATCACTCGACGAAAAAGACGTAGTACGGTCATGGGCAGATTCATGGGTAATTTTCGGCCCCATTTCCGTAACCGGCTTCCGTCTCCGCACCAAAGATCCCATAGATAACCAGTGCGGAGACGGAAGCCGTTACGGAAACATCCTCGTAAAAATAAAAGTTATTTGGTAAAAATCTTCTCATTTTCAGAATTATAATTTATTAACACAAACTGTTCCCCCCAACGTTGATTACACTGCGAGTCGGGTCGGGTTACTGAAATGGATTAAAAAAAGGCCCACGTTCCGCTCTGTTGCGTACTTCACGTCAGCCCATTGCATTTAGAAGGAGTGGTCTATCTTGCTCCGCTATAGGATCTTTGCTATGAATTGCCCAGAATATTATACTACAGTAAAGGTACTTTTTAAATACATGATCCTTTTAGATGTGAGAAACAAATCTAGCTAAAATAGACACAGAGTGCTGGAGTAACTCAGTTGGTCAGACAGCATCTCTGGAGAAAAAGGATGGGCGACATTTCGGGTCGGGACCCTTCTTCAGACTGAAGGTAGGGGGTGGCAGGGAGGTGAAGAGCTGGAGGTGAGAAAAGGCCAGGACCAGTCAAGGCCAGCCACAAATAACCTCAGGCAGGGCATTGCATAGCAGGCCCATTGTTGGCTAGGGAACTTTTACCAGTTCCACAGTTCTCCATATTGTTTCTATTGAGATTACACTAGGGAAAGTGTGATCACTAGAGAAACAATATGGGGAACTGTGGAACTGGTAAAACGACGAGTGTAGAGAAGGGGGGGAGAGAGGGGGGGATGTAAGATGGTTACTTAAAATTAGAGAATTCAATGTTCATACGGCTGAGTTGTAAGCTACCTAAGCAATATATTAGTTGCTGCTCGTCCAATTTGTGTGTGGCCTTACTCTGGCAATAGAGGAGGCTCAGGACAGAAAGGTCAGTGTGGTAATGGGAAGGGGAGTTGAAATGGTTGTCAACCGGGAGATCATGTAGGCCCAGGCAGAATGAGTGTAAACATTCAGCAAAATGGTCGCCAAGTCTACGTTTGTTCGTGCCGAAGCACAGGAGGCCACATCGGGGACAACAGATTCAGAAGACGAAGTTAGAGGAGGTACATGTGAGCCTCTGGCAAAATATGATTGTCGGGGGCCCTGGATAGAGTCGATGGTAGAGGTCTTTTTCTTGTTTGGAAGGCGCAAAAAGTTTGTTCTATTTCGCAGACATTGAAAAAAAACAATGAAAAAGGCTTGAATTCATGGCATACAAGCTTAATCTAAAACACTAATAGTAAAATAAAAGGAATTGGAGTCTATTGTATTTCCATGTTATTGTTACTTTCAGAGGTCTGTAATGTAAGGGACCGAACTGACATCTTAGTGGAGGGGCCCTGACCCGAAACATCGTCTATTCATTTCCTTCACAGATGTTGCCTGACCGACTGAGTTCTTCCAGTACTTTGTATCTTTAATTTACCTAAACATTTTTTCTTTCGATAATATACACCACTCTACAAACAGCAAGGAATCATGTACTGAGACTACAGGAACCCCACAAGTCACATTCTGCCTTCAACAACAGCCTTCAGAGCCAGCAATGGCCAAGAAAGCATACCTCTACTTCCCTAGAAGATGTCGGAAGTTCGGCATGTCCCCAACAACCCTCACTAACTTCTACAGAAGCACTACAGAAAGTATTTTATCGGGATGCATCTGAGCATGATTTGGGAAAAGCTCCATCCAAGACTGCAAGAAATTGCAGAGAGTGGACGTAGCCCAGACCATCACACAACATCACCATCACATCTTGTCCATTGACTCCATCTACACTTCACGCTGCCTTTGCACTGGCCACCAGCGCAAGCGAGGACCAATCCCACCCTGGTCACTCCCTCTTCTACCCCCTCCCATTTGGCAAGAAGCATAGCGATTTGAAAACTCATACCTCCAGATTTGAGGACAGTTTCTTCCCAGCTGTTATCTAGCAACTGAACCGTTCTCTCACCAACTGGAGAGCAGCCTTGACCTCCATCTACCTCATCGGAGACCTTCAAACTATGTTTAATCGGAGATTGACACAAAATGCTGGAGTAACTCAGCGGGACAAGCAGTATCTCGAGAGAGAAGGAATGGGTGACGTTTCGGGTCAAGACCCTTCTTCAGATGGGTCTTACTGGACTTTTTCTTGCACTAAACGTTTTATCCGTTATCCCGTACCTGTACACTGTGGACAACCTGATTGTAACCATGTAGTCTTTTTGATGACTGGATAGAACACAACCAAAAGCTTTTCACTGTGCCTCGATACACGTGGCAAGAATAAACTAAACTATTACATTCTGATTCTTGCCATCGGATCACTTTTGGATCCAATTAGCCGTTCTCTCTTGGATCATTTTCTACAGGAAACTTGTCTAAAGTCTTGTTGAAATCCATGTGGACCAAATCAATTGCAGTGACCTCATCACCCATCCTTGTTACTTCCTTAACATTCCACACATGATTATCCCTTATCAAATCCATGCTGACTTTACCCTTGATACATTTGGGTCGCTCTAATTGAATCCTTTCATTCAGAATGGATTGTTGTCATTTGTTCACATTAGCAGTAAGGCTCACTTGTGTAATTAATTGGTTCACTCCCTCCCTTTTTGTACAATGATACAATGCTATCTGTACCGCATATCCGTCGTAATTAATTTCCTAACAATTCTACAAAACACCTATTAACTTATAATCATTTTAGTTCACAACTAATTGTTAAATCAAACATTAATAAGACAATGTTATCCTAAAAATGAAAGTGGAGATTTGAGAATAATACCAAATCACTAATCTACCCTTTAATTGAGTTTCTCGTCAGATATCTGACTCCTGCATTGCATACTGCAAATGGTAATGGAAAATTGAAATAAACATGTTGCAACTATCAATTTTCCTCTTTCAGTGATGTAGTTAAATTGAGAGTAAATCCAGAGTAACTGTAGTTCTGTCAACAATGATTTGATCTTTTAAATAATTCAATTATGCTTAATGCAATAACAAAATTGTATTGATGTTCCTTTTTTGTGTGACAGTTCACTTGAACTGAACTGTAAATTGAAAAGCAAAATTAAGTAATAGGTGTTCAGCAAAGTCTGACAGTGTTCGGATATTTCCGTGCAATGTCAAATATTGAACTTGGTCAACTTGATGACCTGTCTCTGACATCTCCACCATCACAAAAGTCAGTTTGACTCACACCATGATGTTAAGAAGTGGCTGAGACCACTGGATACACTGAGGGCAATGCCCCAGGCAACATCCCGGCGATGTTGCTGCAGAATCTATTTCCAGAATCAGCCACTGCTCTCATTAAGCTGTTCGGGTACTGACACAATATTAGCCTCCACCCTTCAGTGTTGAACATTGTTCAGATATTGCCTGTCTACAAAAAAAGCAGGACAGTCCCAATCTGGCCCAATGCCACCTAATGGGTAATGTGATGGAAGGTGATATTGACAGTCCTATCAAGCAGTACTTACTCACCTGTTCCCGCTCACTAGTTCTCATTAATGATTTTACCCAGCACAATTCCCTCGAAGATACATTGCAAGTTTGATTCAAACCTGGAAGAAATAAATATCAGAGCTGAAATGAGAATAGATGTCCTTGATCTGAAGGCAGCATCAGACAGAGTGAGGCAGCAAGGACCCCTGGTAAAACTGGTCAAGGGTAACCAGAGGAATGACCACCACAGGTAGACACAGATAGAGTCCGAAGAAGGGTTCTGATTCAAAACATCACCCATCATTTTCTCCAGGGATGCTGCCTGACCCGTTGAGTTACTCCAGCACTTTGTGTCTATCTTCAGTATAAACCAGCATTTGCAGTTCCTTCCGACATGAATGCCCACCTGGTGTCATAACTTGCACAAAGTAGACTCTTCCACCTTGTTGAAGATCAATCATCTCAGTCATAAGGCATCATTACAGGAGTTCCTCAGGGCAAGTGTCGTTTATGCGGCCATCATCGGCTGCTGCATCAATAAAGGGGCTGTCCCACTTGGGCGACCTAATCTGCGAGTTTAGAAGAATGTCTTCGACCTTCAAACTCGCAGCATTGTCGACACGTGGTCCTAGGAGGTACTATGAGGTCGCTGGAACTCTCCTTCATGCTCGAGGGAAGTTGCCGAATACTCGCGGCCTCAGCTAGGTCGTGGAAAAAACTTCAGCATGTTGAAAACATTTCCGCGAGTAAAATTTGGTCGACATGGTTCATTTTGACTCGTAGTGCAGTGGAGTGGGGTCGCTATTTAGTTACAGGCAGTCGAGGGCAGCCGTAGGCAATCTCCTTCGCTGACCAGGCATTTTGATTGGCTCATTGGAGTTTTCAGGACCAAGGAAAACTGACCGCTAGGTAAAATGCCCCCTAAACTTTATTATACTTCTTAAAAGTGTCTCCACTCCTTCTCCTCCCCGTCTTCCCCCTCTCCCCCCTCCCCCCCTTCCTCTCCCCCCCTCTCCCCTTCTCTCCCCTTCTCTCCCCTTCTCTCCCCTTCTCTCCCCTTCTCCCCCTTCTCCCCCCCCCTCTCCCCCTCTTCTCTCTCCTCTCCCCTTCTCTCTCCCCCTCTCTCCCCCCCTCTCTCCCCTTCTCTCCCCTCTCCCCTCCCAGCTCTCTAAACGACTTACCGTACACTGTGGCAGCCGATTACCTGCCTCTTAATCGCGCAGGCGCGCTCCCCCGCTTTCCCTGCCCCCCCCCTTCGCAATGTGTTTGTGTGTGTGTGCGGTCGGTCGATCCAGCTCGCGGTTTCAACGCAGACGGGCGATCCAGCTCGAGGCTTTCCAGGCGAGTGTCCTCGAGCTTGAAGGTCGAAGACACTCTTCTTAACTTGCAGATTAGGTAGCCCAAGTGGGACAGCCGTTTAACCATCCCTCCATCACAATATCAGAATTGGAGCTGTTTACTGGCAATTTCAGAATTATACATTTCACTCCTATCTCCTCAGAAAACTGAAGCAGGTTGTGCTGCAGGCAAAAGGAGCTAATCAGCAATCTTGCAGTTGCAAGTAACATTGGTGGCACACAAGTGTCAGGGAGTGAGCATTCCCAGGAAGCGAGAGTCCAACTATCTTGCGTGGTGTTATTATCTTTGCTTGTCATCCCACTTGGCATCATCATGGACCAGCAATTAGATTTTTGCTACAGAGCAAGTCAGTGACAGGGACACCTACAGTAAGTCATTCGCCACTGGAATGCTTCCGCTTTCCACAAAGCACAAGTCAGGAGAATGATTAAATACTATCCATTTGGCTGGATGACACTGCAGCTCCCACAGCAACTATGCATTCTACCCCGGCCAAAGTGTCCCGTTTGGCTAGCATCTAAATCACATTCTAAATTAACAATGCATCATAGTCAGGACAAGAGAGTAATAGTCAAGTGTGTATAATTGTCACATATACCGACAATAGAACAATGGAAGTCTTACTTGCCTCAGCATAAAAGACCTGTACATGCAATACACACAGATAATCAATAATTTGAAAAATCATTAAATGAATGAGCACAATATTAGTGCCAAGTCCTTAGTGTAACCAAAGACAGTCCATAAAAGTTCATAATTGCGGTTAGTGGTGTGATGTGTTCAAGAGCCTGTTGGTTTTCAGGAGGGTAGGTGGGGTGGGAAGGGGGGACGTTATTCCTGTACCTGGTGGTCAGTTTTCAGACTCCTGTACCTTCTTCCCAATGATAAGAGTGAAAGGAGAGTGCTATTCATCTCCGCACCGTTAAAACGTCGAAAAACTACTGAAAATCCAAACCGGACAGATCTATAAATACTCACCAGCAGATGTTCAGCAGTCGTGTAAGTGATGATATCAGAACGCGACCCCGGTACTTTTAATATGCCTAAACGCCCGAAACATCAACCAGAAGCTACTGAAGGCCACGAAAAAGCCCCAGGGTGGTGTGGCTCTTTAATGATGTTGGGTACACGTTTGCAGCATACCCCAGCTACAGAAATACAGCTGACTCCCATGTTCCCAGAACCTGAGACCTCTACTGTGAGGAATGTCAAAGGATGTACACGCATGACTTGGAAATGTTCCTTCTCTGTCACTGGGTTTGGATCCTGAGATTTCCCTGCCGAGGAACAGCATGGAAGTTCCTTCACTAGACAGACTGCAGCGATCCAGGGAGTTGGCACGCAACCACCTTCTTCAGGCCAATTAGAGATGGACACTAAGTGTCAGCCCTGCTGATAATATGCTCATCCTGGAAGTGAAAATTGAAGCTAATATTTCCCCCAAAAAATCAATACATTTTAAACTAAAGTTAGTTAAAAACACTTAAAGGCACATCATAATTTAAAACATTTGGTTAAAATGCTGATTTCACCTTATAAAGTACCATTCAATCCCTTCTGATGTTCACAGTGCATCTGAAACTGTGGCAGATTTCACTGATGCAGATTCCGAGAGGCAATTACCCCAGCATAATGCTTGGGCATATTAGCAAGGCACGGTCCTGGAGCCTAGCAGAGCAGACTGCCGTGTCAAGCCTTTCGTTTAGAACTGTCAGCACCAGCCACTGAGATCCAGCCCTCTGGTTCCATGATTTGTAAAGAAATGCTCCACTTAGGACATACAAAATGAGAGGAAGGCTAGCACTGTTTCTAAATGTGAGCAAATTGACCAAAGATACTCTTTTGAGATGTATTCTTGTCAGAAATGTTGTGTGATGTTTTGTGAAATCTGTGCAGAGATGCATTTAATAATCTAGATTGAGGACATTCCCTTTTCCAATATGAAGCTGTCTGAGCTGCAGATCGCCGCAATGCGTTCCAATTAGTTGGTTATTCTAACAGTTCAACTGAAGTATACAGAGAATATATGGCTGCATTTAGGTTTTTTTCCAACTATCAGCCACCAAAGTGTCTTAAGTTTTATATTTCCAATTTCTGTTGCATGTTTTATTTGACACACCCAGTTAAATGTTTTTTTTTGTTCATTTTGTATTGTTTGCAATATTTTTACAGTCTTCAAGACCTTCGAAGAAAATTCACAACTTTGGGAAAAGGTCGAATTCTATTAAGAGAAATACAAATGCTCCAGTCATAAAGCGTGGCTGGCTTTACAAGCAGGTACAGCTAAATATACACTGGATATTGGGGAGGGATCCATTGATGCATTGTGTGAATTTAAATGATATGTCATGTTTTGTAGTTATGATGGAACGTCGACATTTCATTCTCAATGTTTTTGAGGTTTAAAATTCAAAGATATATTTGCAACATGTGTTCATAAACCAATAAATAGTCATCAAACTAGAACATGAATGCAGTTTCTTTCTTCATAGATGCTGCAGACCTGCTGAGTATTCTCAATGTTTTCCGTTTTTAGACAATAGACAATAGGTGCAGGAGTAGGCCATTCGGCCCCTCGAGCCATTCATCCACTCAGTACCCCGTTCCTGCCTTCTCCCCATATCCCCCGACTCCGCTATCTGTAAGAGCCCTATCTAGCTCTCCCTTGAAAGTATCCAGAGAACCAGCTTCCACCGCCCTCTGATGCAGAGAATTCCACAGACTCACAACTCTTTATGTTAAAAAGTGTTTCCTCATCTCCGCTCTAATTGGCTTACCCCTTATTCTTAAACTGTGGCCCCTGGACTCCCCCAACATCGGGAACATGTTTCCTGCCTATAGCCTGTCCAAACCCTTAATGATCTTATATGTTTCAATAGGATCCTCTCTCATCCTTCTAAATTCCAGAGTGTACAAGCCCATCCGCTCCATTCTCTCAGCATATGACAGTCTCGCCATCCCGGGAATTAACCTTGTGAACCTACACTGTACTCCCACAATAACAAGAATGTCCTTCCTCAAATTTGGAGACTAAAACTGCACACAATACTCCAGGTGTGGTCTCACTAGGGCCCTGTAGTTCGAATTTCTACTTCAAATTTCCAGCTATTTACTTAAAGGAAACAGTTATTTCCGGAAGTGGGATCTGAAAAAGTCACATACATTATTCTTGGAAGCAAAGTGAACCAATGTTACCTAAAATCCACAGTAAATGTTCTATGAGATGAGATCTTCCAACTAATTTTGTCTAGTTGCGGGATAGCTTCCAGACAACTCCCAGCCATCCATTGTCCAGCTAGAGAGTCATACAATGTGGAAATAGGACGCTCGGCACATGCTGACATGATACCCCATCGAAGCTAGTCCCATTTGTCCTGTTTAAGCAACATTGGTTCAAAATTATAGATTTCCAGATTTAACACCAATTTTAGCGATCTCAAAATCTCTGTCTTTGTAACATTATAAATGTTATCACAGCATTCCACAGCAGTTTAAATGTGATACCTCTATCACCCTATATGGTGGGATCCTGCCTCCGACCTTGCCTATTATAGTTTCCTCTCCTGTACCACTGCGCATATATCCCTGCGCAATGGGAGATGGGAATGCACACGGCTACAGAAAAATATTCTTGCCAGGCGAAGCAAAAGTCAGGAAAACACATCCCGTACCATTCTGTAGCTCCACCACTTTCTGTGCTAAATAAGTATCTATCCCTCTGGTTTAATTAAGTGATGGTTATGCAATACTCAGGCAGAATCACCGCCAAAGCTGGAAATCTAAAACAACGGCAAACACTGGAAAAACTCATTAAGTTGTGCAGCATCTATGGGGAGAAATATAACCAATGAAAGTTATTGTCTTAAACTCTTAATTTTATATCTCTTGTTGCAGGTGTTTCCTAACCTACTGAATCTTTTCTGCATTTTATTAATATATATCTGTTACCTTCCCATCCAGGTGTTGCATTCCACATTCTCACTAACCTCTGCTTAACATAATTAAATAGAAACGTTTTTTCTGGATTTTCTTGCACCAGTTGTAAGAAGTTAATTTTTTTGTCCCAGGTTCATTGTTGCAGCTACACACTATCTTCCCTGCAGTGCTTCTAATATTGTCTTTTACCTCAACTAAGGATTCCCTTCCATTGTCATTGAAAGAATCATTAATGTTGTCCCTTTCATTTTCCGCACTTGTGCTTTCAACCACCCTCCTCCCAGAAGTGCAAAAGACTTCCCATTGATCTCATCCAACCTGTAGCCTTCACATTCAGTACATAGAGCATAAAGAGTAAGACAGTGCAGCACAGTAACAGGCCCTTCGGCCCACGATGTCCGTGCTGAACATAATGAGGCTGAACTAATCTCACCGCACATGATCCATATACCATAATTCCCTGCATTTGCACGTGCCTACATAAAAGTCTCTTAAATACCACTATCATCTCTGCCTCCACCACCATCCCTGGCAGCGTGATCCAGGCACCCACCACTCTTTGTGTAGATCCTGTAAATCCTGCCCCATACATATCCTATAAACTTTGCCCCTCTCACCTTAAAGCTATGCCCTCCAATCTTTAACATTTCCACCATAGGGAAAGGTTCTGAATGTCTACCTTATCTATTCCTCTCATCATTTTATTTACTTCTACACTTTTATATACTATTATTGGGTCTCCCCTCAGCCTCCGACGCTCCAGAGAAAACAATCCAAGATTGTCCAAACTCTCCAGTGGATAATCTCTGTCACTTCCTTGAGATTCTGCCACCAAATGCATCATCCGCTCACCTTCAGCATATAAAGATACATATCCAGAAATGTTCCAGATCCCTGGTGATGCATTTCTAATTAAAATGGAGTGTGCTGGGAATACTTAGCAGGGCAGTGAATATCTCAAGAGAGAAGTCAAAACGGTTCTGGCAAAAGATCACTGAATTGAAAAATTAATGATATTTTGGCATCATGTTTTAATTTGATACCGCTTCAATTCCTGTAATCCTAACTTTGAAAAGAATTATGGTGTTTTCTCTGTGTTTATCTTCATTGCTTTTTATTGTGTTCTGTTGTTATTTACCATAGCCTGCGTACATGGTATCTCTGATTGTTTTGTAGGACAGCACTGGTATGAAGCTTTGGAAGAAACGTTGGTTTGTACTTGCCGATCTCTGCCTGTTTTATTATAGAGGTAAGACGTGCGGTAAAAATTATGAGACAGGTTACTGCATTCTATTTAATACAGTAACCTATTTTCAGGGAAAAACATTTTATAAAAGAAACACATTTAGAAAAAGAGTTTTGTTCAAAATGTGTTATGTCTTCAGTTTTGCAGATGTTTGTAGCAATTAACTTACTCAGGGAATTTGCATTTAAAAGGTTTTTCATAAAACTATCAGTGTAACACCCCTCTCAGAAGTTATTGCTGCTATTGCAGCCCTTGGCTTCCTTCTCCAGTTTTATATATAATTAGTTACTAGACTAAGTGGGACCCGTTGGGTCCCATGTTCACACGGGAGGGCTGGTACCCTCAACGCAATATTCCACCTTCCACCAATTCCAATATTGGTGGCCAGTGGAGGGGGCTTTCTGGAGCGCTAGTATGGGTGTTGTGGGCCGAAGGGACTGGTTTCCAAAGGGTTGGTATGGACATTGTGGGCCAAATGGATGTTTGGGCTGGCAGCTCAGACTCAGGCCTGGTGGGCTGGCAGCTCAGTCACTCAGGACTGGTGGGCTGGCAGCTCTGTCACTCAGAGCTGGTGGGCTGGCAGCTCTGTCACTCGGGGCTGGTGGGCTGGCAGGTGACTAACTCACGGCTGGTGGGCTGGCAGTTGATTGACTCACGGCTGGTGGGCTGGCAGTTGATTGCCGCACGGCTGGTGGGCTGGCAGTTGATTGACTCACGGCTGGTGTGCTGGCAGTTCACTCACGGCTATTCCTTGAAATTCCATTTCTAGCAGAATGCAGGCCACCAAATTCAAATGCAATTTCATACCATTTCAAGCAGAGTGCAGGCCACCAAATTCAAATGCAATTTCATGCCATTTCAAGCAGAGTGTAGGCCACTAAATTCAAATGCAATTTCATACCATTACAAGCAGAGTGTAGGCCACTAAATTCAAATGCAATTTCATACCATTTCAAGCAGAGTGCAGGCCACCAAATTCAAATGCAATTTCATACCATTTTTAGCAGACTGCAGGCCACCAAATTCATTTCATTTCAAGCAGAGTTCAGTTCACTCACAGCGTAGACTCACAGTTCTGGACTCAACTCTCACTCACAGTCTTCCAGGGTGACTGACTCACTTCTGGCCTCCGAGGCTTCATACTCCTGGCCCTCCCAGAAGGGGCGTTACCTTCATCATGGTGATTGGCAGGCGAGAGGACCAATCAGCTGATCTCAAGATATTTTAAACATTCATAGCTTTTTTATTTTTCATCGATCGGAAAATCCTCGGGCTGCCTCACCGGAGGAGGGCTGTGAGTAAGATGGCCAAAAATCATAGCGATATATGGTAGCGTTTTTTTCTAAAATCAATATACAGCACAGACAGGAAGTGGTCAAAATGAGACTTTTAGTTATATAGAGATGTGTAAGATAGTCTAGTGTACAGGGATTGCTGGTCGGCATAGACTTGGTGGGCCAAATGGCCTTTCTGCATTTATCAGTGGTCAATCCAATTCCTTTTTTTAAATCTGCTTTCAGGGCGCACATTCCAAGATCACATTAAAGTTCACATGCAATTTCATACAGTGAATGTTTTATTCTGGATATTTTAAAGGTTGTGTTAAATTGGGAGATCCTATGGGTTAATTAAAACATTAATTATTCAAAATGTTTAAATACATCTTCAATGTGACATTGATTAAACTGATTCAAAAGAGTGTAATACCTTGGTAAACCTCTATAACATACTCTTGCAAAATTAAGAAATAAAGATAGGTATTTAATTGTGTATTCAATGTGGTTTTCATTGTTTCAGGGAGAAGTAAGGAGGGAGGAGGAATGTGATGCAGTGGATAGAGTTTGGGGAAGTGGGGGGAAAGAAACAGGGCACTGTGGGGTAAGGTGAGAAGAAGGGTTTTTGTGAATGGGCAAGGATGGATAGGAGGAGAGAGAAAGGATAGAGGGCGGGTTACTTGAATTGGAGAATCCCAATTGCTACCCTGATGTGTTGGTGTTGATGAGGTGTTGTTCCTCGAGTTTGCATTGGCTTCACCCTGGCAGTGAAGGAGGCTGACGGCAGATAGGTCGATGTGGGAATGGGAAGGGAAATTAAAATGGTTAGTAACTGGGAGATCTGGGAAAATTCCCCCTCGCCCCCCCCCCCCTTCTCTCTTTATGTTGACGATTTGACTTCTACTCTTTCAGTATAGATGAATGGTCACGACCCAAAACGTCAACTGTCTATCTCCCTCCAAAAGCTCTGCTTGACCCGCTGAGTTCCTTCAGCAGCTCTCCTTTTTTTTTGCTACAGTTTGCAGCATTGCAGTATTTTATGCCTGAATTATGACTTAATTGGTAAACTGAAGCCGAGCATCCAGAATCATTTTTAGAAATCCCTCTATGGTTTTGATTACTTCCTCCCTAGTTTGCATCTGAAATGCAGTCATGGGTTCTCAAATGCAGCCACCTTTGCAAGCTGAATTCAAAGTCAACCAAATAAATCACTGATGTTGTGCACTCTTATGTATGCCATGCATGCCTTGATCTTGATTGTGAGTTGTTATAGAGATTTCGATGGCTCATGAATTATATTTTCTAAACAGGTCTAGCAATTAATCAAATTACATTATTGATATACTGGTGTCATGACAAAAAAAATTGATATACAACAGCAGACCATAATTAATTCTAAGTTATTATTTAAATCAAAGTTTGTGTGGCCATCAAATATATTTAGCTCATATTTAGCTCTGCTTTATGTTTTAGTGTTTTTGTATTTTGGCACTGAGTTGGAGGAAAAAGTTGCTATATGGGATGATTCGATTGATTTGTCACAAGAGCTTTTGATTAGCGATGGATTATGCTTCTGTTGGTAGTCATCATTTACGCTTTAAGATCATTCATTTAATGGGTCAACAAAGAATAGCTGGAAAAGTTGATTATTATATGCATTGTATGTTAGAAAATGCATACAGCAAGGAAAAGGGCCTTTCGGCCTAGCAATTCCACACCAAACATTGATCACCCATTCACACTGTTTATTCCACTTTCTTATCCAGTCCCTCCAGTAACTGGGAAATCTGGGAAAACTTATCCAGTTAGGGCAATTTAGAGCAGCCAATTAACTTACAAACCTGCACGTCTTTGGAAAGTAGGAGGAAACTGCAACACCCAGGGGAAACCCACGTAGTCACAGGAAGAATTTGCAAACTACACAGACAGCACCTGAGGTCAGGATTGAACCCGGGGCTTCATCACAGTGAGGTAGCAGCTCTACCAACTGTGCAACTGTGCCGAGTATTTTTGTTTACCAAGTATCTTTGTTTATCAAAGCCAAATTTAGATTGCCATATATTCTTTCTAATGAATATCACATCTCTCCTTGAAAAATCACAAGTTACATTGGCAACAAAATCTCACAGGTGTATTTTATCCTTAGCCGAAGATGAACAGACAAGATGAACTGACTTGATTTTGCAATTTCAGGCAAAGCTCAGTTTTGACAAACAGTTTCACACTACTTGCTTCTCAGCTCTGGTCGTGCATGAATGCGGAGGTGGCCAAGCTGCTAAACTGTTGCATACCTCGGTGTTTTCACACCAGAACATTTGCTTGGGAGTGGCATTTGGCTTTCAAAGTGTAACATTAAGGCTGGTGAAATGTCAGTAACAGGTTTTATTTGGACAGATGTTTATCATGTCAGCAAGCTAATTCGCGACAAACAGCTCTTCATACCTGCATTTTGTGGAAGGGTTTTCAGTAATGTAACATTGATAATGCTTGATCTTTGATTCTGCATTGATAAGCTTGTTTGCAGGTTCAAATTGTTGCCTATAAATTATAATTGCGCATTGCCATGGACATTCACTTACTTGAAGCAATTGCCAGTGCTTCGCTCAACTCCTGCCATTAAATCCAGAATATTGCTTCATTGTGGTCCGGATTCTGATCAGAACCAAAGTTAAAAGAATCTGTGTATTACAGTCGCGGGGCCGGGAACCTGCTCGAAGGCTCGTCAGACGGCGTAATCGGGAGGGAGCTGGAAACGTCGGACGTGAAGAGCGTGAAGAGCGTGGGCCGGTACGAGGGTGAACTGGAGTAATGCCTCCAGCACCTTAATGGTCGGCTGTAGGCTGTGCCCCCGGGACACAAAGATGACTGGGCGAGGAAAGGGACATCGGTTCACGGGAACTGCTCCAGAACATCAAGCGAGGAAAGGGACATCGGTTCACGGGAACTGCTCCAGAACTGCTCCAGAACCGATGTCCCTTTCCTCGCCCAGTCATCTTTGTGTCCCGGGGGCACAGCCTACAGCCGACCATTAAGGTGCTGGAGGCATTACTCCAGTTCACCCTTGTACCGGCCCACGCTCTTCACGTCCGACGTTTCCAGCTCCCTCCCGATTACGCCGTCTGACGAGCCTTCGAGCAGGTTCCCGGCCCCGCGACTGACGAGCGTTCAGGCGGGCCAAGTCATATTTACACAAACAGCCTTATTTATTAGCTTGCGTGTGATCTCGCATACTTGTACAAAAATTTATACTTGGCAAATAGATTTATAAATTATTTTTGGAAATTTCATCATTTTGTGTAGGCTGTTGATTGGGAATAAATATTAGTATTAGGAATTACATCTTTTTTTTAAAGTTCATTTTTGGGATCAAGACAATTTATTGCTCACCCCTAAATGCCCTTCAGAAAGTGATGGTAAGCTGTCTTCGTGAACCACTGTAATCCTTCTAGCTAAGGTGCTCCCAGAGTAGTATTGGTTTATTATTGTCACTGAGGTACAGCGTTCATTTGTGTGCTATGCAATTGTGTCAGATCATATTGTACGAGAATACAATCAAGCATTACTCAAGTACAGCAAATAATGCAAAGAAAATATACTAGAGTGCAGAATGTAGTGTGACCGAATTGTTGCATTATAGTTCCAGAGAAATTAGTCCAATGTCTGGAGTGAGAAAGGTTAGCAGATAAGGACGACATACTAGCTTATGGGAGGACTATGCAATATTCTTATTACAGAAAGGAAGAAGCGCTGTTCTTGAATCTGTTGGTACGTGCATTCAAGCTTTTGTATTTTCTACTGAAATATTATTGCAGGAACCCCATAATAGGCTTGTATTCACTGGAGTTTAGAAGGATGAGGGGGACCCTTATAGAAACATATAAAATTATAAAAGGACTGGACAAGCTAGATGCAGGAAAAATGTTCCCAACGTTGGGCAAGTCCAGAACCAGGGGCCACAGTCTTAGAATTAAAGGGGAGGTCATTTAAGACTGAGGTGAGAAAAAACTTTTTCACCCAGAGAGTTGTGAATTTATGGAATTCCCTGCCACAGAGGGCAGTGGAGGCCAAATCACTGGATGGATTTAAGAGAGAGTTAGATAGCTCTAGGGGCTAGTGGAGTCAAGGGATATGGGGAGAAGGCAGGCATGGGTTATTGATAGGGGACGAGCAGCCATGATCACAATGAATGGCAGTGCTGGCTCGAAGGGCCGAATGGCCTCCTCCTGCACCTATTTTCTATGTGTCTATGTAATAGTATTGTGAGCAATTTTGAACATCATATCTGAGGAAGGATGTACTGGCTCTGGGAGTGTCCAGAGGAGGTTTACAAGAATGTTCCCAGGAACGAGTGGATTAACATATGATAAGTGTTTGACGGCACTGGGGGTTAGAAGGATGAGGGGGAACTTCATTGAAACTTACCGAATAGTGAAAGGCTTGGATAGAGTGGATGTACTGAGGATGTTTCCAATAGGACGAGGTCATTGCCTCAGAATTGAAGGACGTTCCTTTAAGAAGGAGATGAGGAGGAATTTCTTTAGTCAGGTTGAATATGTAGAATTCTTTGCCACAGAAGGGTGTGGAAGCCGTCAATGGATATTTTTAGGACAGTGAAAGATAGATTCCTGATTAGTACGGGTGTCAGGGGTTATGGGGAGAAGGCAGGAAAATGGGTTTAGGAGGGAGAGAATGCTGGAATGGCGGAATAGACTTGATTGGCCAAATGGCTTAATTCTGCTCCTATCACTTCTGATCACACTATTTGCCTTCATAATTGTTTAATGTATCTGCAGATTAGCTTTTTTTTTACGTGTGTACAAGGATACTTGGTCCATCTTGAGCAAGAACAGCTTTCAATAGAGCCATACAGCAGAAACTGGCCCTTCAGCCCAACGCCCACGCAGACCAAGATGCCAATCTACCTTATTTCCACCTGCCTGTGTTTGGCCCATATCCCTCTAAGCCTTTCCTATCCATGTACCTATTAAAATATAATTTAAATGTTGTTATAGTACCCACCTACGTACATCTTTGGACTGTGGGAGGAAACCAGAGATCCTGGAGAAAACCCACGCTTGTTATATCCAAATCCAATGTACTGCTGAATGTTGGGTATTTGTTCTGATTTTATGATCATGTACCATTTGAGTGGTTTGTTCTTTCAAAATAAATATTGGAGAATTAACAACACAGTGGAACAGAATCATGTTTTGTCTAGACCAGGTTCTAAACTGGGAATTTGCTTCCCACAAAGAGGACAATGATGCAGCTGGAGTGATTTCATGGAACTTAAATTAATTGAATTTATCTCCTTCAGCTGACTTGAACTTGTGTCGCTGTGTTGGAACAGAAAATGTTAAAAATCGTTGCTGCCTGATCTGCTGAATGGTTCCAGATATTTTTGTTTATATTTAACATTTGCAGCATCAGCAATTTCTTATTTTTTTATTTCAATTTCCATATCATGAGTCCAGGCATCCAGTAATTCAATACTCGGCAATTGTCTGTCCCATGAGAGGACCTTTACTCATGTCAATCCTCTCTTCACTGATGTGTGTTGTGGCCAATTAATCACATCCTTGTGCTCGAGTATCTGAGCCAAACTCCCCACTGTCTCCTTTATCTCTTGCAACTCTTCCCTACCCTGAACTCTCCTCCAACTTTTTATTCACCTACCTTCCTTTTTACTCTTTGTTTGTAAAACAAAATGGCCACCTGGGCACACTACCCTGGAATTTTCTGCCTAAATGTCTCCTCCTTCCCACCCCACACCATTTCCCAATTTCGGTCCAGCTGAATGGATCTACCTGAAATAGAGGTTTTCAGAGTTTCTTAATTATGTCTTTGAGAAGGCTGTTTAGATGTTTATTGTAATACTACATGAGTGCAAAAGGAATTAATTTTGCTTCTTTCTCGGCAGATGAAAAGGAAGAAGGCATTCTAGGAAGCATTCTTCTCCCTAGTTTTAAGATAGCCCCAGTTACGCCAGAAGATCATATAAATAGAAAATATGCATTTAAGGTCAGTGTTTTCATTCCATTCATGGTCTCTTGTGCATGAACTGTTTTAGAAAAGTTAAATCAGTGTAGCTGGGATGAATAAACCATGAGAAAGTATTTTTGGAAGAAGTGCCCATCATTCTATTTGCAGCTCAGAAATGTTTCCTAAAATCTTTTTTAGTTACTTTTAAATATTCAAGAGTGAGTTTTGGGCAGATTTACAATCCAGCTTGAAATTATGAGATGTTTGAAAATGAAGAGATGGAGTGATATTTAAACCTGTGCTATTGTTAATGCATTGCACTAATTAACGTGTGGATTAATTATTAATTCAAATTTTTTTTTGTGTAATTTAAAATCCACACATCTCTGACAGCTCAGATGGTCACTGAACTTCTGAGTCCCAGGTCAGCCAAGGTGCATCATCTGATCCATCTGAAGAGAAAAATAAGTCTGGCATAGTCTCCCTTTGAATTTCATTATGGTTTTTGACCTTGTCTAATTTTCGAATGTCGCAGTTTTAGTAGCAGCATGTGCATTCTGTCGTTTTATATTCCTGTGTGTTACCTGTTGTAATGTCCAAGAGCATTATTGTCATTACTAATGTCAATAGAATAAAGTCATTAATATATCTTTGTTTACTTTCACCGTACAATTGGATTTTGAGCAACTGCTGGGCTCTGGATGTTTCATGGCCACTCGAAATTCACTTGAAACGGCCAAGTAAGTGTGTTTTACATCTGTTACAAATACGACCCAGATTCAGTCCCTGGCTCACATTGGCAAAGTGATTGGCTCTGTGGTCTCATTAGAATAAAATGTTTGTAGAGCAATATGCTTATTTAAAGGAAAAGCAACCTCTCAAGCTGTTAAGTGTTGCACCTTGGCTCATTCCTAATTCATAAGCAGACCGCAAATAATGAATAGCCTGGATAGAGTGGATGTGGAGAGAATGTTTCCAGTAGTGGGAGAGTCTGGGGCCAGAGGGCAGAGCCTCACAATAAAAGGACATGCCTTTACAATGGAATCAAGGGAAGGATTTATTTAGCTAGAGGATCATGAATTTGTGGAGTTCATTGTCACAGACAACATTGGAGACCAAGTCATTTGTGTATGTTTAAAGCGGAAATTGATTAGTTAGGACGTCAAACGTCATGGGGCAAAGGCAGGAGAATGGAGTTGAGAGGGATAAAAAGATCAGCCACGAAGGAATGGCGGAGCAGACTCAATGGGGTGAATGGCTTAATTCTGTTCCTAGGTCTTATGAATTTATGAAAATGCAGTACTTGCACATAGTCTAACGTGTAAAATGTTCACAAGCAGACATTTTTATGCTTGCTTTGAACAGGAATAATTAGCCTTTTTGCCTCTTTACTTTGATGATTCAGACTGGAAATTGCAGAAGCTTCTCATCATCGAGACCCATCGTGACTGCCAGAATATATGTCATTAGACTGTTCCTTATTCAGATTGAAATAAAAGGTCAAGTTTAGATGGTGAATTATATACCAGAATAGAAAACAAGATGTATGATCTTCAAATTAATGAAACAAGGATTGAGCAAGTCTTCAAGAATTAAACATATCTGTAGACCAGTGACTGACGTTAATGGATCCCAGGAGGAATTGTTTTAGCCTTCCACAACATTGCTTATACAATTTCTCTGGATGCAATAAAAAATGAACTGAAGTATCCTGAATATACCCCAAACCAATCAACTTTGAAGAGATGTTTGATATTTTTAAGCACAGAATTTCTTGTCCAGCAAGTATTCATACCTCATCCTGGTGCATCTTCTCACTGGCCTGAGGACAAAGTAGTCGTGGAAAAAGAAAGCAGAACCACTGAATTCACACTGACTATCACTTGCACTAATTCCAATCTTATTTTTCCTATATTCCCATTAAATTTCCCACGATTCTAGCTCTCATCTACTAATGGGAGTTTACTCTGGCCACAACTTTTGAAGTGCAGGAGAAAACTGGTGCACCAATTGAAACACCAGTCCAGAGTCTCTTCAACGTTAAATGTCCATTTCCCTCAGAAATGCCAGATGCTGCCTGACCTGCTGAGTTCCTCCAGCAGATTAGTTTATGTTCCAGACCCCAGCTTTTAGCTATTTGTAGAATTCTAGATTCTATTGGGATTGCTATGGCATTCCACAGGGAAAATGTGCAAACTCCACACAGATAGCAATGGGAATTGAACTGAATTGATAGAACTTCTGGGCCTCGGGATTATGCGACCCCCTAATAGGTGACATGCTTCTTGAAAATAGGCCCAGTGCCGTCAAACGCTTATCATAGGTTAACCTACTCATTCCTGGGATCATTCTAGTAAATCTCATCTGGATCCTCTCCAGAGCCAGCACATCCTTCCTCGGATATAGTGCCCAAAATTGCTCACAATATTCCAAATGTGGCCTTCCTCAGCACCTCATAGAGCCTCAGCATTACATCCCTGTTTTTGTATACAAGCCATCTTGAAATAAATGCTAGCATTGAGTTTGCTTACTTTACTACCGAATCGACTTGCAGATTAATCTTTTGGAAATCCTGCACTGGCAATCCCAAGTTCCTTTGCACCTCCGATTTCTGGATTCTCTCCCCATTTAGAAAATAGTCTACACCTTCGATCCTACTACCAAAATGCATGACTCCACACATGGCTGCACTATATTCCATCTGCCACTTCTCTGCCCACTCTCCCAACCTGTTCAAGTCACATCTGCAGAATCCCTGCTTTCTCTACACCACCTGCCCTTCCACCTATTTTCATATCATTCGCAAACTTGGTCACAAAGCCTTCAATCCCCTCGTCCAAATCATTGATATACAACGTGAAGAGCAGTGGCCTCAGCACCGACCCCTGCAGAACTTCGCTAGTTACTGGCAACCAACCAGAAAAAGTCCCCTCCATTGCCACTCTTCCATCCAGCCAACCTGCTATCCTTGCTAGTATCTGCCCTTTGACACCGTGGGCTCTCATCTCCCTTAGAAACCTCGCGTGTGGCACCTTATCAAAAGCTTCAACAAGGAGCTGGGGCATCAGACCATGGTTGATCATAGGTAGGATAGAAGTCAGCAGTTCGGGAGCGGGGTCATGTTTGAAGGCAGTTGACCCCATGGCAACTTGATCTTATTTACTCTGGAGTTCTGAAAAAGGATTTGAAGTAGGTGCACGAGGGAATCATATCCAGTTTCTGTTAAGGTTTTTGCACTGGTGTGTTTCAACTCACGAATGAATTTTGTGATATCTATTCATTAAGTTTCTTTTATTTTCTTTTGCAGGAATCGCACAATTTAATAACCACTATCATTTTGACCAGGCTGCTCATCCAAATATGCGGACCTATTATTTCTACACGGAAACGGCTAAGGAGATGGAATCCTGGATGAAGGCCATGACTGAAGCTGCGCTTGTCCAGACTGAACCAGTGAAGAGGTACATTGCTGCTTGTGCCTTACCCTCACTGCTCCAGCATCATCCTACAACATATTAGAAGGGAACCTTAGAATCATCTATTCACCTTCTTTTTGTTGTGAATACTCTGTGCAATTAGATTTAAACTAAACCTTCACATCAGATTAAACAATATTGGGTGAATTAAAGATTAGAAATTAAATCTTTCAAAACATAGAGATAAGATCAGCAAAACTGAAAAGGAAGAGGAGCAGCCCTGATATTAAAGAATGGGATAACGGCAACACAGAGAAAAAAAAATGTCTCAGGAATTTGGGAAGTAGAATCAGTTTGGATGAAGTTAAGAAATAGCAAGGGTCTATTGGTGGGGCTCCCTAAAAGTAATATAGGACGGTATAGATTAAAAAATTAAAGATGCATGTAATAAGAATAACATAATAATGATGAAAGACTTCAATCTAACATATAGACTGGGGGGAAAGCAAATGAACAGCTTTAGAGTTAAGGATAGGTTCATGCAGTGTATAAGAGGTGATTGTCCAAATGAGTATGTTGGGTAATCTAATTTTGAGTGCATGAATACAGATATCGTGCCTCAATTATATAGAAAGCTAGTAAAACTGATTGAGAATATTGCGCACCCTCTATTTTCGATAGAGGGAGATCAATAAAGGTTCACCTAAAGGATAAAAAGACGCAAAGTGCAAAGTGGAGTAACTCAGCGGGTGAGACAACATCTCTGGAGAACGTAGATAGGTGATGTTTTGGATGGGGATCTTTCCCGAAACGTCACCCATCCATGTTCTCCAGGAGGTGCTGCCTGGCCCACTGAGTTATGCCAGCGCTTTGTGTCTTTTTTGGTAAACCATCATCTGCAGTTTCTTGTGCCTTGACCTAATGGATTCCTGGGATAAAGAAATTGTGCTAATCAGACCGAGACTTTTGAGAGTTTAGAAAAATGAGAGCTGATCTAATTGAAATGTGCAGGCTTCTTATGAGGGTTCGCGAGGAAGAAGGACAATTTTCCCCAGCTGGGATATCAGGAACCAGGTGGCACAGTCCAAAATGAGATGCTGATTGTTCAAGGTGGTGATGTGCAGAACCTTCTTCAACCAGAATCTAGTGCATCTCTGTTATTGTCTGCCCAAAGGTAGTTCGCTCTTTCAATATTTTTTATCAGAACTTCGCTAGTCACTGGCAGCCAACCCGAAAAAGCCTCCTCCATTGCCACTCTTCCATCCAGCCAACCTGCTATCCATGCTAGTATCTTCCCTTTGACACCGTGGGCTCTCATCTCCCCTAGCAACCTCATGTGCGGCACCTTATCAAAAGCTTCAAAAGCTTCAAAAGCTGGGCCATCAGACCATGGCTGATCAGTGTCAGGATAGAAGTCAGCTGTTCGGGAGTGGGGTCATGTTGGAAGGCTGTTGTGTCCCCAGGGCAACTTGATTTTATTTACTCTAGTTCTCAAAAAGGATAATATCTGAACATCCCGATAAAAGGGAGTTTGTGCACAGAACATAGAACAGTACAGCCCAGGAAAAGGCCCTTCGGCCCACAATGTTTCTACCGAACATGGTGGCGGATTAAACTAATCCCTGCCTGCACATGATCCATATCCTTACATTTCCTGAATATCCACATGCCTCATAACTGCCATTATTTTATCTGCCTCCACCATCATCTTTGACAGCGCATTTCAGGTACCCACCACTTCTGTGTAAAACAAAACTTGCCCCACACGTCAATGATAACATTTGTCCCGTCACCTTAAAGCTATGACCGTAACATTTCCACCCTGGAGAAAAAAATTCTGTCTATCCCATTTATGCTTTTCACAATTTTATATACTTCTCTCGTTCCCCCTCAGTCTCCGATGCTTCAGGGAAAACAATCCGAGTTTGTCCAACCTCTCCTTGTAGCTAACGCCTTGTACGCCAGGCAGCCATGTTAAACTCTCCTGCACCCTTTCCAAAGCCTCCATGTTCTTCCAGTAATGGGGCGACCAAAACTGCACACAGCGCTCCAAATGCAGACTGAGCATTTACTCATGATATTATAGGATGCGAGCAGGTGCAATGGGCTGACTAGTCATTTCTTTCTTTCATTTCTTATGTTTTTGTCTCCTTCTCCACATCCCCTTGATCTCAGGAACCAACATAATTTATTTTTAACCATCCTGTACAAATGAACAGACTGACACTCAAATTTTGGAGCAGGGAATCTCTGGAATATTACCCATTAATGCTATGATACTTCATATAATCTTCAGCTGTTATAATAACGCTGCAACTCATTCTGTATGGTTGCATCCACGTAATTAGTGCGCCATTTCCAGTTCAAGTGTGTGTGTGGTGTGTATATGTATATACATGAGTAGCACATCCTGATTCTCCATTCATCTTGAGTTACCTCTTGCGAGCAGGTCACAATTATTGCTAAATTATTGATCGGAGCAGTTATTCTTTGGAAGAGCAACCTTCAAGGCCAAGGATGTCAGGTTAATTCAATTTAGACATGTTTATTTAATTTAACTTCGGTCATTTACAACATATCTTATAAGTATCCTGATGAATGTGGTTGAAAGGTTCCTTTAATGTTGAAAAATGAGTATTAGTTAACCTCTCGGGCTTTTGTGCTGCCTGCAGAGCCCTAGTTTTCGAGAGCATTCATTATCAGCTTTTTTTAAATGTGGCTTCTTGAGGCAGGAAGAGGTGAATAATTTGTTCTAGACACAGAAGCCTACAGGATTTCACATTGTGTAGAGTGAAATTTAATTGGTTTTAGCAAGCACTGAGTCTGAATATTGCCACTAAGTGTTGAATTATTGTCTTGTGGGTGTTATTTTGCTGAATTCTGTACACGAGTATGAAATGTAAGTAATTTTGTTTTCAAGTTATTGTGAACTCGGGCGAACTGAAATTTGCAGATATTTGCAGAAATTCTAGTCAGACTTTGCAATGGATTATAATTCAAAATTAATTACTTTTTAGTGTTTTCAATGTCGGTGTTAATGAATGATTTTCTCTGCGGTGCTTGCGACTCGGGAAACTGTTGTGCTGCAGAAGTTGCAGACTAGAGATGCTGCAGGCGCCACTGATTGATGTCAGTGATAACCACACTCTTACTCTCTCCCTCTTGCACCCACAGGACAGAAAAAGTTGCAATCGAAATTGTACCACGACAGGAGACTAACCATGTCGCAAACCACAAAATATTAGTGAAGCCTGAACTTCAGAACAACCAGCAAAATGTAGACCCTACCTTGGGACTCAAATCAATAGACAATACAAACTTCACGTGCACGGACAAATATGGTTTTGAGACAGAAGGACATGACCAGCACAAGCCCTTGACCAAAATCAATAGCATCAAATTGCATCCTGCAAAATCGGAAACCGAAACTGTTGTATCACATACCATCATTGTTCAATCTCAGCAGTATAAACCTTTGCAAGTTAATAGTTCCAATGAGCAGAGTCCGATTGGGCTCATCTGTGACCCTGAACAAAATGTGACCAGTGGAAGAGAGAGACTGGTTAGCCAAAATGAGACTGGAAGGGGAATCCAAAGGACTAATTCAATGCTGCAGTTGGAACAGTGGGTGAGAACGCAGAAAGGCAGGGACCAAGAGGAAGAAGTCAGAAGGTACGGATGATTGATTTTTTGGAAAGCTTGATTATATAACTTCAAATAATTTCAAAAAATAATCCAAATGAACATTTTTGTTTTAAGTATCTTTGGTAAAAGGATCATAACCTCTGCACCCTGACAGATCTCCAGAATCTCAGCAGTCAGAAGGGATGTGCTCCAACTTTTGTTTTTTCTTTCCACAACAGCAGAATGAAATAGTTTTTGTAAATTTATTTGCATTGATGAAGACTGGAAATATTTCAAATGTAATCATGTAATCATCTTTAATTCACCATGCTTATTTCTAATTCTTAATTAAGCAGGGAGCAGAATGTGATCATTTCAATTCATTACAAAAAATAACTTTTGTTAACCAGCATCTGCAGTTCCTTGTCTCCATAATTTCAAATCTGTCTGAATCAGTCTGAACCCAAAATGTCATTTTTCCATCCAAACTGCCTGAGCTCCTCCAGCACTTTGTTCTGCACAAGATTCCAGCAACTGCAGCTACTTGTGTCTCACTCTTCATTTCAAATCTGGTCCTTTTAAAATTTATTTTAACAGTTTTTAAAACAATGCATCAGAGAAGCATCTTGGTGCTGCAATGCAGTATGATGTTCTGAGCTGATCCCCTGGATTTAACTTGATGCCAACTTACTTTACTTTCCACCAAGTGGAAAAAGATAGGAGGTTCTTGCTGCATATTTTTTAACAGCTGCTAAAATCATGGTGATCCTAATGGAGGAGACGAAGTGCAAGAGGAACTCAGGCAGCATCTCTGGAGAGTGGAAAGATTACATTTTGGGTTCAGACGAAATGTGTGCCCATTCCTTCTCTCCAGAGATGCTGCCTGTCCCGCTGATTTACTACAGCTTTTTGTGGGGATTCTAATGGATTTGACTTGCTACTTTTAACTTTGGGAAGCATTCTTTTTTTTTCTGCAGTGTACTTTCACCAAGTTTTTGCTCATTTTATCTGCTGTGTTCAGGAGTAAAAGTAGAGAGCATTTTTTTTCAATTTCATGCACCAAGGTTTTCTTTTAAATAATTAATCATATCCTCATAGAGAGTCATAGAGTCATTCAGCATGAAAACAGGCCCTTTGGCCCAACCTACCCACGCCACCCAACGTGCCTCATTACTAGTCTAGTAGAAAAATGCTGGAGAAATGGGCGAGGCAGCCTATGGAACAAAGGAAATAGACAACATTTCGGTTTGTCCCTTCTTCAGACTGATGTGAAGGTGTGGGGGGGGGGGGCGGCGGGAAGAAGAAAGGAAGAGGCGGAGACAGTGGGCTGCGGGAGAGCTGGGAAGGGGAGGAGAAAGCAGGGACTACCTGAAATTAGAGAAGTCAATGTTCATACTGCTGTGGTGCACTACATGTCATTACTCATTACTAGTCTAGTACTACATGCCTACTCTAGTCCTACCTCTGCGTTTGCGCCATCTATACATAACTAAAGCTCTGATCTTGTGCTCTTCCGGTTTGCGCGGTTTTTCTAATTGCGCAAAAAGGTACGAGATTCAACATCTCCAAGTTTGCGGATGACACGAAGCTGGGGGGCAGTGTTAGCTGTGAGGAGGATGCTAGGAGGCTGCAAGGTGACTTGGATAGGTTGGGTGAGTGGGCAAATGCATGGCAGATGCAGTATAATGTGGATAAATGTGAGGTTATCCACTGTGGTGGCAAAAACAGGAAAGTAGACTATTATCTGAATGGTGGCCGATTAGGAAAAGGGGAGATGCAACGAGACCTGGGTGTCATGGTACACCAGTCATTGAAAAACCTTGTGCGCCGATCGATCTCCTCTCCTGCCAGTCAGCGCCGCGCAGATTAGTCTCGTCTTCTGTCGCTCCACGGGACAATCTGCCACTTCCTGTGCCATCTCGTCTTTACTGGAGCTGAGGGAGGCTGGCGAGGTCTCCAACCGGACACAATTTTCGGAGGGACTGGAAGCGGCGCGGAGTCGGAGATGTTGCCAAACAGAAAGCGGTGAATCTGATCTCGGCGGAGGAGAGCGTCCAGCGCCCGCTGTGAGTCCCAAACGCACCGCCATCGCAATGCCCCGCAGCTCCGGCACCTTCCCCTCTGGCCCCCTCGCTGGCTCCTGGCCTCTCCCCTGTGGTACCCCCCTTTCTTCCATGGCTCTTCCCCGTCTTTTCTCCAAGCTCTACCCCCACCGCCCGCCCACACGCCGTGCGGCTGTAGCTGCTGGTGCTTCCGGGCCGATCCGAGGCCTGGCTCTGAGGGCGCCGACGGCTGATGCTCCTCCGGGGCATACAAGAAGGGAGAGGAGCGACAACCTCGAGATCCTGGGGAGGGAGAGTGGGGGAGGAGAGGGGATAGAGGAGGAGAGTAGGGAGGGGAGAGGAGTTATGGAGGGAGGGAGAGAGGGTTTGACTGAGGGTAGGGGAAACGAGAGGTGAGTGAGGGATTGGGGAGGGTAGGAAGAGAGGGAAAAGAAGAGAGAGGATGTGAGGTGGGGGAGGAGGGGGAGGAGGGTGAATAGAGGGAGAGAGAGGGGTGAGTAGAGAAGGGGGGAATGGGGGAGGTAGGGAGTGGGGAATAGATGGAGATGAGGGCAGTGGGGGAGGTGAGGAGGGATAGTGGGAGGATACGGAGAGGCGAGGAGTGGGGGATAGAGGGATAGGAGGTGGGTAGGGAGGAGAGAGTAGTTATGGAGGGAGGGAGTGACTGAGGATAGGGAAAAGGAGAGGGAGAGAGGTGGGGGAGGGGAGGAGGAAAGGGGAAAGAAGAGGGAGGGTGAAGAGAAGGGGGAGAGAGTGCTAGAGATGAGGGGAAATGAGTTGCGCCCGTGCAGTTGGTGGCTATGGGTGAGTGGTGGAATATTGCGTTGGGGGACCTAGCCTCCTGTGTGACAGTGGCCCAACGGGTCCCACATAGACTATATCCTTCTAAATCTATCCTAGCATTGTAACTTTGTCAGCGCCCTTATGTAGCGACTATTTACATACCTTGAGTGTGCAAGCAAAGAATTTCACTGTGACTTGTCACATGTCACAACTAAGTATTCATCCATACGTCTAAATGTTTCTTAAATATTGTAAATAAATACCTAGCTCAACTACCTCCTCCAGCAGCTCGTTCCATGCACCTACCACTCTTTGTGTAAAAAATAATTGCCCCATAGGTTCCTATTAAATCTTTCCCCCTCACCTTCAACCTTTGACTTTAGTTCTCGATTCCCCTACTCTGGTTGAAAAACTGTGTATTTCCCTATCCATTCCTCTCCTGATCTTGTACACCTCTAGAAGATCACCACTCATCCTCCTGCGCTTAAGTCCTAGCTTGTTCAACTTCTCCCTGGCAACATCCTCGTAAATCTCTTCTGCACCCCTTCCAGCATAACAAAAATTTCCCTCTAGCAGGGTGACCAAAACAGATCACAATACTCCAAATGTGGTCTCGCTGAAGTCTTATACAACTATAACATGACCTCCCAACTTCTATATTTAATAATCTGACTGATGAGGCCATCAGCTAACTGTATTCTGGACCATGTTGACCTTCATACAGAAGCACAAAGTGTTGGTGGACGGTGAGTCAGGTAGCATCTGTAGAGGGAATGGACAGGCGACGCTTTGTGATGGGACCATTGTTCAGACTGTTGCTGCCTAACCTGCTGAGTTCCTCAAACAGTTTGTGTTTTGCTCAAGATTCCAGCATCTGCAGTTTCTTGTGTCTCCATTTCTTTCACACGTTTTGATTGGGAATTAAATGTCGCAAAGTGGTAATGTACTATAACATTTGAGGTGTTGGCTAATCATTTAACTATAATCTCCATTGGGAATGATGTGTCATGTACCATTACTCAGCATAACATTAATTAAAACACTTGGATGAGGAGTCATCATTTATCATACAAGTACATGGACTGCCTGGGTCAGGTATGATCTGACCTGCTGAAATCTGGCTGTATGCAAATTTTGCCATATTTTTTAAGCTAGCAAGGTTAGAAGCTAGAAATGTTTCATGGTATTGATTAATGACTGGATACGGTATATTGTCAAGTATATGATACGATTACTATGCCTTGCGGAGAAATCTGTTTACAGACAGTTTTGAGGATCAGGATTCTTACATAACCAGTGGACTGCCTATATCCTGAAGATGCTGCTGCACCCGCTGAGTTTCTCCAGCAATTTTGTCTACCTTGTATTCTGAAGATCTGTTCTAATATGTACAGATTGCAATTCCATTGGATATTTCCCACTGAGAAAAATATTTTAACACGTCTTCCATCTCTTTTCAATCCACTTAATCTGTTGCATTCTGCACTGAAGCAGGTCAGGGAAATTTAACATTAATGCATATCTTTTAAACATGTTTTTTGGTTCAAGGTTATAGGCAGTTGTTTTCCAAGCAACATTGAGGGGAAATATCACAAAATGTAAATATGGACAATCACATAAGACAGTGTCTTTGAAAATAATGACTTTATTCACTTTTGGTCCAAAGCACTTCTGTTGCTGGCTGCTGTCAGACTAACCATTTTTTTGGGTTATATCATTTGTCTGCGCCATGTAATCAAGAGTGCACCTTCCTTAGCAGGTCTGTCGAGATTCCTGCTCACATCTGTCTCCTTTAAGTATGTCCAAGCTCTTCTTTGGCCATTTCCTTCCTACCCTCCAACATCAGAGACCTCTCACACACCAATCTCTCACCTTGCTCCACCAGGCACACTTCCATTCCACATCTCAATCACCCGAACCCCCCTTAGACACAAATTGCTGGGGTAACTCAGCGGGTCAGACAGTATCTCTGGAGAAAACGATTAGGTGACGTTTTGGGTTGGAACCCTTCTTACCTGAAAGGGTCCTGACCCGAAACATCACATCCTTTGCTCCACAGATGCTGCCTGACCCGCTGAGTTACTCCAGTGTGTATCTTCCGTATAAGCCAGTATCTGCAGTCCCTCCCTACACCCTAACCCGACTGATTTGCACAGAACTCTTAGATACATAGATACATAGAAAACAGGTGCAGGAGTAGGCCATTCGGCCCTTCGAGCCTGCACCGCCATTCAATATGATCATGGCTGATCATCCAACTCAGTATCCCGTACCTGCCTTCTCTCCATACCCCCTGATCCCTTTAGCCACAAGGCCCACATCTAATTCCCTCTTAAATATAGCCAACGAACTGGCCTCAACTACCCTCTGTGGCAGAGAGTTCCAGAGATTCACCACTCTCTGTGTGAAAAA
Source organism: Amblyraja radiata (assembly GCF_010909765.2). Classification (NCBI taxonomy): domain Eukaryota; kingdom Metazoa; phylum Chordata; class Chondrichthyes; order Rajiformes; family Rajidae; genus Amblyraja; species Amblyraja radiata. The sequence goes on along the minus strand of NC_045976.1, from coordinate 10,849,947 downwards.
GTTTCTTCTCATCTCGGTCCTAAAGGATTTCCCCCTTATCCTTAAGCTGTGACCCCTTGTCCTGGACTTCCCCAACATCGGGAACAATCTTCCTGCATCTAGCCTGTCCAACCCCATAAGAATTTTGTACGTTTCTATAAGATCCCCTCTCAATCTCCTAAATTCTAGCGAGTATAAGCCAAGTCTATCCAGTCTTTCTTCATATGAACGTCCTGACATCCCAGGAATCAGTCTGGTGAACCTTCTCTGCACTCCCTCTATGGCTATAATGTCCTTCCTCAGATTTGGAGACCAAAACTGTACGCAATACTCCAGGTGTGGTCTCACCAAGACCCTGTACAACTCTTGCTCACTCTTCATCACTATCTTGCCCTGACACAGTGTCAATGCTTGTGTCTCCTCCTCCCCAAACCCTCGTCCCTCAAATCCTCCAAGACCCCATGATGACTCTGACGTACCTGCCTTGCTTTGTATGCTCTGCATGGCCACAGTGCATAAAGGGCAGATTTTCCCATTAATAAGGTGAGTTCAACAATGCCCACAATAGACATTGCTGAATTAGCACGTTACCGATGCATTACCAAACTGTAAAGCAATGAATTTAAGCTTTTGTATTTATCCAGCGTCCGCTAAATTAGTTTTGAAATTATTCAAACTTTCCACTAAGGGTAAAATATGCTTTCAGTCAAAATGTCCAATATGTGAACTTTTTTGAATTAAAAACTGGAAGAGCGACCTACTAACTTGTGACTAAAATTGGAAACGTTAGTGCGGTAAATGGTGGTCTGAGTGGATGCTCTTTATTTATCTTTGCCGCGGTCGAAATATCCAGTTGCATGACTGTGTGTGTGATTTAGCTCAATACAAGTCGCAGTTCACATGAGAGATGTGGTACTAATTAAAGGCAATCAAATAAGGCAGGGATCATTGACCTCCCATGAGATTGCATGTGGAATGTGATGATCAGATCCAGTCTTCAGTTGAAATAAAGGTGAAGGAGTATAATTACTTGGTCCAGGGTCATGGTTGAAATTCATTCATCACTTTAAACCTATATGATGATCATCTTTTATGTAAATTTCAGTGTCATAGGGTCAGACAATGTGGAAACAGGCCCTTCGGTCCAACTTGCCCACACCATCCAACATGTCCCATCTACACTAGTCCCACCTGCCTGCGTTTGGCCCATTTTGGGACGACAGATGGCACAATGGGCTAAGTGTTCGGCTGGCGACCGGAAGGTAGCCGGTTCGAATCCCGCTTGGAGTGCATACTGTCATTGTGTCCTTGGGCAAGACACTTCACCCACCTTTGCCTGTGTGTGAATGTGTGTGAGTGATTGGTGGTGGTCGGAGGGGCCGTAGGCGCAGATTAGCAGCCACGTTTCCGTCAGTCTGCCCCAGGGCAGCTGTGGCTACAGAAGTAGCTTACCACCACCGAGTGTGACTGAGGAGTGTATGAATAATGCGATGTAAAACGCCTTGAGTATTCTAGAAAGGCGCTATATAAATCCCATCCATTATTATTATTATTATCTATATTACTAAAACTCTTCTCTTATTTGTGTGTATGTAAATGTGTGTGTGTGTATGTGTCATCTGGGCACAATCTGGTTAATTCCTATTTTCTTCCAATCGCTAGGCCACAGCCTTCCCATTTTCACACATTCTACTCACATTTTTCCCGTCGAGGCGATAAACATCTTCCCGTCGTATTCCCACCTATATTTCCAAACTTATTAATCGTTTAAAGTTTTAGAAACAGATCGAAAACTCACCCATTCCAGAAAAAAAACCCCGAGTCACAATGGACTTGCAAGGCAGGACGGGACACTCCAAGAGGGAGGGGCACACCAGCGCTCCCGAGTGACATCACATTGCACTTGCAAGGCAGGGCGGGACACTCCTTTTATTATTATACAAATACTTTTATTCAAAAAATAAAAATAAACATACAGAGTATTAACACAATCAAAGATTGCCTATGTTGACAGTTTACAAACAAGCGATCATCAAATTAATATAACGGCAACTTTATCAACGAAACACTCGACCTCTCGTGGCGACCAGCGTTCACGGAAGGCCTCCAAAGTCCCCGAGGACACCGCGTGTTCCCTCTCCCGGGACACGCGGGCACGGACGTAGGCCCGGGAAAGGGGTAGGCAGTCAACCCTGGTGTGGTCGTCGACTACCCGCTGCCTGGACCCACGAATGGTACTCCGGGAGGGAGGGCCGCTCCAGCGAGGGAGGGTGAAGTGGAGGGAGTGCTGGGGGATGAGGAGAAATGAGCCGTGCCTGCGCAGTTGGGGGCCATGCATGAGTGGTGCAATATTGCGCTGGGGGAACGGCTTGCGTTGGGAGAACGGGTTAGTGGTGGAATCTTGGGTTGGGGAGCAGACTCATTGGGTGACTTGGTCTAGTATCCCTCTAAACCCATCCTATCCATGAACCTGTCTAAATGTTTCTTAAACGTTGCGATAGTGTACTTCTTGTTGGTAAGGAAACTGTATTTGTGAACCGTACAATGTAAATAAATAACACTTAAAACTGTTTGAATAGCTGTACAACATCTGGGGATGTTGGGTACAGCATATAAATCGGCACATCCTTGTGTGAAAAGTAACACTGCCGTGTATTCACGAGCAGAACAATGTCATTACAGTATAACAGGTCAAATTAGTTTGGGCTATTCCTGTTATAAATATAGATGTACAAAAGAAGGTATTTGGAGATTTAACATCATTTGTATCTGTACAAGTTATGGATATTTTGGACAGTTCGTTCGCTCGTGTGTCAGACGATGTAGCTCGCTGTTGGCTTCTGTCGTCGTCCAACATGTTGACAGAATTGTTGCCCGAAGCGTCACAGAGTGCATCGCATCGTCGCTTCCAGGGATCGCCACGAGGAGGATTCTGTCATGATCCCCATTTTGGGCAGTGGAAAAATAAAGATTTATGCTTGAATTGTCAGTGCAGCATAGATTCCCTGGTTTGAAGGCATTTATTTTGAGAAACGCATGGGCTGGTAAGGCAAATAATCAAAGGAGTTCAGTAGAATGTGAAATGATCCCAATGATGCATGTGAGATGCTGAGGATAGGGTAGATGCTCGGAGAATGTTTCCCCTTGTGGGGATAGGTAGAATCAGAATGTATAGTTTTTGTAAGGGTTGCCATTTAAAACGTATAAGGATAAATATATGTCTCAATACCAATATGGATAGATGCTCCACATGATCTTTATTAGGGTATAGAAACACAATACTTTTAAATCAGAGAGAGTCATTGGTAGACTCATTTTAATCTGTCGTTAAACAATACTCTTTTACAAACTATATATAATTAATTTATTTTGCGCCTTTGCTGTGTGCTTGTGAAAGACAGCATCTATACCAAGGAGAATGCTTAAGTATTCAAATCTGCTGCCACACTGTTGACTTAAATAGCTTTGTGCTACATGTGCATAAGGAATAACATTTGTTCTGTCCATTATTAATTCCTATAGTCAACCTTTGTTAGATTTTACACCCAGGGCTTCTTAATTCAGCTGTGTGGAAAATAATGGCCTCTTTCTGATCAAGTTCCACGTGTTTTCCAACAAACAAAAGCACTGTAGAACAGAAAACACATTTAGTTTATATTGGTGCATGGCAAGGTAACTGATCCATCTGCAGGCAGCACAGTCCAAGCATTGTAAACATCGCCAAGATTAAACCATCTTTAAGCAATGGATTCAACATAATCTGGCTATTGCATCTGTGTCATCTACCATTACAATGATCTATGATACACTTCTGTCATGTCTTATGTTCACTATCACCCACAAGGAAAAATACAATTATCAGCCAGAAATGGTGATTATATTCCAATCCTGTCACCCAGTCCAAAAGTAGATGAAATTATTGGGCAAAGTTTATCTTGCAATTGTAACCAAGTAGGGGAGGGGGGCCTGGATTGCATGTTATCTGAAGATAGACACAAAATGCTTGAGTAACTCAGTGGGTCAAGCAGCATCGCTGGAGAGAAGGAATGGGTGATGTTTCGGGTTGAGACCCTTCTTCAGACTGAGAGGGAGACATAGAGATATGGTTGGATAAGGTGTGAAAACATAGATCAAAGGGGATGATAATCAAGGAAATGTCGAGTGGTACATTGTTATCTGACGGGAAGGTGACAATGAGATACAATCAGTAATATTTAATCAGGAAGACAATAAACTAGTCAGAGAACTCGGATGCGAGAGGGACGGACGAGAAGGAAAGCAAGGGTTACTTGAAGTTGTAGAAATCAATATTCATACCGAAGATAGACACAAAAAGCTAGAGTAACTCAGCAGGGACAGGCAACATATTTGGAGTGAAGGAATGGGTGATGTTTCGGATCGAGACCCTTATTCATACTGCTGGGTTATCTGCATGGGCTTTGTGCGCTAACAGGGCATTTAAGTTCTGTCCAAGCGATCAGAGCACATCGCAGTATGAAAGAGTATTGACATTTATTTTATAAATACATTTGTTCATTTTACAATGAGAATAGAAAATGTTGGTAAATTTCCCGTAAGAGGTTGAGGGGGAAGGTTCCCATCATGGCATTGGACATCCACCAGCAGGAGCTGATTAAAACAGCTCTTGAATTGTTCATGATTAATGGTCCCACTGATTAACAGGGAGGGAATTGCCTATCTTCAATCAAAAGTGTTTCATACAGATAAAGGCACCCTAAATCAAAGTCACGCTGCATTAATGGTCTCAGAAAGGAAACTAATGTTTATCTAAGACAGGAAACTAATGTTTATCTAAGAGCAACCAGCCAGTAATCGTAGTTAATGGCATTCTGGGGCTGAATTAAAGAAGGGCCACAAACCAAAATGTCCTCTGTCCATACTCTCCACAGATTTAGGGTTGAGTTTATGATTGTCACATGTTCTGAAGTTCAGTGAAAAACTTTATTTTGCTTGCTATCCAAACAGAGCCGCTATACCATACATAAATGCAATGAAGTCAAACTCAAGTACAATAGATAGAACATAGGGGAAGATACAGAGTGCAGAATATAGTTCTCAGCATTGTAGTGCATCAGTTCCATAGACAAAGTCCAATGTACACAATGGGGTAGAGGTGAATCGGACAGTCCCCTCGCTTATGGAGGGAATGGGCAGTACCCTAGCTTGACCCGCTGAGTTCTTCCAGCACTGTGTATTTTGCTTCCAGCACTGTGTAGTTTCTTGTGTCTAGTAATCCTAGTTTATAGAAACATAGAAACCTAGAAAATAGGTGCAGGAGTAGGCTATTCGGCCCTTCGAGCCAGCACTGCCATTCAATGTGATCATGGCTGATCATCCACAATCAGTATCCCGTTCCTGCTTTCTCCCCATATCCCTTGATTCCGTTAGCCCTAAGAGCTATATCCAACTCTCTCTTGAAAACATCCAATGAATCGGCCTCCACTGCCTTCTGTGGCAGAGAATTCCACAGATTCACAACTCTCTGGGTGAAAAAGTTTTTCCTCATCTCAGTCCTAAATGGCCTACCCCTTATTCTTAAACTGTGACCCCTGGTTCGGGACTCCCCCAAGATCGGGACCATTTTTCCTGCATCTAGCCTGTCCAATCCCTTAAGAATGTTATATGTTTCAAAAGATACCCTCTCATCCTTCTAAATTCCAGGGAATATAGGCCCAGTCGACCGATTCTTTTATCATATGACAGTCCCGCCATCCCGGGAATTAACCTGGTGAACCTACACTGTACTCCCTCAATAGCAATAATGTCCTTCCTCAAATTAGGAGACCAAAATTGCACACAATACTCCAGGTGCGGTCTCACCGGGGCCCTGTACAACTGCAGTAGGACCTCCTTGCTCCTAAATTCAATGCTAGGACTGGAATACAAAACAGACATGTAATGCTGAAGCTTTATAAGGCACTGGTCAGGCCATATTTGGAGTACCTTGAGCACATTTGGGCCCCATAGGTGAGGAAGGATGTGCTGGCTCTGGAGAGGGTCCAGAGGAGGTTAACAAGAATGATTCCTGGAATTAGTGGGTTAGCATATGATGAGTGTTTGACGGCACTGGGCCTCTACTCGTTGGAATTTAGAAGGTTGAAGGGGGACCTCATTGAAACTTACCGAATAATGAAAATCATAAATAGTGGATGTGAAAAGGAGGTTTCCACTGATGGGAGAATCAAGGACCAGAGGTCCTAGCCTCAGAATTAAAGGCCGCCCTTTTAGAAAGGAGGTGAGGAGGAACTTCTTTAATCAGAGGGTCGTTAATCTATGGAACTCATTGCCACAGAGGGCTGTGAAGGCCAAGTCAGTGGATATTTTTAAGGCAGAGATAGACAAATTCTTGATTAGAATGGGTGTCAAGGGTTATGGGGAGAAGGCAGGAAATGGGATTAGGAGGCAGAGATCAGCCATGATTGAATGGGCCGAATGGCCTAATTCTACTAGAGCTTGTGAACTTCACTTGTCTTGTATATTCTGCTTACGATTTGAATTTACCGTTCAACTCTGGATAAATGTACCCTGCAATGGATAAATATGGCCAACTTAAACTTTGCTAGGTTGTAGGATCTTGGTATTTTTAGATAATTGTCATCAGTAATAGAATTTTATTATGCCTCAAATGTGATTTACTGGCATCCTCCCGCACTACATGATGGATTGGTTTGAGACTGTTTTTAGCTCCAACAACGGTATTCCGACTTACAAGATTCAGCAGCTCAGGAAGAATGGGGACTGCCTGGGGCCAGTTCAGAGCTACTTTGCTGAATTACTTTCATTACACCTGTTTTTGTGTAGATATGGATCTAGAAAAAGCTGCTCGATGTGCAGGTTCCAACTTGAATTATTGATGCTGCTTTGTGGCATAATTAACATTTTATTTTTGCTGCATCTTCCGAATGCTGCAAGTCGCATGCTCAGCTGTTTATGAGTTGCGGCATATTGGTATTGTGTTAGATGAGAAATACCTTGCAACATCTGTTCCATTTGAAATGTCTCGAGCAAGTCTGTGTTGCATTGCTCGGTGCTGTTCAATAAGAATTGGAATGATTTGAACTTAGTTACACAGGTATGTATTTTGGATAGCTTACAACCCAATGGTATGAATCATTTGAATTTTCCAATTTTAGGGAACAACCCAACCTCTCCCCCTTCCCCAAGCCCCACCCTGATGCACACCTCTTTATCCCGTTATTTCCCCACCAACTTTCCCCTTCTGTCCCCTTCCACCTATACCACTTCCTCTGTCTTTACATTTCACCTCTATATTCCTTACAGCCTTTTCATCTCTGGCATTTGTCCATACATCTGCCCATCAAATCCCCCTTACCCTGTATCAGTTGCCACATTTTGTCCAGCACCCACCTCTTTTCCACTTTCCTCCCCTGTTATAATTAGTCTGAAGAAGGGTCCCGACCTGAAACGCCACCTATCCATGTTCTCATGGGATGCTGCCTGACCCACTGAGTTACTCCAGCAGTTTGTATTTTTTTTGTGAACCTGCATCTGTAGTTCCTACTTTCTATCTATTTTGTTGTTGGGGGAACCAGTTTTTCTGAAGAGTATATCAGAACTGATCTGTTTAAGAAAGAACTGCAGATGCTGGAAAAATCGAAGATAGACAAAAATGCTGGAGAAACTCAGTGGGTGAGGCTGCATCTCCAGAGATGCTGCCTCACCCGCTGAGTGTCTCCAGCATCAGAACTGATCTGTGCTGTGTCAAGGTGTGATGTAATTTTGTTCCATTTGTCCATTCATCTCGCTCATGTCATATTTCTACGGCACAAATGGAAACCTCTTTGCCATTCAGGTTAGTGCAGAATCTCGGAACATTCCTGTCTATTTAATTTCTTCACATATTTCCCTTTAATCAATTGTCATGTGATCATTGACTTCCCCCCACAACACACCCCAGCCCTCACGATCCCTTTGTTACCCAATTGAACTGTGTAATTTCCAATGACAACTTAATCTCCTGGCAATGTCCTCTGGGATGTGGGAGGAATCCAGAGCATCTGGTGGAAACCCACAGAAATAGCACTCAAGGTTAGAATTGAACCTGGGTTATTAGAATAGCGTGGCAGAAACCCTAACTCCTGAACTACTATGCCAACTAATGTTTAGTGCGCTCAAAATATTCACTGGGAAGGAAATAAATATTTCAATATGATAACTTTTCAATAGAATTGTTTTTATTTTTCTGGAGTATGTTGTTTCCTCTTCCATTCTGCTTACTCAAACTAAGACACACCCTCAATTGCTACTTCAATTCAATTCCTTGATGCATCATAAGTGACTTTGCTTGAACATAGCTGCCTATAGGGGACAGAAAGTCAGGAAAAGCAGTTGTCTTGAGGAATGGAAGCAGGAGGAGTCTTAATGACCCCAGAGATAGCTCTGCCGTTTGGCATCCATTTTCTGATCACCACATCCTTTGGTTCTGTCAATGTCAGCCTTGGGCACAGCACCCATTGACCATTCATCCCCTCCTGTGCTGCAGAATTCCAAATACTCATCACCGCCTAAGAGCAAAAATAAATAAATCATAGTCACGCGTGGTTGATCTTGTATTCTAAGATCTGTTTATTCCAGCCCTCTGAATCCGTTCTTTAACCAAACTTCCAATGCGTTCCCTTCAATGCTCTGTGTCCTTATTTTTTACAGTAAGCTTTTGTGTAGCACCTTACAGCATGGTCTTTGATAATCCCAATCAATGCATTGTAACCACTCGTTCTAATTATCATGTTACCATCAGCATCCTTGGAAAATAAAGACATAAGGTGCTGGTTTACAACAAAAAAAACAAGTAACTCTCCGTCAAGCAACATTTTCGCAGGACCTGGATAGGTGATATTACAGGCCAGGGCCCTTCTTCATACTGGCCGATGTCCACTCAAGAAATCTGAAGAGCGGTCCCAACCTGAAACGTCACTTATCCATATCCTCCAGGGATGTTGCCTGACCCACTGAGTTACTCCAGCACTTTGTGTGTTTTTTTCCCTTGGAAAATAAGTTTTTCAATCATGATTTTCCATTTGTAAAATCCTAGTGATATTGTCCAATTGTGCTATGTTTCCAAGTACCCTTTTACCATCTCCATAATATTTTTTGTAGTATTATGCAGTCAGGTTAATCAGTCTTTAGTTTTCACTTTCTTCTTTCCTTTCAGTGAATGGCAATGTAATGCTTACAACTCTGCTTGGTCTGCTTTAGAAACTCAAAAATGTAGAATTTTGTTGTTCTGTTGTCGGTACATATGACAATCAAACACTCTTGACTCCTGAATGCTTGGAATGAAAACAGTTAGATTCAGGGAATACCAACATGGGAGCAGATGTTGGCTTCCAGCCTGTTCTTCCATTATGTAAGATCATGGGTAATCTGATTGTAATCTCAACTCTGCATTCCCATCTGCCCACAGTATTCACTCATTCCTTCCTGACCAAGTATACATCTACTTCAAAGGAAGAGAGTTGCAAAGCCTCTTCTGCCTAGTCCCTCAGAGAAAATAATTCATTGGCAACTGTTGAAATATATTGAGTTGAAGAGCTTTATGACTTTGGTGATATCAATAGAACAGTTTACACTTGATTAAATTATTTTCTTTTTCTTTAATAGCATCACCTGTTATCAAACCCTTCCAAGAAACTTGCCAAGTTATCGGTCTCAGCCTATGCCATGCTATAGAACACTTCCCCGCCATAGCACCACCAGAACTGACAGCGTCTGCACGGTGATGCCTTCCGCGTACAACAGAGTAATCCGACCGCCGTCGTCGCAAGAGAAACGGAAGTCGATGCGGGATGATACCATGTGGCAACTCTACGAGTGGCAACAGCGCCAGGTTTATCATAAGCACGGAACATTAAGCAGGCATAGTACTCCTCTCAACGTGGTGAATCTAGTTGAACAATCACGCTCCATTCCTCCATCGCCTTCTCACGGTTCACTGGCTCCCTATCAAGTATACTCGCCCCTGAGATCCTACAACATGGACTCCAGATTGGAACTAGCGCCACCTATTTTAAGAGGGGACATGACAATTGATTCCATTAAGTCTCGGCGTCACAGGACACCTGTTAACAGGGTAAACTTTTCATTCTGAAACGGCATTCTCGAAATCTTGATTTAGCACTGCCAAGTAGCTTCGATAGACTCAAAAAGCTGGAGGAACTCAGCGGGACAGGCAGCATTTCTGGAGAGAAGGAATGGGTGACGTTTCGGGTCGAGACCCTTCTTCAGACCCGAAATGTCACCCGTTCCTTTTCTCCGGAAATGCTTCATGTCCCGCTGAGTTACTCCAGCTTTTTGTGTCTTATCTTCAGTTTAAACTAGCATCTGCAGTTCCTTCCAAAACGACATTGAACTGTAAGCAATATTCCTTTTTTCCAGGAAAACATGGTTGCACAATTTTGTTGCCTTTCAAACAGTAAAAATCATGTTGGTGAAAATTAAACCTAATATGCTTGCTGGTATTTCTTTCTGGGATGGTGCAAATGTTTGCAAGTCAGGAATCATTTCAATCATATTTTAACTTAATAAAGCACTGGACATGTGTTTATTTTTGATAAAACAATACCACAAGGAATATTGGAAAGTGTAACATGTGGGCAACATTTAAACAGTGTTAAAGTGTTGGGTGGCACGGAGGCACAGCGGTAGAGTTGCTGCCTTACAGCGCTTGCAGCGCCAGAGACCCGGATTCGATCCCGATTACGACAGCTGTCTGTTTGGAGTTTTGTACTTCACCCCTTGACCGCGTGGGTTTTCTTTGAGATCTTTGGTTTCCTCCCACACTCCAAAAATGTACAGATTTGTAGGTTAATTGGCTTGGTATAAATGTAAATTGTCCCTAGTGTGTGTAGGATAGTGTTAATATGAGAGGTGTGGGCCAAAGAGCCCGTTTCCGCGCTGTATCTCTAAACCAAACTAAACTAAAAGACAGGATTTTATAACCTATTCTGCGTGCAAATTAACTATCAAGCTTTGCTGAGGAATTAAGTGCTGGTTCAGTGCTCATCCACTCAGGATAGTGTAGTTGTAGATAGTGAATTTCCAATGGATTTAACACTTATAAAGAAGGCAAAGGCAGTAAAATAGTGAGTGAAATAAATTTCTGCCTCTTTTCCACATTTCTCAGATTGTATGTCCACCTGAAAGAATGTCAATGCCGGCAGGTTTACCTGTACAGACCTTCACACCGGAGAACCTGCAGGGAAAAACGGTGAGTGCTGATGAATTCTCCCTAAATTTGTTGACTTGAGGCACAGTCTTTGCACAGTATGCCACTTAGACAACTCTTTCCTCTGCCTTTGGGTTGTTTTAGCATTTTTGATTCTCAGTGGAATTGCCTCCACATAAATATCGAAAGATGTTAAAAAGCAGATTTCGAGAAAGTGCTTTGCTTGTTTCAAGACGCACAATGGGTTGTGACTAAGTGCTACATTTTTCATGAATTGATATTTGAAGGTTAGCCCTTCAATGGCATTCTTCCTGCCTTTTAACTAAACGATTGTTAATAATTGGTCTATATTAATCTCATGATACTGTAGAGCAGTTGGACCAAACATTGTAGGAAATTATAATGTGTGTCCTACAACTATCATGTGCCAAAGCTATTTAAACTACTTGTATTACCTCTGCTCCCTCTTGGCCTCCTGTTTATTCCTATTCTGGACCCTCTCAAAACCTTTCCTGAAACATGCGTTAAGTTGCCTGGAGTTTTTATCTTCTCTACTTCGTACACTGCTCCACAAATTTTCCAATTGTGGTGAGAGAATCTGTTTCAGCTGCTTAGCAAGGCAAATGTAATGTATTTTAATTTGTAATCATCTGCCAATTTATTAATTTAAATTAGTAGAATTATTTAATCTTCAAACTGAAGACTATTTCTTTTTCCTCCTCTGACATTACTTGGCAATTAAATCACAAGAGCTTCATGGTCTCCAGTTATTCTCAACTACACTTGGCCTAGCTTTCATTATATTGAGATAATTATGCATATCACAAGAGTCAAAAGGTTGTCATATAATCTCCAGGGTCAGATGACATCCACCAACTAAACAATGCTTGAATAAGTTATCGGTTTCTTTGTTTGCTTCCATTTATCTATGTGTAAAGTACAGTGCGTCAGTGGCATTTTCATCTGTCTACCATGGCAACAATTCAATCAAGGATCCTTCACACATTATTCAAGGCCTTTATCTTCTGTTCAACACAAAATGTTCCGCATCAATAAGATAACTATTTTTAAGAAAAGGAAATTGCTTTACTACGATACCCTAACTGGATATATTGTGGTGAGGAATGGTTTTGCACCATTGGCTTTAATGGACATTATTGCACTTACTCATTTGGTTTCATAGCCAAAACAGATCAGTACTTTCTATTGAAGGTAGACAAAAATGCTGGAGAAACTCAGCAGGTGAGGCAGCATCTATGGAGCGAAGGAAATATGCAACATTTCGGGTTGAAACCCTTCTTCAAACCCGAAACGTTGTCTATTTCCTTCGTTCCATAGATGCTGCCTCACCTGCTGAGTTTCTCCAGCATTTTTGTCTACCTTCGATTTTCCAGTATCTGCAGTTCCTTCTCAAGTACTTTCTATTGATACTTGATTAAATGCAACACCTTGTTGGATAGAAAGTTTTCAATTTCAAATGCCACACTGATCATAGATGCATTTCTTTGGTAAAATTATCAAAGTGAATATCATGTGCATTCACTTGGATAATTTGTGAATGATCAAAATATCTATTCCAATAAATAGATTAGACATTCTAATATCTGTAGGAGATTATCATTTGTTGTTATGAAAGAATTTCAGTGGGTGCAATTCAGGCTACAGTGCAGCAGAACTGTAGTGAGCTGAGAAACGCTGTTGTCCATAATCTGCACGTATTCTTACACAACTGTACAGCAAAGAGGTGTTCCTACAGATCAGTATATTCCTTAAAGCAACGTTCCTCAGCCAGATGGCGACTGGGAAATTCACTCAGAGTCCACCAAAATGATTCAAGAACAACTTGAAATTAAGATTTTGAAAAGGTGATATTCACTGAAATAATTTAACCAAAAAGATGCATCTAGTATGAATGTAGCATGCAAGCCTTAAAAGATTTCACAGCAAAAGAAAATTGCTCTTCCAGAGACAAGTTGTCCAGTGACTATAGTGAGTACGCAATATGTATGAGCATCTAAATAATCATTCCCAGCCGTATTCCTAATGTTTCAAAATGATTAATGCCAGCTACATGTTTGCTGTTTGAAGGAGACTCCGTATATTTTATTACAGAAGGCTTCTGTGAAAAGACACTCGTCAGTTTTGTTTGTTTAAGTGCAAAATGGAAATCATGCAGTTTAAAAATTATTTTAATACTTGCAAATTTAATGAATATTTTGATAATGCTTTAGTTTGACTAGCCCTTTTGTTCATGCAGCTATCCTACCATGCACAAAACCAAGTAAGATGCTCTGCGTGGGAGTTAAAACCATGTTTTGATATTTTGTCTTCATCAGATGATGGACTGTTCCCTTTAATATTTCATGGTTATTAAGTGACATACATTATGAGCCAACCCAGTTTGAGTCGGGATGCGCTGGATTTTGTGCCAGTTTGGCTAATCTCAGTAGTGTTGAAAGTAGAGTCTAACATAATCTATATGAAGTATGATGTTGTGTGTAATTATTCCCTGCTGCCGTGTTGGATGGAAGATGAATAGCTGCTTGCTGCTTGGAACTCTAATGGGAAAACGTTATAAAATCACTGAGATACGACCTGTTTTTTCCCCCTCAAAATGTGATGCAATTAGTTTTACACCTGCCAAAACCATAACTTATAAATGTTCACTGAAAGAATTTCAATCCTATAAAAAGGAAGCTCTGGCAGGGAGCCAGAATACAAATGGAGATTTAAATGTATCGATGTTAAAGTAAAGGGCTGGAAATATTGCAGAAGTGCCCTGTGCCATTTTTCTTTTTAAAGCTTGTTCCTGGCATGACTTATTTAAAGAAAAAAACTGCAGCTAAAAATTCATTTTATGAGCTATTACATTGGAAGATCGGTTTGTCTTGGAGTTTTACTGGGAAAATATATATTTTATATTGTGGCCAACATTTGGAAGGGCACTTCAGGGAAAGAAGGAAGGATGGATATTTTGCAGACCATTCCCAGTGTGATCAATTTCCTGGCTTGGATCATTTCCTGTTGATAATAGACAAGAAATTGTTCAGGCTACAATATTAGCCTTCCGACATTGGAAGCTATGTTATAGGTCTGAGATCCGATCATATAAAATTCAGCAATGGAAATCGAAAATCAGATGATTTGTTAACCCAGCATTAAGGGCCTGTCCCACCAGCATGCGATTGCATGCGTCTAGCGCGACCAAACGTGGTGGCTTGAGGCGTACGGCCTCGCTGGGTCGATCCCACTTCCAACCGCGGAGCCGTCTGGAGTTGTGCGAGGCTGGTCCCGACATCATACTCGCCAATCAGCTGGGCAGGAGACAGGCCGACTGAATCTGGACGCCGCACGGCGTCGGGTGGTTACGTCATCACGCAACGCCACGCGCTAGGTGTTCGCCGTCAAGACACTGCGTACGGCGTTGAGACGCTCCGTACAGCGTCGAGACGGTGCGTACGCCCGTCGAGGCGCTGCGTACGGCCTCAATGCGGCTGCGGGCCGACAGGCCGTTGTTGCGCGGAATTTTTGGACCGTGGCAGTTTTTCGGAGTCCCGCGCGATGTCGGGACCAGCCCCGCACAACTCCATACGGCTCCGGCGATCGAAGAGGGACCGGCCCCGCGAGGCCGTACGGCTCAAGCGACCACGTTAGGTCGCGCTAGCCGCATGCAGTCGCATGCTGGTGGGACAGGCCCTTTAGGCTTTTAACAAGTGGTGACTCTTTGCTAGCTGATCCCAGAGAAGGATCAGCTGTGATCCCAAACAGCTGCCCGTTCCTTTAAATCTCTTTTCTGTCTCTTTCTCTTCTCTCTACCTATTGTACTTGAATTTGGCTTGATTAGGTTCATGTACAGTATTACGTGATGTGTTTGGATAGCATGCAAAACAACACTTTCCACTGTACCTCACTGTACACTTGGCAATTCTAATTCTGAACCTAAATCAGACAGTCATGAGTTAAAAATAAAATTGCCTTCACAGTATTTGAAGCCAAAGGAGTGTCTTGTCTGGTCCCTGGACCTATTCTCACGAAATAAATGATCAGTGTTGTTTGTGGGACAGCAGTGTGGATAAAAGGAACAACAGTTCGAAATATTTCATTTTCTTTAAGTCCCATTGGAATCTTCCAACACATGCTGTAACTACATAACCTCAGCTTTATTGTCACATTGTTTCTATTCAGGGAAACTTGATTATAAATTTATAATTGGGCGTAGAGAACATCAGTCTTTAATTTAAAATGAAAAATGAAGATGAGCTCTTAACTCATAATTCCATTATTTCCCTTACTTAGCAGCTGGCTATTGAGAACCAAGAACATAAAAACTAGGAGCAGATGAGTCAGTTAAGTTTGTTCTTCCCATTGAGTCTGCTTTACCATTCAGCAAGATCCTCACTGATCTTCTACCTCAACTCCATTGTTGTGTACTATCCTCATCTATCTATTATTCTAAAACTCTTCTCTTGTTTGTGTGTATGTATGTGTGTCACCTGGGCACAATCTGGTTAATTCATATTTTCTTCCAAACGCTAGGCCACAGCCTTCCCATTTTCACACATTCTACTCACATTTTCCCCATCGAGGTGATAAACATCTTCCCGTCGCATTCCGACCTATATTTCCGCACTTTTCAATTGTTTAAAGTTTTAAAAACAGCAGGAAAACTCACCCATTTCGAAAACAAAACCCCGAGTGACGTCACCATGGACTTGCAAGGCAGGACGGGGCACTCGGGGAGGGAGGGGCACTCCAGCACACCCGAGTGACATCACCATGGACTCGCAATGCAGGAATGGGCACTCCATTGAAAAAAATATTTTTATTACACAAATACTTTAATTAAAAAAATTAAAATAAACATACAGAGTATTAACACAATCAAAGACTGCCTATGTTGACAGTTTACAAACAAACGATCATCAAATTAATTTAACGTCAACTTTATCAACAAAACACTCGACCTCCCGCGGCGACCAGCGTTCACGGAAGGCCTCCAAAGTCCCCGAGGATTTCCCCTGACCCAGAAATTGACCAGAAATGTAGTTTTCTACCCTCTCTGAGAGATCCAAGGCTTGGTGAATAGAGAGTCAGACATCCATCTGATGCCCTGTCACTTTTCACTGTCCATGAGTTGGGATAATCGTGATGCCTTCAAAATATAAGGGTCTTGTATCTGAGTTTCGCCCTTGGAAACCTGTGAATTGCTAAAAGTCAGAGATTATTAGACTCAGTTAAAAGCCGATAGAAAGAGTGTGGAGGATTTTTTGAAAAACATGCTGGAAACACCTAGCAGGTTGAGCAACATGTGTGGAAAGAGAAATAGTTAAGCCGCTGTCCCACTCTCCCGAGTTACTCACGAATACCTCCGAGTTTTCCCCTTGATTCAAAGTCGGAGAATGTTTCGTAGCGAGTCTGTAGGAGGCCGTAGGAGTCCGTAGATATTTCGTAGTGGCTCGTAATGCCAGCCGTAGGTACTCGGGGCATCAGGTAAGTCGGGACGTTGATTCATCATGTTGAAAAATGTCCACGAGTAGCCCCGAGTACCTACGGCTGGCTATTACCGTAATTCTCCGAATTTGAATCAAGGGGATAACTCGGCAGAATTCGTGGTAACTCGGAAAAGTGAGACAGGGGTTTTAATGTTCCTAGTTGAAAGTGAGCGTGACTAGAGTTGCTGAGGCAATTCCATTGTTTTCAGACCCGGATATCAGGAAGTAGTTAGTAAAAGATTCAAAACCTGTTTGCTCAGACCTGGTAGAAAACATAATATCGGGGAAACCTGTGATATTGTCCATTGATGACGTGGTATTGGTATATTATTGTCATGTGTACCTTGCCCTTTGTTCTTAATCTTGATCACCTTGTTGCCTATCAGTCAGTATTTGTTAATTGCCTTAAGAGAGAATCCTGTATCTTGATTTCCAGTTGAGTACAGCCTCTCATGGGGAAAATACCCACATTTGCAGTTCTAGGTACGCTGGTTTCCTTTTTTTAGGCATTGGCGGGAGAATGTTAAACTATGAAAATAGAGCAATTTTTTATTGTTAGTACTATAGATGGATGTGCCAAAGTAATTGTGCCTTTAACCTCCTTCACGTGATCCCTTGGAAGGGGTTAGTAACCTGGAAAGCAGGGGCAGGAGTAGTGAAGTTAGATTCTGCAGCTTTAAGTAATGTTTTAAATATGCTAAGGAACTCTGCAAGGTGCATTTCAGTAAAAAGGTAATTGGTCCTATTGCAGTTGAATCTCGATATAATTCCCCAGAGCAATAATGCCTGAACTGTTTCTGGTGGACTGCGTGCAACGTGCTGTGACATATGTTGAGAGCAGTTAGAGATCTCCATGCGTTTTGTAAATACTATTGATTGTGTGTTGTTTTTTGTTGTTTGTACCTGCACATGATAAAATGGAAGACATTTTGTCGTGAATTATTCCAAGATCCCCCTCTTTTCGTACAAACTATCTGCCGAAAGTGACGACCTGTTATCACTGACCGATCAGTCTTTTTAACCTTTTGCATTCCACCTGCGATGGCCTGGGGTTAATGCTGAGCTCATGCAGTAGTTTTGGATAATCCAGGTGCGTGGGTGATAAATTAATGTGTCTCTTTCCCCCTTGGCTCCCAAAACTGCATTCCTGCAGCCAGAGGAGCTGACGTTACTGCTAATCAAACTGCGGAGGCAGCAAGCGGAACTCACCAGCATCCGGGAGCACACAGCATCACAGCTCATGCAACTGAACCTCAGTGATGCAAACCCCAAGGTCAGCTGCAAACACCATCTCTCATCCACCATTACCACTCTATCATAATCTAGTCATCCATTACTGATCTGTGGCATTGGTGTTGACTTATTGTGCTCTGGAGTTTTTTTTCTCTTTGCATCTTCTGTATTCCATGTCTTATTTAGCAGAATGCTAAACTATCTACCCCAGTATAAGTATTAAAGCCCAGTAATGCAAATGTACATTTCATCCAAGAGGATACGTACCATTTTTAAATTGTACAGGTTTATCGGCCTGAAGAAGAGTCCTGACCAGAAAATTCATCCAAAGATGCTGCCTGACTCTAATTTACTCCAACACTTTG
The DNA here is from genome assembly GCF_010909765.2 of Amblyraja radiata. Taxonomy (NCBI): domain Eukaryota; kingdom Metazoa; phylum Chordata; class Chondrichthyes; order Rajiformes; family Rajidae; genus Amblyraja; species Amblyraja radiata. The sequence goes on along the minus strand of NC_045976.1, from coordinate 10,831,672 downwards.
TGTCTTTTTTGTAAACCAGCATCTGTAGTTTAATGTGACTCCAAACTGTCTATCCCATATTGATTTTATCAGTATGATGTGCCATTCGCCATATTCCATGTAGATAAATTACATCTGGATACTTCCACAAATGCATATTCTTTATTGAGAAGATGTAGTAATCAAAATGCTGAAATTAATTGTTTAGTGACTGTGTGTGTGTGTGTGTGTGTGCGCGCGCCAACATCGTTTGTTCTGAATAGCAATGGAGAAATCCTTAATTTTGTATGGTATTCCTAAAGTTTTAAAGTACAGTAGTGCACATGTACATTTTGTCTGAGAGTTTACTATTTTTAAACTGTACAGGGTTGTCATTGACTTTTAAAAATGACCAAAATAATTCAACTGGCAGTGAAGTCTTTTGGCCCATGGCGTGGGGATTGACTTCTTAATAGAGCTACCAAATTCATCCCATTTCTTGCTTATTCTTCACCACTCTGGATTTTTTTTCTGTTTTGTCTTTCTCTTATTCAGGGCTAATTGATACACTTCTCAACAACTTGTTTAACCTGGCTTTGCCTTTTCATGAATAAATGAATTGTGGTTTTTCAAACTGAGTTATGCAGGTGCAATCTTGTGGTGACAATCAATTAGTGTTCTTAAATTCCTGTTATTTCTTTTTGAATTAATTATGGTCTTCTGCTGTACCTCTTCTTTCTAATTTCACATTCTTTGTTCTTATTTATTGCTGCCTCTTAGAATGATATCCTCATTCATCACCTTCAGAGAAATCTCGTGTATTTGGACTATCAGGTGGGAGCACTAGAAATGATTTTTTTCATCATCTTTAGTTCCCAGTGCATGCCACCACAAATACCATAACCAATCTGGTAGCTAATGGCACTCGTTTGGAGCAGAAATAATCTTGCAACCATTTAATCTGCCACTGATTCTAGTTCAGGTTTCTGCATTTCATGACTCAGTCCCTGTAAAAGAAAATACTCAAGAAATCCCTATGATTTTTAAAAGCCTGTTTGAGTTTAATGCAATTTTCTTTTTAAATTAGGCTGGAAATGATATTTTGAGAGGTTGCTAAGTTAATTGATAATAAGTAACAAGCGAATATCTTGAATTAGTTCATTTGTCCTTTGATCATTTTAAATAAGATGTTTTCCCACCAATTTCCATGCATTTATTCGTAAAATGATAGTGCCTAGTTACCAAATGTCAAATATAATGTAAATATGTGCAAAGTGTTGAAAACAAATTTTGAAGTTAATCTTTGTGTTAAATATAACTTACAGTTGAATTAAAACATTATGTTATTAAGATTTGTGTATATACATGCTAGTGTTGCAATCCTTTAATTTTCCTGTAATTTATACTTTGGCTGCTTGTGAGCAGTTACTATACATAGAAGGTTCTGTCTAATTGTAAACATGCAATGTGTTGTATTCTGTACCATCTTAAAATCTCCCTCAAAACAGAGAACTGAGGCACACTAGTATATATACACGTGCCTCTTTGTGTCATCATTCGTTTTTTGTGACAATTCCTTCTCTTTAACGGAACTTATCTTTTACTGATAAAATTCTGGCTGTTGTGGGAGGTAAGAGATGATATTTTTGAACCAGTTATAGCTCCATTAAAAAAAAACCTTGAAGTGCTGAGAAACAAAGAAATCTCCACATTTTTACCTCTTTCTGCAAGAAAAAGTATTCTGTCCAAGTTTCAAGCATTTCATCTTGGTGCCAATCCAAAATTATTTTTTTGAATAAAATGCAAAACTTTTGCATTATTACAAATTTGCTAAAACAAAACATGGTTGACTAATTCTTCCTGGTCCACTTTTCGCACAATTTCATGATCAGACCTGTAAATTGATTTCCAATTTTTTTATCTGCTTGGTAGTAGCATATCCCCGTACTGTGATCTTTTTCGGTTCGGTGTACAATGCTTGCAAGACACTTTGATATCTATTCTTAAAAAAGCAGGAGCTATAATCACTGTTTCATCTTTTAAATCCAGCCATGCTGTAAACTGATGTTTACTGTATGCTCCTCCTGATTTGAAATAGATGAAAGAAAATGAGCCCTTAATCGCTACGATTCACACTATGATTGAGAACTCAGCACCAAGGCCACAAGTATACAAGCAAGTAAGGTCTTGGATGTTGGTTGCTTTGCTTAAACACAAAGACCTGTGTATGGCAGCTTTCAGTTTATTACACTTGAATCATACCCTCGAGTTTTTATTTTCCTCCAGTGACATTCATCCATGCTTTGAACCATGCTGCAATAAAGTTAGCATGGCTTGTTTTACCATCTGCAAGATATGTTATGCTTGACTTCTAATGTAGATGCTCAGATAAATTTTGCAATCTGGTTTTGTAATTGTACAGGAAGCTCAAATCTGACAAGCTCCTGTCTGAATCTAATCTCACTTGGAACAGTGTGTGAAAGACATTGTGCCAAAGAGAATCCCATTGACTTGTTAATGGTAACAAGTCAAGCTAAAACAATTTGGTGAAATGGGTTTGTATCATGAGGAAATGTAGGTCAATTTTCAACCCTGAGGTTGTTGAAGTTTGACCCATATATTGTTGCCAAAGGACTCTAATTCTATTTGTCATGAATTTAAAAAAATAAGGCATTTTTCAAAACTGGAAGCATAATGATTTTGTAACGTTTTACTCAATTATAAATAAACCCTCGTTGCTTATTCATACACTGACCCGCACTCCTATTCCCGAAACATGTACCCAAAAAGTTGATCACAAGCGTCAGCTTTCCTACTGTACTTTTCCTTAAACATGGCTCATTGTTTCTGCATGGTGGTTGTGCCTGCATGCGTAAATGTATACAGTCCATGATAACAAAAGCTGGAGAGATGTGTTTGCATTCTGCGCCAATACTTTCTTCAACTCCCAAGGCTTTAAGATCAGATCTAAGGTATGTTTAACAATGCTATGGGCACTTATTATGCAGAGTCGCAATTCTGTGCACTAACAGCTAGAAACTTAAAATGATTATGACATAAACAATTCTACAACTGTTATCTATTTTGTGCCTTTCCACTGTAAATTGAGGTTTGCAGTATCTTTTGTGGGTTTTGGAGATTAATAACCTCACATTCTGAAAACTTTGAAAAATGGGTGGCCTCAACTTTAGAGACTATTTGTGCTGGCGGCCCAACTGGCCCAGGTTGGCAGAGTGATACAGTTGGTAGAGCTGCTGCCTCACAGTCCAGCAGCCCTGCTTCAATCCCGACTCCTGATGCTGTCTGTGCAGAGTTTGCACATTTTCCCCTTGACCATGTAGATCCCTTCAGTTGCTCCCATTCACTTCCGCATACCAGAGACCTGAAACGTCACCTGTCCATTCCCTCCAGAGATGTTGCCTGACCCGCTGAGTTACTCAAGCACTTTGTGTTTTTCTCAAGGACATTTGTATCAGCAGGTTAATAGGACAAGATAAATGTTCCCTAGTGTTGCTGAACGATAGTATATGGGTGGAACAATGGGAATGTGGAAAAAACAGGTGTCAGGTGAGATTAGTGAGGAATAAGATTCCTCTGTGATGGGTCAAAATGGTCTTTGATGGTGTTAAGCAGTGGTTCCCAACCTTTTTTAGCTCATGGCTCCCTTGGGTTCTTTAATTTTTCTGTGCGCCCCCCTGACATTATTAGCGGAAAAAAAGTACTTCAATATTATAATACCTTCCATAAAAATATCAGTGTCTATTAATTGCACATATATTCTCTTTTATTCTATTCCACAAACATCAAAAATATTTCAACTACATAGATTTAAATTTATTAGAACTGAAATGTAGGAGGCAACAGGGTGGTAGCTCTGTGGCCCCCTTCATTGAACCTGTGGCCCCCTAAATCCCAATTTTGTTTCTGTGACCCCCCTGAAATTTGCCATGTGGCCCCAGGTTGTGAATCACTGGTGTAAAGCAATATGGTGAAATTAGTTTTTCAGATTTCAAGTTTACATTAATTACCCGTGTAATTTAACCAACCTTGAAACATTATTAATGCAGCAAAATGAATGAAAAGCAGCACAAGTAATGTATTCTATATTATCCTTAATTTTATCTTAAAATAGCTACAGTTATTAAACATGATAAGTATATTCATATGTAATGATTTGATGCGATGTTGAAACAAACTGGTCATGCTATTTATGCAACTATTCTGCCTTACTTTGATCGTTCTTTACTCTAGCTATAAAATTTGTCATACCAGCAGCACTAAACACACTCATAAAGAGCTGGCCCACCCGTTTAATAAGATCCACACCCCCTTCATCACCACTCAACTTTCTTTTCAATTTTCAATAACAGAAAGAAAAGTGGGATAATGTTAGAAAAGCTGCAGGCGATTTGTGCTATCGCCGCAGGTCAATTTTATCCCAGTTTCTGCAGCCTGTTTTATTTACCTGTCCCAAATCGTACCGACAATACTTTTTAACACACCACTGATTCTACAATGCTGCTGCCCGATGGAAAATACATCTAATAATATTGGTATTATAACGCTGATGAGAAGATCTTTAACTTTTTTAAGATTACTTAACCTAGACAAAATATATAATGTTGAATTTTCAAATCAAGTCAAGGGTGTTTAATTGTCACATGTACTGACAGTGTAACAATGAAACTCTTACTTGCAGCAGCATAACTGGCCTGTAATTACAATACACATATAACATATAATAAGCAAAAATTCTATAAATTAATAATCACAATACTAGTGCAAAATAAAAGCATGAATGTAGTATGGCTAGTATGTCATAGTTCTGAAACTGATGAAAGTAACATTTCACTTTTTCCTACAATATGGTTGGCAATTTGTTAGGACACAAAGTGCTGAAATAACACAGTGGGTCAGACAGCATCTCTGGAGAACATCGATAAGTGACGTTTTGGGTCGGAACGCTTCTTCAGGCTGAAGAGGGTTCCGACCCAAGGGTCGTCACCCACCCATGTTCTCCAAAGATGCTGTCTGACCCGCTGAGGTACTCCAGCACTTTGTGCCTTTTTTTGTAAACCGGCATCTCCAGTTTCTTGTATTGGCAATTATTTAGGATTGTCCGTATTTCATTATGGGACTGGAAACTCAGTGCACAGACGGTATTGCAGACCCCAAGCAAGAATCATCAAGGATTGTATCTGATCATGGTGGTAACAATTTGTTCTCTCTTTATGGTTTGAACAAACTTATGGTTAAACTTTCTTACTTGGAAACTAATGATAAAATGTAGAATATTTATTGCTTAATTGATAAATTAGGAATACTTCATAAATTATGTTTCTAAAAATGGGTTACTGTAATTTAACTTTTGAATATTGCCTGACAATTCCTTACAGGTTAGCAATTCAGATGGTAGACTGAAGAATCTAGTGCCATTGTGATCTGTATTGGGACAATATTTTTCAGCAGCTTAATTTCAACATGCTCTTCCTACTGTCTTTTGTTATGTCGAAATTACAAATGTAGAGGTGCGACGTTTTTTGCCCATTGCTGAGATTATCTGTGGAAAATAAACCTCTTTCCCTCGGAATAAAATTACCTGTTCGTCTTTCTTATCAAAGGTAACTTGTGTCATCATACTTCAAGGGAAAATAAATTAACGTATTCCTCAGGCTAAATTTGCCTGCCCCATATTCTCAGTGGGGTCCTTATATGAACAGAGTGCCGATTGAAGTGTTGGTACCGACGTATCTTCAGCTCACAGTTGCTTCAAACTAGGCTTCCTGCTGGGAGCGTCACTCCACTCAACCTGCTTTCTCCGGGTAATCTGTTAAAATTGTAACACTTGTCACTTTTTCTGAATCGTTTCCCTGTAGCTGGCTCAGCACGATGAATACAGAGAAACTGTCTACAGCCACAGAAGCGAAGATCCAGACATAGATGTATGTAAAAATATCTTACCTCCTTTCCATGTTATCTCTTTTGTTTATTATGCATTCTGCATTGATTTTGTGTATGGTTGGCGATAATTTAGCAAGTTTGTACACATTTTACAGACATAATGGAGATTCTTTCACCTGTGCAGCTTTAGTTTGTGTTGCTGTCTATCCTCTCAATGAATATCCAAAATTAGTTCCACATTAAATATTATAAAATTAATTGAACACAAAGTGCCGGGGTAACTCAGCGGGTCCGGCAGCATTTGTGGAATGAATGGATAGGTAACGTGTCTGGACCCTTCATTAGTCTGTAGATGGATCCCAACCCGAAATGTCACCTGTGCAATCACTCCACAGATAAAATACAAAATTGCTGGAGTAACTCAGCGGATCAGGCAGCACCCCTTCAGAGCAAGGAGCGGCGATGTTTTAGATTGGAACCCTTCTTCAGACCAATTATAGGGAGCGAGAAGGAAAGCCAGGAGAGAGGGGAGGCAGGCAAGATGTGGCCAGTAATAGGTGAATGGAGGTTTTCAATGGGCAGATGGTTGAACAAAGGCCAGACATGCTGCCTGACCCACTGAGTTCCTCCAGCATTTTGTGTTATGCTTAAGATTCCAGCATCCTCATGTCTCCGTTATAAAATGAGTTGCCTGCCACCAAAGAAATATTTTTGTATCTGTTTCCACTCTGTCGACTCTTTCAATCCATGTCAATACATCACTCCTAATCTCAAACACATCAGTGTGAAACACTGACTGTTTATATGCGGCTTTATCAAAGGCTTTCTGAACGTCCAGGTTCTCCATATCCTCTGATTTCCTAAATCATTTCTGTCAGATACATCTTTGTGTTTATTGCGCACCATTCCCCCTCCACTCATGCAACATGCAGAAGTATCGTATTTCTCCAAGTCTGGCCTCTCAGACACATTTGATCCACCACATGCATCAACGGCCAAGGTCATGTGTAATTCCCTCCGAAAATCACACTACTCTTTCTTCATTTCCCCTTCCAAGATGCAACTTTAATTTTAAAATTGATCAAGTTACAGTATTAACATCAGGAACACTGCAGAGCTTTGTTTGGTAACATTCCTGTGAAATGCTTTGGGGTGTTTTGGTACCTTTTGTCTTCTACATAAATTCAAGTTGTCATCTGATACTCCACTCCTTCATTTTCTCATTTAATTTGCATTCCCACTAGTTAAACAAAGTAAAACTTTAGGTGACATGTCTTCAGGACAGATCATCTCATTTTGCAAATGCGGGACTTATGTACAGTCCCTACAGAAGGATGAGTGTATGGGATGGATTTGCTGGTTGCTGTGGGACTGTTTTTGACAATTGTTAGAATTTTGCCACATTGAACACAAGAAGAATACATTCTAGTTAACATATTGATGTCCATCTTACAAATCATGTCTGGAGACTCGCTAGGTGTCCTTTTTAAAATCAACAACATTTTAAGCCGCATGTAGTAAAATCTTTGAAAAGGGTATAATTATTCTCCAGAGTCAGGCTAAACCTGTTGATATATGGTTTATTATTACGAATATCAAAATGCAATTTAAAATCCTTCTCCAGATTACCTACTCCCAGTGCTCTTATTTTGTAACTGTACACGCATACCGGCACCACTCAAAAGTTTGAAACTAGATTTTCTTCATCTTCACTTTTTACTTAACTAAAATGGTGATTTTCGACTTTTTAGTTATAGTTGATTGGTCACAAACTCAAAACAAAATTGGGGTTATATTGTGTGAACAAGGTCCTGAGCCACAACGTCACCTATATATGTTCTCCGCAAATGCTTCCTGGCCCACTGAGTGACTCCAGCATTTTGTGTGTGTTTTTGAATGGGAAAAATTATTGATGTGTGTATCTGAATGTTTAATTGACATGCATACCAGCACCTGTATGTCTATAAGAAGCACTTTAGTTTAGAGATACAGAGTGGAAACAGGCCCTTTGGCCCACTGTGTCCGCGCCGACCAGCGATCCCGTACACCCACATTATCCTACATACACTAGGGAGTTTTACAATCGTACCAAGCCAATTAACCTATACACCTGTACGTCTGGAGTGTGGGAGGAAACCGGAGATTCTGGAGAAAACCCAGGCAGGTCACGGGGTGAATGTACAAACTCTGTACAGACAGCATCCGCAGTCAGGATCAAAGCCAAGTCTCTGATGCTTGAAGGCAGCAACTCTACAGCTGTGCCTCAGCTCCACTATCTATTTCAATGGGACAATCCCCCGTCTCTAGGCATTTTATGCCATGCAGGGCCTCAGTTGGCAGCTACATAGACGACTTTTGAACTGTGTAGCTTACAAAGGGTTCTTGAGAAGGAAACCCTGCATAACTTGGGGGGGATCTGCACATTCCTATCCTGACCACTTATGCAAAGTTATCCTCAGTCAATGCTTGAAACACCAAATTGCAGAAGCAAAGACAGAGCTAATGTTCCAGGTCAAAGAACCTTTTTCAGAATGGAAGATCTTCGACCTGATATGTCAACGCTGTTTTCTCTCTCTCCACAGATGCTGCCTGACCTGCTGGGTGTTTAGAATATTTTCTGGTTTTATTTCAGATGCCCGGCATCAAGTGTTTGATTTTTCATTTTGAAGTTATAATGATGCTTTGTGTGTTAACCCTTCCCATTTTCCATCTTTGTGATTTCCTTTTCAGGCACAACTGAGCCAGCTGTGTGAGCAGGACAAGGTTGTTCATGATCAGGAGGAGAAATTGCGACAGCTGCATAAGGAAAAGGTGAATCATTGAGATTAAATTGAAAAATATACAAACCCCTTAACGTATTACTGTCAGTCTATACTAAGTGTGCTTTTTGTCCAACGTAGCATACACTGGAACAAGCATTGCTAGCAGCAAGTCAAGAGATCGAAATGAACGCAGATAATCCTAATGTGGTGCAAAGTGTGGCCTTACAGAGGGAAGTCTTACAAAATGGATTGCTTAGCACTTGTCGGGAGGTATTGAGAGCCACTACAGTAAGTTGTAACAGTATTACTCCTAATTGCTGTGGTTGTGGTCCAAAGGGAGGTCCTGTTTGTATACCCGAAGGAAGCAGGGTGTGGAGCGAAGGGGCAGGGGAGCTGCCAACAGTCAGCTCAGGCACCCCACCTGGTGGCTGGTGTGTGTACAAACCCTCGGTGCAGGCACTAAACCCACTTCCTGCAGTGTGCTGAGTAATTTCTAGTGCAGAAATGGTAGTTTATTTGCAGAGTTTCTCTTTTTTAGATTAAAAGAAAAGTCTTCTTTATTGAGCTATATATTTTGTGATTTAGGAAATCGAAAAAATGTGGAGCGAATATGACAAGTTAGAATATGATGTAACTCTTGCAAGAGATCACCTACATGAACAACTGGACAGATGTGAAGGAGTTCAGGTACTCGCTTTGATCGATTGACCTTGGTGTCTGGTCATTTTTGTGCTTATAACAAAATAGTCTTTCTCTAGCCAACATATATCCCGTGCAGCAAAATTGATAGGCACATTGCATGTATTATTTCCTTGCATCTTGTGCGTTTTCTGACAAGTATGTTTCATGTACCATGTTATTGGTGTACATTAACCAACATTTTTAAAGCATTTGTAAGACTTTTGAAAAAATTGTTGAGTTCTCCTTGAATATAATGCATTCCACAAAACGGTCAACATGTACCATACTTGTACTCAGATGAACTTTTCTATCTCCCACAAGTTCGACATCACTAGCTACCAGCGTTCTCAGATCCAGAAGGAGCTCTGGAGAATCGAGGATGTCATGGAGGGACTCAACAAGAACAAACAGCAAAGAAGTACCGCTGGAAACAATTGTAAGAGAAGTGAACCAAATTTGTTTATACAGCATTTCACACTGTAACTATTGTAGTTTGCAGAAGTGGCCAGCACCGTTTTATTGTGTAGGAAGGAACTGCAGATGCTGGAGTAACTCAGCGGGACAGGCAGCATCTCTGGAGAGAATGAATGGGTGACGTTTCGGGTCTGAAGAAGGGTCTCGACCCGAAACATCACCCATTCCTTCTCTCCAGAGATGCTGCCTGTCCCACTGAGTTACTCCAGCATTTTTTTTGTCTAGCATGGTTTTATTTATCTGTTTTAAAGTCCATAAACTCAGTATATCAAATACATTATGTGTTATCTCTGGCAACAGCATTCAGAATTTTTTTTATGAATTAAGAAGTCTGAAATGGCATTTTGTTTTAAATTAGTGAACTGAAATTATTTATTTCCCCTTTGGATATTATAATTACTGTTCTGATGATGCCATAGATTTGAACAAGATGTATATAGGTATACATTTGTTTTTTGAAAGGTAGGAAATACTTTTAGAAAATGATGTTCAGCATTAAATTTAAAACAAAAATGTGGGGTAATACTGCAAAAACCTGTTTGATGATTTAATAAAATAAGTCAATAGATACTTGCCTTTGATGTGTAATACAAGCCTGCCTTGCTTACCCTCATCTAATTAATATATTCTTCTATTTCCTTCTCCCTTGTACTTGCATAACATCCCAAAGGCATGAGCGGCTGTTAGTTAATTGGCCTCTGTAGTGTGTATTGAGTGGATGAGAAAGTGGGATAACATACAACTAGTGTGAACGGGTGATCGATGGTTGGCATGGATACGGTGGGCCGAAGGACCTGTTTCCATCTTGAAATCAATCAATTTCTCAACACGTTAATGCTGTTCACATCAACTATGCCATGAGATGGAAAGTGCTACGTTATAACCCACTCTCTGGGTAAACATGTGAGAAACTCTAATGGATTGTTTGGGCCGCACGGCCCACCAATGTTCCGTCAGGAAATACTGGCCTGCTGCAGTGTGTTCCATCTTGCTAGCTGGATGGAGTGTGTGTGGAATGGATTTCCATTAATGGGAGAGTCCAGAACCAGAGGGCACAGCATCAGATTGATAGGTTCTTGAATAGTAAGTGTGTCAGAGGTTATGGGAAGTAGGCAGGAGAATGGAGTTGAAAGGGAAAAATAGATCAGCCATGATTGATTGGTGGAGTAGAAGATGGGCTGAATGGCATAATTCTGCTCCCACTGTATATCTTGTGGTCTTATAGCTTTTAGTTGAAATAGCAGTATGCTGGTATGATAGAGCAGTTGATGCAAGTGTATAGGCATGGTCCTGATGACTTACACTTGAAACAATGTTCCTCAAGCAGAAAAAAGTTTCCACACAGATGCCCCATATTTCGATATATCGCGTCCCTGCTATATATCTAAATATGGGGCATCTATGTCCATTTTCATCCTCAAGTTATTGTGAAGCTTACTTGAAGCAGAATTAATATCTGTAGCATCTGCACTATTGTCATGGATACACAAATCAACTTTTCCCCAGTAATGTTGAGTAGATTTTCCTTTTTGAATGTAAAATATTTTTAACTGGAGTCCTGACTTTCCTCTGTCATATGTTTAATTGACATTTAAAGGATCTTGTATTTGAAGCACAATTCCCTTCAGGGAATTAATAACTTGATAGTGATCAATATGATGTTAGATGGGAACATGCAGGATCATAGCCAGGCTTGCCTCACACATATTATTGTGACTGGGGATGTTAACCCTTGAAATCCTTGTCAAGGGAATCTTTCAGATGGATTTAATCAGTGTTGTTTAAGGGTCTAGTCCATAGAGTTTTCGAAACATTAAGCTTCTGTGAATTTTTCTTCCAGCTTAACCATTTTCCATAATTTCCATCTTATTTTTACAATGCACAGAAAGCAATGATTATTATTTATTTCTCAGTATGTAGGAGATGAAGTAGTCTTTGCACGCAAACACTCAAACATCCTCTTGATGACAATGTTTCCTATAATAGCAGTATGTCCCACGGAATCTAAAACCAAAAAGATTTTCCAAGGGCAACGTTTTAAAAACAAGTTTGATATTGCTCTTGACATGAGTAATCTAATTTGTGTTTTTATTTCTGTTCAAAGCTGTGTCACAATCTGGAACTGCTTCCACCTTAAGGTACAAACAGGAGGTAAGGATCTATTTCACATCACTGATGTGTAACCTGTTAGAATGGGAGGAACAATTTAGATTAAAATTTGAAAATGATTGGGGGAAGAATACAAGTTCATAGTCTCACATTAATAAATCTCATTGTTGGAGGTTAAATGTTTTATATTAAGTTGGTAGTTACTTTATTGACAAAACATTTACTTTTCACTGGCATGTTTTGAAACTGGAAAAAAATTAAACAGGAGATATGATCATTCCTCAGACCCATCTTGGCGGAGCTAATGCACCTAATTTCTGATTATTCAAAGTAATTTTTGTACAGATAAATGGAACCATTAAATAATTTAAATTAGCCAGCTTAACAACAATGTAGGTGTCAAAAAGAGCAATGATAATTGGATTGTATTTAAATTAGCCGACTTTGAATTAAACAGTAGACTGGAGTACATTATTTGCTTTCATGTATCTATATACGGAGCATGATCATGAGTTAATTTACATTCATAAAGTGAGCAACATCTGACATATCTCAGACTGTGCTGTGCATTAATTATGTGGTGGCCATCTTACACTCCTCAGGAAGACGAAACGGCCCCTTCTCGTCCTCCTCTCCCCCAGTTATATGACTTGACAGAGAAGGGTCCCTCAATTCCTCCTCTTCCCAGTGAGAGAACTATTTACCCTTGTTCTACCAGAAACCTGGTGCATCAACTAGACAAAACGACGATCCACCCTGAACTGGAAGATTCACGGAAAGGAGCAGATTCAGTAAGTGGCTGACTGACGGCTGCCACAGTTTGCGTTTTAAACCTGCTCCATCCACATTTCCGTCCTCTTTTTTTTTTTGCCATAGAATTATTTTGCGTCCTCGCTTTTTTTCTTGGTGGCTTACTCATGCTTCTACCATTGATGGTTTTATTTCGTATTTTATAGATGATTTTGATTTGGATGAGCTGTCTTGTATAATTGCAGCCTATGTAAACTATCAATAACAATCCTAATATAGAATTATGTATGCGTAACTTTGAGAAATATTTTTAGATTAGAGATATTTGGGCCATTTCTTGGACATTGCCTCAAATTGCTTGTTACCTTACCAACATTTGACAAGATGTCGGTTTGTTTTTATGCTATAGTTGCAAACAGGCACATTTAAGCCTTTCTAACTGTTCAGTTGCTTTTCTGCAAGACGGTTCATTTATCAAATTTGACTTTAAGGTTATGTATAATGGCGGTTGACATGTAATAGTCGACAATGGGAAACTATCTTGGACTTAGTCACAGAGAACTGCAGATGTGGGAATGTTGCATAGAACACAATGTGGTGGAGTCTTCTTCTTGCGTATGGCGTGCAAAGCCTAAAGTTGTAGGACAAATTGTTCTATTTGATGTTATTTGATTGTGCACGCCAGGTTGATTGCATTGTGAGTATGAGTGGCTTACTTGATGTTGCCCAACTTGATGAGTTATTCCAACAGTTTGTGTTCTTTCTTAGACTTAGAATATCTCTGGAATATATTATTAAATTAAACTCCATATCACAGTTTGGTTTCAGTGACAAATAAATTATGCAGATGCGTGATTAGGTGTACAAAACTCGAGCTCAGTAATGTTCCATGTTATTGACAATTCTAAGCAACATCTAAAAATAACTGTAAAGGTCGATGTGCTGCTCATTAATATATAAAATACTGTGTAGACCTCAGTAGTGAGAGTCTGGAAACCCCCCACTAAACACTGGAAACCCTCTCTGCAGGTCAGGCAGCATCTATGGAAAGTGAAACTGTGTTAACATTTCAGATCAAAAACCCTTTGTCATCTTTTTCATGTCTACCTGTTTTAATAGTCCATTCAACTCAAGGCTATGCAGTTCCTAAAAGTCAGTATATAACTTGACCCCAGGGACATTCGGCTGAATGTTATTCCTGTGCCTGAAAGCATGTAAAACTGATTTATATTGACAGTAAAATGGATGTACATTGGGAGTGAATGCTAGGAACCAACTGGCTTTTGAATGTTTTGATTATTAACATGACCCTTTGTTGTGTTGGATTGTTCCGTCAAATTGAAAAAATAATAAATTAGATGTTTTGCAACAAGCAACAAATAATTTAGCGGTGGTCTTGACACTAGAATAATAAATAGCATGTCCTCCAAGTTAATTATCAAACAGATGACATAAGTTTGAAAAAATGCTTTTTCAGAAATGTTAGTTCTGTTTTTGTGCCGCTGATTTGCAATTGTATATTTTGGCATTTCTGCAAAGCTACTTACATTTTTGATTCTTGTCGCAAGTTTGCTTACCAAGACAAACAAAATGCTGCAATTTTCTATTTGTTTTGAGCACTATAATTTGTGTGCTGTTTATTAATCAAATAATTCTTTCAGATTATGATTTAACTAATTTTTAAGAAGGATTGTTTGTTGAAAAGGAATTATTTTCCGCTTGCAGGGTCCTGATTATCGACAATACAAGAGCGAGCCAGAGCTGACAACTGTCACCGAAGTTGATGAGTCAAACGTGGATGAGAAGTCAGAGGTGATGACTGACAAAGAAAGTATCATGTTGAAAGGTAGTTAGACCGTAATATTTACAGATTAAGATTGATATCTCCAGATCCATCTAAACGTTTTTCTGCAAAAGAACAACTTCTGGAGGAACTCAGCGGGTCGGGCAGCATCTACATAGAACAGTACAGCACAGCAACAGGCCCTTCGGCCCACAATGTCTGTGCCAAACATGATACCGGGACTCTTTTCCCAGACTGTTCAAACACACAAACAAAGAGATCTGTTATCTCTTAAATGTTGCTATTGTATCCACTTCTACCTCTCCTGGCAGCACACACTTTATACCCACCACCCTTTATGTAAAAAAAAACACCTCATGAATCTCCTTCAAACATTCCCCACACTTTAAATCTGGTGCTCAATTTGCTGATTTTTGATAGTTGGCAGGAGGTTAAAAACTGTACATAAGCCTATAACTGGTACAAGTTATTGCATGTTAATACCATCTTTAATTAATAACCCTTCTCTACATTTACAGCCTTGGCTTTTCCAGTTGGGATAGTTCCACCCAGAAGCAAGTCTCCGATGCCTGAATCTTCCACAATTGCATCGTATGTCACATTGAGAAAACATAAAAGGATGGATGGAGCTGTACCTTCTGTGGTATGTATGTTTGGTGTCCTGCAAAATCTGTATAAACCAAAGTGGAGATTGCTATAATTTAACAATGGAACTGGATTATTTTTTGCTTGCTATGTATAGAATATTTTCTGCTTTCAATGAATATTTTATTTTTAAATCTCTTGAGTCTGTTGAAAACATGTGACTCTTGGAATTGTCAGGTATTCATAATTCTCAAATTTCCATGCAGCAGAATTAATGTAAAGAAGGAATCCAAATCTACAAACCACCTATGCTGTTTCCTTCTGCCGATACTTATTCTCCAAATCAAACTCTTTGCCTTTCCAGCATGACGCATTTATGAATGAATGAATAAGTTTATTGGCCAATTATTCACAGACAAGGAATTTGCCTTGGTGCCCCACCCGCAAGTGACAACATGACATACAGTGACAGTTAGGAATGACACAAAAAAACATTAAACATTAATAATAAAACATTAATAATAAAACATTATTGATTAAACATGTGAATTAAATAAAATACTAGAGCAAAAGGAAGCTACAGATTTTTGGTTATTGAGTAGAGCTACTACTCATGGAAAAAAACCTGTGTTTATGTCTGGCTGTGGCAGCTTTGACAGTCCGGAGTCGCCTTCCAGAGGGAAGTGATTCAAAGAGTTTGTGGCCAGGGTGAGAGGGGTCAGAGATGATCTTACCCGCTCGCTTCCTGACCCTAGCAGTGTACAGTTCGTCAATGGAAGGAAGGTTGCAGCCAATAACCTTCTCAGCTGATCGGACGATTCGCTGCAGCTTCCAGGTGTCGTGCTTGGTGGCTGAGCCAAACCAGACCATGATGGAGAAGGTGAGGACAGACTCTACGATGGCCGTGTAGAATTGGACCATCATTGCCTGTGGCAGATTGTGCTTCCTTAGCTGCCGCAGGAAGTACATCCTCTGTTGGGCCTTTTTGACTGTGGAGTCAATGGTGGCCCCCCCATTTAAGGTCCTTGGAGATGATGGTTCCCAGGGACTTAATAGACTCCACAGATGTGACTGTGGTGTTGTTGATGGTGAGTGGGGTGAGGGGAGGGGGAGCTCTCCTAAAGTCTACTTTCAATTCCACTGTCTTAAGAGCATTGAGCTCCAGGTTGTTGCGATGCACCAGGACGGCAGCTGTGTCACTTCCTGCCTGTAGGCAGATTCCTCCCCATCCTGGATCAGTCCAATCAGGGTTGTGTCGTCCGCAAACTTATAATTCGCCTTCTGATTTATTTCACTGCTTGTTTATTGCCATGTTCCCTTATTTCCTAATGGCATAGAAACGGAGCATGGAAGTGGAAAAGGGAAGCCACTTCTGCACATGGAGTCTTCCCAGTTCACAGAGCAGTCTCATTGTTCCACCTGTTTTCCAATACTTCCTACATCCCATTAATTCCTCCCAGATTCTACCACTCACCAACATACTGGGGCCAATTTACCGTGACCAATTGACCTACTAACCTGCATGCCTTTGCGATATGGGAGTTACTGAGAGCGAGCACCCAAAGGTCAAGAGGAGAACATGCAAACTCCACAAAGACAGCACCAGGGGATCAGTTTTGAATGCGGGTCTCTAGTCCTGTGAGGCAGCAGCATCATTACTGTGTCACCCCCCCCCCCCTGGGTCTCGTTGTATTGGGAGCAGTATTTTCTTTAAGTGGGTAGTATTAAAATGGTTTCAACAACTCCTGATGACGAATGGCTAAACTTGCCGAGTGTTGCTGCAGGAAAGGCCCAGGAGTGCGGTCGAGCAACTGTTCCTGGCGGAGGGTCCACGGCCCAGGATGAGTGTGGAAGAGCAGCTGGAGAGGATAAAGCGCCATCAACAGGCTTCCCTGAAAGATAAAAGGAAAGGACTGAATTTGATAACTCAGCAAGATCAATCACCAGCAAAGAATCTGTCGAGAGAAAACAGCCCGGCAAAGCCTGTTCAACCTGTGGACAGGTATACAGTAAGTGTGAAAGCTGCATTTATGAAAGTGATTGGATTATAATTGGAATCTGAGAAGTTGGCTGCAAAAAATATACTGTGTTGTTTTTCTTAGGAAAGAAATAATTGGTCAGGCATCTCACTGGTCAGGAATTAGTCAGAGCTAGGAAGTCATGATGCAGCTTTATAGGCCGTTGTTTCAGCTACATTTAGAGTATTGCATGCAGTTCTGGCTGTCCCATTACAGATAGGATGTTGAGGCTTTGGAGAGGGTGCAGAGGAGGTTTACCAGAATGCTGTCTGGATTAGAGGGTGTTAGCTACAGGGACAAGTTAGATAAACTTGGATTGTTTTTTCTAGAACGCCAGAAGTTGAGGGACGACCTGATATAAATATATAAAATTACTAGACCAAGTGCAGACCTGTTGGGTCTGTTCCCCCAACGTGCGGTTGTGGGGGGGGAGGCGGCATGCAGCGTCACAAACACTAACTATCCACCCCCCAATGCACACGCTAATTACCCCCCTTGATATTATATTAATATTATTAATTTGCTCCTTTTACCCCATAACCACCCTATCTACTGACGCATAGCCCCCAACTTGCAGTCACATCTAGAGGGGGGGCGCGGGGGGCGGGGTTAGAGAGTGAGGGCAGAGAGAGAAGGGGCAGAGACAGAGAGAGAGAGACAGAGACACAGAGATGGAGAGGGGGGTGGAGAGGAGGAGAAGAGGGAGGGTGGGTGAGGGGGGAAAGGTGGGGGAGGAGAGAGAGAGGGTGAGAGTGAGGGGGAGAGAGAGGGGCTGCTGAGAGGGGGGTGAGGTGGGGAGGGAGGGTGGAGGGAAGAGGGTAGGGGGTGTGGAGGGGAGGGGGTTTAGGGGAGGGGGGGGAGAGGGGAGGGGGGGAAGAGGGGGGGGGGGGAGAGAGAGAAAGGGAGAGAGACAGGGGGGGGAGAGAGAGAGAAAGAGAGGTGGGGAGAGAGGAGGGGAGAGAGAGAGAGGGTGCCTTTTTACTTCAACCCAAACAACCATTTGCAGGCAGTACATTTTTCCTCAAACTAACCATATTTTCATTTTCAAACCACATTATGGGTACTCACAGCTGTGGAGACATTTGTTCAGTGTTATTCAGAGCTCTGATTGAGGCACACCACTTGCAGAGACTGATTGAGGCACACCACTTGCAGAGACTAATTGAGGCACACCACTTCCTGGTTTTATAGCCACTCCCCCTCCCTCCAGCAGGGGCAGCAGAGAGAATGGGGAATTTTGTAAAAACATTAATATCTCTGTCATTTTTCATCAACGGGAAAATTCCTCGGCACACATGCGGCGGAGGGGGGCTCTGAGCAAGGTGGCCAAAAATGACGGCCATAGGTGGCGGCGTTCTCTCGGAAATCGCAGCACAGAAGGCCAAAAGCGGTCAAGAACAGAGATTTAGTAATATAGAAGATGAGGTGTAGATGGGTTAGACGCTTTTCCTCTCTCGCCACCGCCTCCGTGCCTTTTTCTATGGGAAGGAGTCCTCACCACCCAGTGATGACCCCTACTCCCGTCTCCATCGGTCCCCCTCCTCTTGCTCCCCAGAGCGGCCTTCTACCTAGACCTCTTTATTTCTAACTGCCGGCGTGACATCACCGGTTCCTCGCTCCCCTCCATTGAGTCTGTCCAAAGCAAGCGTTGTCTGCGGAGGGCGCTCAGCATCGCCAAGGACTGCTCTCACCCCAACCATGGACTGTTTACCCTCCTACCATCCGGGAGGCGCTACAGGTCTCTCCGTTGCCGGACCAGCAGGTCCAGGAACAGCTTCTTCCCTGTGGCTGTCACACTACTCAACAATGTACCTCGGTGACTGCCAATCACCACCCCCCCCCCGGACACTCCTCCCACAGGAAAAACACTATGACTGTATGCATGTAAATATATTTATTTATTGAAATCATATGCTATGTGGCTCTTCCAGGGAGATGCTAACTGCATTTCGTTGTCTCTGTACTGTACACTGACAATGACAATTAAAGTTGCATCTGAATCTGAATCTGAATCAACCTTCTCAACTATTCCACTTCCCTTACCTACTCTGAATGTACAGCCCTCCGCTCACTCTGCAGCAACCTTGACATTGTAATCAAACCCACCGACAAGGGAGGTCTGGCGCGCAGACCTCTACCAGCTGAGGCTAGGCGACATCTCTCAGACACCACCTCCTACTTATCCTTGGACCATGATCCCACAGATGAGCACCAGGCATTAATCTCAAACACCATTACTGATTTCATCACTTCTAGCTGTCTGCCTTCCGCGGCCTCCAACCTTATCGCTCCCCAGCCCCGAACAGCCCGTTTTTCCCTTCTCCCCAAAATCCACAACACAACTGCCTCGGCAGACCCATTGTTTCTGCCTGCTCCTGTCCCACGGAAATGATTTCCACGTACCTCGACTCCATCCTATCCCCCCCCTGGTCCAATCTCTCCCGACCTATGTCCAAAATACCTCACATGCTCTTCATCTCTTTAATGACTTCCGCTTTCCGAGCCCCTCATCTTTACTGTGAACATTCAGTCACTCTACACCTCCATCCCCCACCAGGAAGGCCTTAAAGCCCTCCGTTTCTTCATCGACCGCAGAACCATCCAATTTCCCTCCATTAACACTCTGCTCCGCCTAGAGGAGCTGGTCCTCACCCTCAACAACTTCTCCTTTGACGCCTCCCACTTCCTCCAAGTCCAAGGCGTAGCTATGGGCGCCCGCATGGGCCCCAGCTATGCCTGCCTCTTTGTAGGGTATGATGAACAATCCCTGTTCCAGGCATACACTGGCCCCAAATTCTATCTCTGTTACATTTATTACTGCATCAGTGCTACCTCCTGCACCCATGCAGAACTCATGGACTTCATAAACTTCATCACCAATTTTCATCAAATTTACTTGGACCATCTCCGACACCTCCCCTTTCTTGATCTCACAGTCTACATCACAAGAAATAGACGATTGACTGACGTCTATTACAAACCCACTGACTCCCACAACAGTCTCGACTACACTTCTTCCCACCCTGCTTCCTGCAAAGACTCTATCCCCTACTCCCAATTCTTCTGTCTACGCCGCATCTGCGCCTAAGATGAGGTGTTTCATACTAGAACATCCGAGATGTCCTTATTCTTTAAGGAATGGGGGTTCCCCTCTCCCATCATAGATGAGGCCCTCACTTGTGTCTCCTCGGTACCCCACAGCTCCGCCCTTGCTCCCCCTCCCCCTAGTCGCAACAGAGACAGAGTCCCCCTGGTCCTTACCTTCCACCCCATCAGCCATCGCATCCAACACATAATCCTCCAAAATCTCCGCCACCTCCAATGGGATCCCACCACTAGCCATATTTTCCCATCTCCACCCCTTTCCGCATTCCACAGAGACCGTTCCTGCACAATTCCCTGCTTAACTCATCCCTTCCCACCCAAACCACCCCCTCCCCAGGTACCTTCCCCTGCAACCACAGAAGATGCAACACCTGTCCGCTGTACCTCCTCCCTCGACCCTGTCCAGGGACCCCGACAGTCCTTTCAGGTTAGGCAGAGGTTCACTTGCACTTCCTCCAATCTCATCTACATCGTTGTTCAAGATGTGGACTCTTATACATCGGCGAGACCAAACGCAGACTGGACGATCGTTTCGCGGAACACCTTCGCTCAGCCCACGTGAACCAACCTGACCTCCCGGTTGCTGGACACTTTAATTCTCCTTCTCATTCCCACACAGAACTTTCTGTCCTCGGTCTCCTCCATTGTCAGAGTGAGACTAAGCACAGATTGGAGGAACAGCATCTCATATTTTGCTTGGGTAGCTTACAGCCCAGTGGTATGAATATTGATTTCTCTCACTTCAGGTAGCCCTGACATTCCCTCTCTCTCTATCCCTCCCCCACCCAAGTCGCACGAGCTTCTCATTTTCACCCTACAAACAACTTACAATGGCCCGTTTCCTTTATCATCATTACTTTTTTGCATATCTTTCATTCATTGTTCTTTGTCTCTCCATATTGCCATCTATATCTTGTTTCCCTTATTCCTAACCAGTCTGAAGAAGGGTCTCGACCCGAAATGTCGCCCATTCCTTCCTTCCAGTCCCGCTGAGTTACTCCAGCTTTTTGTGTCTATAGACGGTCAGAACCTTTTTCCCAGGGTGGAAATGTCAAAGACTGGAGTGCGTAGCTTAATTTTGAGAGGGGCAAGGTTTAAAGGAGATATACTGTATGCAGGATCGTTTTTTTTACACAGAGAGTGATGGGTGCCTGCAACATACTGCCAGGTGTGATATGGTGAAAGCTGATAGGATAGTGGCATTTAAGAGGCTTTTAGGCACATGGATATTCAGGGAATGGAGGGATATGAATCACATGCAGGCAAAGGAGATTAGTTTAACTTTGCATCATGTTCGGCATGGACATTGTGGGTCAAAGGACCTGTTCCTGTGCTGTACTGTTCTATGTTATTCAATGTAATTAGTAGACTAGTTTATTTTGTTTATTGCTACACAATACATATTTTTAAATGTAACATGCATACAAGATAAGGATCTTGAAGCTTTCACATCCATCTGTGGTTTTCCTTGTATCTGCTGCCAGCGAGATAAATTATGACTCTTCTTCATAATAGTTCTGAAAGGAATTTGTACCCCTAGCTTATTGAACTTGCACTACCATCAATTTTAGAAACACATCATTTCTGAATAGCGGAATTGGACAAAGTTTGTTGGCTGCTTTCTGGCAGATACATGAACTTGATTTGGTTCAAAACAAGGGACCACCCTCTTTGGGGATAAAACTGGGTGTCTCCTTGGGGTCAAGGATTATTTGCCTAATAATGGAAACTGAGGAGTAAGTACAACAAGGCACTCACATCTAAACCCTGAACCGGGCAAGTCGACATCACACCATTATCACTGTCTTCCCACTTGTCTGCAGGTAGCTCTGCATTCCATTGATGTCAGGAGTAAGGTTACTACTGAATGGATAAATGGCACGAAAGTTCCTACTGCTTGATACGGTGTATAATATGAACTACTTGGATTTAAGTGTCCCAGTGTTTAAACAAGCTTCCTCTATGTTAATCAGTAACTAAACTTTTTATAGAATGTGTAGTTCAATTATATATCCTCTAGTTATCATACCAGCAGAAAATGCTAGAAATACTCAGTTGATCTGTGGAGAGAGCAACTGAATTAATATGTCAGGCAAGTAACCTGTTTTTATTTCAAACTTTTTCCAATTCTGATATACGTTCACCAACCTGAAGCATAAATTCACATTTCCAGAATTGGCAGCATTTTGCTAGTGTGTAACCTCTGTTCGAATCGAGTTTTGTTTGGGAGACTCGAGTGTCGTGATAGATTTCTTTGTCAGCAAGGCATTCAGCCGACTCTGGTTTGGCTCAGTTACACGACTGTATCTGAAAAAAAAACCCCACTGCAAAATGTTGAGACATTGAAATAATGTTTGTTAACGTTGGTATAGTCACTCTACAGTAATTTGAAATTTGTTTTGGATGTCTGGAGATTAGCACGACTGCATTGTTCACCAACCAAATAATGTCGTTTTAATGACTCAGACATTTTGACTGCTTTTGTTCTTGCAGTATTCAAACAAGAATTTCTCATTTATATATTTCTTTCCTAATGGCTAATGAGACACCTTCACGCAAGGTCAGGATTCTCTATTTATGCACGCTGACAAACAATTCTACATATCCATGTTGCCTCATATAAATTTCCCATTGAGACTGAATGACCTTAACTAGAATGGGTCATTTCTAATGTTTTCTTTAGAAAAGATTGCCTGTTGAATGTGAGACTCGCCCTGTTCAAAAATCAGACTCCTTTCAGTAGAAACCACATTCATACTTTGCAGTTTTGAGCATGAAAGAGATCACTTTAGAGGCAAGTTTCAAAAGAAAATACAGAATTGCTTAACCTTCACATTTTTATATTGCTTTACATAGTAAGATAAAGATTAGCGACTGCGGATTTCAGTAACTGACCCAAAACAAAACCTTTCGAAAACTGCCCATCAGCAAAAGTTTGTCATGCTACAAATTGATAATTTAAACCTTTGCAGCTGGTGCTTAGTTGCTGAAATAATTAATAGCCGCATCGTTTTGCCAAACAAAAGTTGGAAGGAAACACTATTGAAACTGTTCACAGGAGTTCACATGCTGCTCAAACAGTACAAAAATAAATCGACTTATGTTGATATTCACCTTTCTACTGTTAGAGCATTAGCTTCTGGCCTAGTTAAAATCTTTATTCATTAAACAGTTTTAATACCAAACAGCTACAGCATTGAATAGACCATATTGAGGTCCAAAATACCGACAAGTCTTGTGAACCCTTCACCCCCAAAGCCAGCTGAACTACATTGACTTCTGGTTATGCACTAATACTGTTCTAAAATGTCTTAACCTTGTTTTCATATCTCTGCATGCCTTACCCCTCCATATCTTGTTATCTCTTCTGACCCTCCTTTCCTCTGATCCACATCTGCCCACCCAACAACGACCTCAATTTTTCCTGGTTTCTTGGTTTCTTAGAACATAGAACAGTACAGCACAGCAACAGGCCCTTCGACCCACAAAGTCCGTGCCAAGCATAATGCCAGGTTAAACTAATCTCTGCCTGCACGTGATCCATATCCCTCCACTCCCCGCATGTCCATGTGTCCTTAACCCTTCCACTGTCCGTCTTCCTTCAAGGAACACTTTCTTCATGTGTGGCACAATGCCAGATTATGTGTGCTAACTCTACTGTGAATCACCGTGGGATTTCTGTAGAAAGTGCTTTGATGCCTAACCCGCTGAGTTACTCCAGCACTTTGTGTCATACCTTGGGATTTCCTATTTAGTTAAACACATGTAAATATGAGTTGTTGGGAATCTGAGCTGGATAAAAAAAAAACATAACGTTCTTAACTCAACAACTCACCACCCAATAAGGAAACTATTATTCACAGACGTTTCCTGCTGTTTCTATGTAATACAGCCAGTTAGTGAAGGTGATTATAATTTATAGAAAGAATATACAATACTTCCATTGCCTTGCAGTATCTTTAACAAAATACCATTGTTTGTTTAGCTATCAGGAGCTGAAAAGCAATAACGTTAAAAAGTGGAATTCTCTCCAAAGAAAAATCTTCTTGGAACACTTTTACTTTCTTTTATTTCTGGAACATGTGCTTCACGACTGAGAAATGTCAATAAATGTTAACATTGGTCATAATTTAATTCTGCCTGAAGTGAAAAGAAGACCATTAAGTGGAAATGTCAAAATTGCATTTAATCCATACATCCTGTCCCCTCCAGCGCCCACCTCTAATAAATGTAAAGTTGTACTCGTTAAGTAATAATGAAAGGAGCTCCCTTGTGGGGGGGGGAAGAGGGGGCGGTGGGGGGGTGGGAGGGGGGTATTGCTGTAGGAAAGTACACTCAATAAATTGGTGTCTTTCAATAAGACAGTGATTGTCAAATTTTAGTGGGATAACATTCCCCGGAGTGCACTTTATTTTTCTCTTGAATGTTTAAGTGTATTATTGTGGCAAGCGATTTTTTTGTTAGCCTAATTTATTTGATTATTCAAACACTTAAGACATTCACAAGTTGCTGCTATTGTGATGCATTTTTGCAAACCGTAAGTGTGCTGAAGCTTACCTGATAACAGTTCTTTGGGAATACAATAAAAAGTATTTTACATTAGGTTGGATTGTTGGGTCTTCCCAGCCAGCTGCAGAATTGCCTAAATTTGTACAAATTGAGTGTCTGTATGTAAATTATTAGAAAATCACATTAACAGCTTTGTACCAGCTTTAGTATAACTTACTTGAATTAGTAAAGGAAGTATCAAACAGCTGTGGATAAAAATGCTGGAGAAACTCAGCGGGTGAGGCAGCATCTATGGAGCGAAGGAAATAGGCAACGTTTCTGGGTCGAAACCCTTCTTCAGATTGATGTGAGGGTGGGGGGGGGGGTCGGGAAGAAGAAAGGAAGAGGAGGAGTCAGTGGGCTGAGGGAGAGTTGCAAAGGGGAGGAGAAAATAGGGACTATCTGAAATTAGAAAAGTTAATGTTCATACCGCTGGGGTACAAACTGCCCACACAAAATATGAGGTGCTGCTCCTCCAATTTACAGTGGTCCTCACTCTGGCCATGGAGGAGGCCCAGGACAGAAAGGTCGGATTCGGAATGGGAGGGGGAGTATCAAACAGCTGTCCTTGGTTTGCTAATGAGAAGCAAGTTTGTGGGGAGCACAGTTGCGCAGCTGTTAGAGCTGCTGCCTCACAGCACCAGAGACCCAGGTTCGATCCCGTCCTCTGGTGCTATCTGTGTGGACTTTGTATGTCCTCCCTGTGACTGCACAGGTTTCATCCGGGAGCTCCGGTTTCCTTCCACATCCCAAAGATGTGCATGTTTATAATTGATTGGCCTCTGTAATTGCCCTGGGTGTGTTAGGAACGGATGCGAAGGTGGTATGACAGAAGTAGCGTGAACAGGTGATATGATAGCGGACGTGGACTCGGTGGGCCAAAAGGTCTATTTCCATGCTGTGTCTTTTATCGACAACCTGATCAGTGTGTTTTATGTGCATTGCTCTCAGCTGCTGCACACGCACTGCTAGCTGCCCTTGATCGATCGTGAGCAGCAGTCCAGAGAAATTCAAGAATTTTAAATAAAGTAACGAGGCACAATAAAAGAGGTTACAGTTCTTTAGACCAGATGCCACTTTCCAGAATTTGCAGTAAGCCATTAAGGTCGTAGGATTATTCATTGATGTGTTGTATTTGTTGTTGTATTGATGTTGTAGATTGCAGCAATGAAAGTGTCAAATGGTTTGACGATCATGATTTACTGGGTTTCTCCAGTTTATGTTGGTGTGAGTAGAAAAGGGCATTGCACTGAATATTGAAATTGATAGGGGCAAATGATGCGAAGATTTTGAAAGGTACATCAATGTTGGTTCAAACTGGTAGTGCCTGGTCCAATTCTGTTATTGGCATATAATCACTCGTGTAATCTACTCTCAGTAAAGTTGGATTTTGAATGTTTGAAAAACCAGCTCTTTGGAATTTTAATTCTAGGATACTATTATTGTCATCTTGCTTTGGAAAGAAATTAAATTTTACTAGTTCAAGAATGAGATTAACTTTGTTAAAAATGCAACATCTAGCGTGTGTTTCAGAAAGAATAGTAGTTGGGATGAGAGTTTTCCGACCTTAATCAATTTTGGGATTTGACTACCGCTGCCAAGACTGGCATTGACTGTCCTCCATTTACCCTCTGGGGCTAACGATGGCATTTTGCAGTTAGGCCATTGAAAATCAATCATGTTGGTAAGGAACTGATACAGAATAAACCAGGTAAGGATTGTAACTTCCCTTCCATTAATTCAAAAGGAACGGTGTGAACTAGTTTAGTATTTGCAGTAATCTATCGCCCACACCAGTGACCATTAGTGTTTGTTATTTCAGATTGAATACAAATTCTCAAATTGTCACAGGGAAATCTGAACCTGCTTCAGTCCATACCAGGTCTGGGAACCTGCCTCTTTTGCCACAGTTAAATGTCGCTGTTGCTTGTTTCAGCTTTCCAGAAGCAGAACAGCTGAAAGTAATATCAAGGAGCTGGAAGCTGCTATTCGACATGATAATTGTGACCAACATCGGGAAACTGCAGCAGAAGAAATAGCTCGTTTAAAGGAAGGAAACATTGAGTCAAATCGGCAGCCGCCAGAAAGCAGGAAAGATGTGAGTTCATGCCATTTAATACTCTATTTTTCTTCCCTTCATTTCATTCTATGTCCTGCATAGGTTGCAGTGCAGTTAAAAAAGTTGGGGGAAACTGGTTGTGTCAAGTTTGAGCATGTCAATAATAATGGAAAGAAACAAAATGTTGACGTAAGATATAAAATATTGCTCCGGTTCGCTTGGGTTGACACAGTGGCACAGCTGGTAGAGCTGCGGTCTCACAGCTCCAGAGTCCCGGGTTCAATCCCAACATCTGTTGAAGTCGGTGTGGAATTTGCATATTCTCCCAGTGACCATGTGGGTTTCAGATTCAGATTCAGAAAACTTTATTGTCTGTCGCAACAGAAAATTTTCTTTGACGTGGCTCCACATACAAACAGGACAATGTACTGACAAGCAGTCATACAACACAGACTTCTGCGAGCACACACAGTGTGCACAGATCTCAAAAGCAAGTACAAAGATTACCGTGGTAGTCATACTTGCTGTCGTTAAATACCGCACTTAATGACTCTCAGAAAAACACTAAACAACTCAGAAAACATGCAAACATACGGGAGCAGCGCGCCGCGAGTCGCTCACAGAGTAGCGCCCCGCCCCTTGGGTTGTCAGCAGCGATACAATAATAAAGAACACACAAAATGTAACACAAACATCCACCACAGCATTCATCACTGTGGTGGAAGGCACAAAAATTTGGCCAGTCCTCCTCCACTTCCCCCTCGTGGACCGGACCAGAGTCCAGAGTCACTCCAGGATCGGCTCTTCCTCACCGGAGACCGCGGCTTTAGATTGTTGTAGGCCGCAGGCCGGCAATCAAGATTTAAAGTCCCCGCCGCAGCCAGAAGCACCGTAGACCGCAGGGCCGGCGGTCGAAGCTCCCCTCCAGGGGTGATGGTAAGTCCATGCCGGCCCCGCGGTAGAAGTTGGCTGCGTGCCGGCAGTGGAAGCTTCTTCTTCCCCCAGGTCCCCCACGAGGGATCCCGGGCTGTAGACGCCGCACCAGCTGGAGCTCTGCAGACCGCGACTTCAGGCTGCCGGCTGCCCCGGGCTAGCGAAACGGAGCGCTCCCCTCCGGCGAGCCCCAGCGAGGGCTCGCCCGCTCCACGCCGAGAGTCCACGCTGCGCCCGCCGCTGAAGCCCCGGGCGCGTCTCCAGGAAAGGTCGCGCCGATCCTTGATGTTAGGCCACGGGGGAGGCGACCTGGAAAAAGTCGCCTCTCCATGGAGGAGGCGACCAAAGCGGTTTCCCCCTTACTCCCCCACACCACCCCCCACACAAAACACACGAAGGAACATTAAATGCATACTTTAAAACAAACTAAAAAATAAAAAAAGGTTGAAAAAAAAACTGACGCGCTGCTGACATGGCTGCTGCGGTTTCCTCCCACATCCTAAAGACGTGTGGGTTTGTAAGTTAGTTGGCCTCTGTACATTGCTCCCTATGTGTGGGGAGTGGATGAGAAAGTGGGATAACATTGAACTAGTGTGAACGGGTGATCGATGATTGGCGTGGACTTGGTGGACCAACTCGATCTGTTTTCATGCAATCAAAAAGATGTTAACAGGGTGGGTATGCACTTCTGCAAAGGAGGTTGAGAAGTTTGATGTCCATTCAAGGGGCTATGATGGTGAACGGAAGATCTCATGGAGAGCAACATAAATTTGCATTGATACAACAGGACAAAGATATGTTATTGAAAATGAAAAGGTACATTAATTTGGAAATCTCATCCATCTTTGTATGATGAGGCTCACTCAAATAATACATATGAGGTCTGTGGCAATATTATCAGCCAGCAGTGATCTCCTGAGTGGGCAGTTTGCATGTCCAGCTCACGTCCGTTCCTCCAATCTGAATTGCAAAGCTATGGCACTCAAATCCTATGGGCATTTAATTAAAGATGCTAAAGTTCTCGCTGTCAAACCTGAGACCTGCCATTTGTGGGTCTTGGATCAATAAACAAAAATGTTAGCACTCTTTAGACATCCTTAAGACTCTTGCTTTGTGTTTTCACTCCATAGTTTCCAAGCCAAGTGCTCAAGACTGAATCTGAAATGCTGAGTCCCGACAAAATCATGAATAAATCAAAGAACATTGATGAAATAGAAATCAGAAGCAGGTACGTCATTGATTGATGCGTAAAGAATGAAAGAATCATTAAATCTTATTCAAGTAATCTTTACTGATTGAGTTGAATTTATGCTGCAGTCAGACTGTGCAGCAATTCTCCGTGTAATTAATTCATTTTCGATAGGGTAAGATACTTTGGAGATTTTACCAGCTGGCAAATTGGAATGTGGAGTCTTGGAGCAGCTTCACTGTGAGGACTGCAGTCCTTCATGGCCGGTGATTTGGAATAGGAAACTGAGAAAATGGTGGCATATCTATTGGGCGACACAGTGGCGCGGTTGGTAGAACTGCTGCCTCACAGCACCACAGATCCGGGTTCGATCCTGACCTCGGGCGCTGTCTGTGGAGTTTACATATTCTCCCTGTGTTCCTTGATGGATACAAGATGACGACTAAAACGTGGCAACGCTTTTATACGGACTACACACTTATACTTAGTATGATTGTACCTAACGTATTATAGGATTGTTACTGAACTGTGTGCAAATCTCCCACCCAAATCTCATTGAAGTGTGGGTTTGTAGGTTAATTAGCCTCTGTAAATTGTCCCTGTGTGTAGGGAGTGGATGAGAAAGTGGTATAACATAGAACTAGTGGGAATGGGTGATCGATAGTTGGTGAGGATTTGATGAGCCGAAGGACCTGTTTTTGTAAAGCGGTGTCGATAAAGCTGCTGCAATATAATACCAGATTGAAATTCCTCCTTCAGTTCTATGGTACGTTAGATTGATATACGACATTGAACAGATGTGAAAATTGCAAATCAAAGTATAAATGGCATAAGTAAAGAATTTGGCCAAAAATTCAGCTCTGTAGCACCTTCTGTTTGGATGCACTTCAGTCCATGTTGGGTAGAAATACAACAGGTTTATGGTTGCACGTGCTGGAAGTATTCATTCACATTGTAACATAGCCTTGATCTCAGCACTGTTAATGATGGAAAAATGTCATGTATTCAGATAGCATGGAAGACCCAGTACTTGCTAACAGAAAGGATTCCTCCTTCCTGCACTATACCAAGTGGTGTTTAGAGTAACACTATAGAGGCGCAGAGCAATGCAGCACGGAAACAGGCCCTTTGGCCCATCTCGTCCATGCCGACCAAGATACTCCATCGAAGCTTAGTCCCATTTGCCAACGTTTGGCTCATATCGCTCCAGCCGTTCCTATCCATGTACCTTGAAACTGGGCCTCTTGAGCAGATGGACACAAATGGCTGGAGTAACTCAGCTGGTCAGGTACAACGGCACTATTATATTCAGTCTGAAGAAGGGTCTCGACCCGAAACGTCGCCTATTCCATCTCTCCATGGATGCAGCCTCAACCGCTGAGTTCCTCCAGCATTTTTGTCTAGCTACTGTTCTAGAATAGTTGAATTCCACCAAAGAACACTGATTCATGAGAACTGCAGGTTTTGACTGCACACATAATGTTTTTGGAGCACCTTATTGGACTGCACAGCTCTATAGCACCTTATTGGACTGCCTATTCACAGAAAATCACAACAGAGAAAGTCACAGAAAGCAGTCTGAATACTTTTATTTTGCATTAGGTCATTGTGCTCCATACCTCTGAATCACTACAAGACTTAAACATGGCGACAGGCAGAAGATGCTTAATGGGCCTGTCCCATTTTGGCGATTTCTTTCGGCGACTGTCAAAAAAACTAGTCGACGGCAAGCTACCGACAACCGGTCACCCATTAGGATCCACCTACGACCACACCTACTACAACCTACGTCTACCAGCGACAAGCTGTCACCGACAACTGAAGACAACTTAAGACAATTCAGTCGCCAGTACCTGTCGCCGGTGTTGATGTAGGTAGTCGCCAATGGAATTTACCGAAGTCAGCATCGACGACAACCTACGTCATCCTGCCGACAACCTACGACCTGCATCTACGTCAGGAGACGTCAAGCTACGCTCTTGGGCGTCAAGCCAACTGTCACCGAAAAGTTTTGAACATTTCAAAATCCAGCGGCGACCAGAAAAATGCTACGATTCTTTGGGCGACTGAGGAGACTACTCACGACTATGCAGGCGACACCCGGGCAACCATGTGGTGACAGCCTAGTCTGTAGTCGCCTAAATAATCGCAGAAGTGGGACAGGCCCTTAAAATCTCACCAGACTTCGAGAACCAGAGGACATACTGTAGGTTTAATGTGAGGGGGGAAAGCTCCAATAGGAATCTGAGGGGTAATTTTTTTCAGAGGGGGGTAGGTGTATGGAACGAGCTGCCAAAGGAGGTAGTTGAGGCAGATACAATCGCAGTGTTTAAGAAACATTTAGACAGGTACATTGATAGGACAGGTTGAGAGCGATATGGGCCAAATGCAGGCAAGTGAGACTGGTGTAGATGGGACATGTTGGCTGGTGTAGGAAAGTTGGGCCGAATGGCCTATTTCCACGCTGTGTCTCTATCTATGACTATGACTAAGGACTTTGGTGCAAGCCAATGCACAAAGGCTGGTAAGGCTTAGAATGAGACCCATGTTATGCCCAATCGATTCATTGAAACAATTCATTCATCTGGATCATTCTGCGAGGGCTTGCATTATGCAAGAGTGGCCACATGTGTCGTTTCCTTGTGTAAGCGTCATGACTTGCCAGTCATTTGTGCAAATATTTGCCTGCAGATGTGGAGCTAAAGTTGGTGGAGGAGGAATTAATGTCAGCATCTGCAACCAACTGTTCGGGCTAAGATCCAATTCCGGTTAACTCAGCAATTCCTACATTATATTTGCTACTGATCATCACAACATCTGTTTGACCACAATGATAGAAACCTAAATTTAGCATTGGGCTTTTGAGAAATATCCTAATTGTTCCTGTGCATCCATTTGTGCTGGTCAGACATGTGCAATCCAAAACCTAATGCTTCTCTTTGGTGCAATCCCAGTGGTTGGGGTTTGGTAAAAGGCTGTAGTGGGCAAAACTGCAAATGCATTTAAGAATGACATTAAAAAGCTCTGCACCAAGGAGCGTAGGAAGGAACTGCAAATACTAGTTTACATCGAAGATAGACACAGAATGCTGGAGTAACTCAGCGGGACAGAATTTTGAAGAACAGTCTCAAGCCAAAACATCACCTATCCCTTTACTCCAGCTACCTGACCCGCTGAGTTACTCCAGCCATTTAGATAGATACATAGAAAATAGGTGCAGGAGTAGGCCCTTCGGCCCTTCGAGCCTGCACCGCCATTCAATATGATCATGGCTGATCATCCAACTCAGTATCCCGTACCTGCCTTCTCTCCATACCCCCTGATCCCTTTAGCCACAAGGGCCACATCTAACTCCCTCTTAAATATAGCCAATGAACTGGCCTCAACTACCCTCTGTGGCAGAGTGTTCCAGAGATCCACCACTCTCTGTGTGTCCATCTGCACAAGGAGGCCCAGTTTCAGCTCTTTGCGTGAGTAACAACAGTCTAAGTTGGGTGACACTTGACAGGAAACAGAGAGATCAATTGCAGAAGTGGCAGTGATAAGGTCACATTGGTGTCTGGAGTTGGAACCGATGTAGGTTGGCTACTACTTCAGAGTAGAGTCCACGAGTGTGGTCTGCCACGTCCATCGTGGAAAGAGATGGAGTTCCCAGCTCGGTGTAATACCCTGTGCAGTGTTGGGGCTGTATACCCTCTGAGCCTCTAACATTGCTCTCTGGCTGGCAGCCAATTCACTAAGCAGTTTGTTATGCACACTCATTTGCTGCCTTTGTGGATTCCCCACCAACACCCCTTATTTAAATTTTCTGCAGCACAATGTACTGCCCTCTGGCCAGCTGCCATCCTTTGCTAATTCTCAGTGACTTATCATGTGCAGAATTTAGCTTCAAGCTGCTTTCCACAGTAACACAACAATCAGCTCAAATGTCATCAACTAACACTCTCCTCTGCCTGGTGGACCTATCCTTGCCCTTGTCAGCTTCTCTTCTGACTCCTATCACTTTCATCACATCAGTGTAGATAAGGGCACTCACACGGCCCCCATCTATGCCTGTCTTGTTCTTTGTTCCAAAACACCCTGACATCACTCCTCAACTCATTCTGCACTATATTGACAACAGCATGGGGCTGCCTCCTGCACCCATGTACAACTCGGAGAGTTCATCAACTTTACCAGTGACTTCCATCCGAGACCTCAATTTCACTGGGACCTTTCCAACGTCTCTCTCTCCTTGCTCAATCTCTCTCGCCATCGCAGGGATCCAACGACATACTGACGTCAATCTGAAGAAGGTTCCTGACCTGAAACAGTGTCTGCCCATTCCCTCCACAGATGCTGCCTGATCCACTGAGTTTTCCTTGCACATTATGTTTGTGCTCAAGATTGCAGCATCTGACTCGCTTAGTTCCTCCAACACTTTGTGTTTTTGCTCAAGATTGCAGCATCTGTAGTGCTTTGTGTGTCATCTATGTAAACGTGCTTGGCCAGTTTGGAACTCTTCGCCATCTGAAAGGAGAGAAAAACGTGGTGGAGTTACGATGAAGAGGGAAAGTAAGATGTACTTGGCTAACACCATCTGCAGCCTATTATCAGATGTGACAAGACCAAGGGCAGACCCCCCAACGCAGCCATTCCCTACCCGTAGCCCCCACGGGAGACGTGGTCCTCCAACTCAAGCGGCTCAGGAATGAGCAGTGCGGCTGGTTTTAAATGGCATCTTTGAGGCGAGATGAGGGCGCCAGCAGCCGTTATGGTCGCTGGCCAGCAGGAGGCGACAAAATGAGTGAGTGGGGGGGGGGGGGGGGGGGAGAAGAATTTAATGAAAAATGTGGACATAAACATAACAAAATCTAATGTGGAGTGGATAGTTGGAATGAAAAGTGAAATGTCTACCGAAATGGCTGCTTCTATGGGTGAGAAGCCAGTTTATTTTTGAAATATTGGGTGGTGGGGGGGGAGAAGGATTTGATTAAAAAGGTGTACTTAAACACGACAAAATGTAATGAGGAGCGGATACTTAGAAAGAAAAGTGAAATCTCTACCGAAATGGAAAAGATCTCGGCGATTGTGCGTCTGGATTCGGCGTGGCAAGGAATCAAAGGAAGAAATGCAGCCAGCAGCCGTACATGTAAATGGATCCATTCCGATTGGACATCTGCGAGCATCGGCCATTCCGATTGGACATCTGCGAGTATTGGGCATTGTGACATCACACGATGGAACGAATCGAAAGGCAGAAAGGAATTGGACGGCAGGCGGCAGCCACAGAGTTTTATATAATAATAGATAGATAGATAGATGGTGAGGCAGCAGTCAGGAGGATTGTGAAGAGTATGTGCCTCAGCATACCACGTTCTCCAAAGTCTGCATAGTGATTAGCTATGGATTCGCAACACTTCCACTTGGGTGTATATCTTCCACTACCAGTGAGTAGAGAACCTCTCTAAGAGAATATTGATGCCTGCTTTTACTTATTTTCAGCCTAGCTTCTAGCAAGCTGGATTCATGCTTGCTCTAATTCTAACCACACCGACCTCACCTTTAATTAGGGCAATCGGGCCCAGTCACTTCTACATGATGCTAATTGTTGATGAAATCAAGCCCAAAGCAATAAATGGCACGTTTAGTGTGGGCTGATCACGGAAACATGATAAAGAATGGACGGCAGGAATTGTTTGTGCTGTTTTATTATGCATTCTTACCACGCACACTTACCACGCTATTCAATTTAGCCGTGAGTAACTGCACTTGAAATGCACGTCACTGTCTATAAAGTACTTTCAGTTGTTCTGAAGTTGAGGAAACTGCTACATAAATGCTTTCCGGACCTCTTAAAATTTGGAATCGGACCCCTTTAATTGACTAACTAGTGTAGATGCAAAGAATAATCTGTAATTTGAAGCTCCAAATAAAATAAAATCGATTTTTTCGTACTTTTTGTCATAAAGGCAAGATAGTTGTTTTTAAACTTTATAAAACACTAGACCAAGCGGGACCCGTTGGGCACCCGTTCCCCCAACGCAACCCGTTCTCCCAACGCAATATTCAACAACTCACCCATAGCCCCCAACTGCGCAGGCGTGACTCATTTGCCCTCATCCCCCAACACTCCCTCCCCCCCTCTTCACCCTCCCTCTTCTCTCTCCCTCTTCTCTATCCTTTCCCCTCTTCCTCACTCCTCACCTCTCCCCTATCGCATTCCCCCACTAAACAATGTTTAAATAACATTTCTCCTCCTCCCTTCCCCCACGCCATCCCTCTCCTTACAACAACGTAATAAACCTCTCATTGCACCGGGTGGAACAATGTTGATGGGCAGTTTATGTAAATGAGATTCCATTGTGCTGTCATTGTCGGGTGGAGCACTGTTCACGGGCAGTTTATGTAAATGAGATTCCATTGTGAAGTCATAGCTGTAACTGCCTGCAACTGCTGAAAATGTGAATAACTTGTAAAATATAACATCAATATGAACAAAACCTGATAAAAACACATCACAAGACAATTGTGAGTAAGGTGGTCCAAAAATTGTACCGTTTTGGCGTAGTTCAGGCCCGCACAGACTCACACGCACGTGCAAAGATGAGTTTTAGTACTATACCAGACCAAGTGGGACGCGTTGGGCCCCGTTCCCCCGACGCAATACACCACCACTCACTCGTTCCCCCAACGCAACCCGTTCCCCAACGCAATATTTCACCACTCACCCATAGTCCCCAACTGCGCAGGCGCAGCTCATGCCCCTCATCCCCAGCACTCCCCCTCCTCTTCACCCTCCCTCTTCTTTCCCCACTCCACCGCTCCCCAATCCCTCCCTCACCTCTCTCTCCCTCTCCTTTCCCCTACCCTCAGTCACTCCCTCCCTCCATAACTCCTCTCCCCTCCCCACCCCCCACCTATCCCTCTATCAACCTCCCCCACTCCACACCTCCCCCTATCCCCACCCCACTATCCCTCCTCACCTCCCCCACTGCCCTCATCTCCCTCTATTCCCCACTCCCAACCTCCCCGCACCCCTCCTCTCCCTCTATTCCCCCTCCTCCCCCACTCTCCCTCCTCACCTCTCCCACTTTCCCCGCTCTCCCTCCCTACCCCCTCCTCTCCCTCAATCTTCCCACTCTCCCTCACCTCCCCAGGATCTCAAGGGTGCCGCTCCTCTCCCTTCTTGCGTGTCCAGGCCTCGGATCCTCGGCTCAGCCTCTCCCCGCGCCCGGAACCGGCTGCCGCAGACACAGCCCCAGCCTCAGCTCCAAGGCACGGATCGTAAATAAAAACTCTTCCCTAATCCACCCCTCCACAATGAAAACCGCGATGTTTTTTAAATGAAACCTCGCATTGGGGCCCTCTCCGGAGCCAATCAATCATCCCCACGTGGGGAGGCGGAGTCGGAGTCGGCACTCACCTCCCCATCCCACCCTCCCACAAGGAAAGTTCTGGAATTTGTTTTTGTAAATGAAACCTCTCCCCTAATCCACGCCCCCCACAATGAAACCCCCCGCATGAATTGTAGAGCTATCATGTCCCGCTTTGGCTTAGTTCCGGGATCGCATGTGCAGACATCCTATACACAAACACATACAGAAACAAACAAGATGAGTGTTTTAGTAATATAATATATATACTAGACCAGGTGGGACCAGTTGGGTCCCTGTCACATGGGAGGCCTGGTCCCCCAACGCAACCCGTTCCCCCAACGCAGTATTTGACTACTCACCCATAGCCCAAACGGAAGCCTGTTCCCCCAACGCAACCCGTTCCACAACGCAATATTCCACCACTCACCCGTTCCCCCAACGCAACCCGTTCCCCCAACGCAATATTTCCACCACTCAGCCATAGGCCTCAACTGTGCAGGCCAGCTCATTTCCCCTTATTTACCCTCCCTCATCGTAAACTCTTTAAAAACATGCAATTGCACTTGCTAAAGGACTCGGTGTTCAGGGATAGCAACATTGTAGCAGGCAGGGCTACAATCCCATTGTGACGTCATAGCTGGTAACTGCCAGTGCATATTGGAAAACATCTTTCTCAAAAAGGGGATTTGTAAACTT
Source organism: Amblyraja radiata (assembly GCF_010909765.2). NCBI lineage: Eukaryota > Metazoa > Chordata > Chondrichthyes > Rajiformes > Rajidae > Amblyraja > Amblyraja radiata. The sequence continues at coordinate 10,794,742 of NC_045976.1, read as the reverse complement.
AAAAATGTGATACCTTGTAAAATATAATATCAATCTAAACTAAATTTGTTGAAAACGCACCACAGGACAATTGTGAGTAAGGTGGTGCAAAGATTGTAGCGCTATCGTGTACCGCTTTGGCGTAATTTCATGATCTCACTCACTCACTCACAGACAGACATCCAAACAAACAAGATGAGATTTTTAGTAATATAATAATACATAGAGATAGAAAGATAGTTGTTCCAGGGGAGGAGTGTGTGCCACACATGAGAAAGGATGTTGTGGAGGCACAAGAGATTGCAGATGCTGGAATCTTGAGTAAAATACAAAGTACTGGAGGAACTCAGCGGGTCAGGCAGCATCTGTGGAGAGAATGGACAGATGACTTTTTGGGTCAGGACCCTTCTTCACACTGATGGTGTGGGGGTGAAGGTGGGAGATGGAGAGTCTGAAAAAGGGTCCCGAACCAAAATGTCATCTATCCATTCCCTCCACAGATGCTGCTGGACATGCTGAGTTCCTCCAGCAATTTGAATTTTGCAAAGGATGTTGACATCTTGGAGAGCATGCAGAGGAAATTTACAGGGATGGTATCAGAGATTTAGGCCATTGATTTTATGGTAGAGATGAGAGAATTTGGAAATAGTAAAGGAGAAATTTCAAAATTATGGAAACTTTTGTACAGTAGCTTGGTATAATAATGTGTGAATCAGATTTAAGATGGTTGGTGAAAGCAAAATGTCTGATGGGGACAATGTTTGGACTTTAGACTTTACTTTTAGACTTTAGCCCATAAAGTCTGCGCCGACCAACGATCTCCCAATACACAACACACTAGGGACAATTTACATGTTTTACTCAAGCCAATTAACCTACAAACCTACCACATGTCTTTGAAGTGTGGGAGGAAACTTGAGCACCTGGAAAAAAAAACCAAGTGATCACAGGGAGAATGTACAAACTCCATCCAGACAGCACCCGTAGTCAGGATCGACCTCGGGTCTCTGGAGTTGTGAGGCAGGAACTCTACCGCTGCGCCACCTTGCCGAACATTGCGCCACCGTGCCACCCATTTTCTTTTTAAAGACATTATTGTATGCTTTGCCTGAAAGCTGATTCAACAGAGGCTGTCAAAAGAAATGGATTGTTTACTTAAAGAAGAAACAGAACTGCAAGGCTAAGGGGAAAAAAAGCAGGGATTAGAACCAATTTTGAAAATTGATTTTGTAAATTGTAAAAGAGCTCGTTTGTGAAGTTAGCACTAAAGTAATTGGCTGCGCGGCCACTTCCAATCTCCAGTCCTGGGCTGAATTTGTTTGCCATTTATCAGTCACAATGCATTTCGTTAACGTTTCTGTATCACAACAATTAATATCAGGACCTATTGGCAAAACTTACTCCATAACCGATAACCATTTAAACACTGATAAATGCTCAATAGAAGTGGTCTGTGTAAATTGGGGGAACAAATAGCTTTACAATATTATAAAAGCACCACCCTAATTTGGAAAAAAAAGAGCAAAAGGGTCTGAATCATGGCGCAGCTGAATATTTACCCATAAATTAGACATTTGTGTGGACAAGGAGCTAATGAATGACACAGCAGTGGGGTGCAGGCAGAGAGAGGATAGGAGAGGATAGATTAAGTGTGGATGTTTGTTTAAAGGTGCAAATAAAATGAAACTAATTAAGGATAGAGAAAATAAAGTAAATCGTTGGTCTCTGATACAAACTAGAGAAGCAAAATTGTGCCAATGCTAAAAATCTGAGATAAAACAAGAGAATGTTGGCAATGCTTAGCAGGTGAAGCAGCATCCATGGAGAGAAAAGCAGTTAACGCTTGCAATCAATGAATTTTGATCAGAACTGGCCAATTTTACTGTTAAATCCTAAATACATTAATATGCCGAGTCGGAAGAGATGATCTTCTACCTTGCTTCAGTAGCACAGGATGAGAGACAAAGGTGGAAGAGTGATGAAGAATTTAAATTCGACACACACATTCGCTTTGGATATTGAATGGAGTTTTTTTTGTAACAGGTTTACTCCTGTTTTCATTGATCATCTTGTGTTTTCTGCAGTCCAACCATGTACGATTATCAAGCCTGCCCCATCTACCCCGAGCTAGCACCACAACCACTTGATTTCTTGAAATATGCAGCATGGAAACAGGCCCTTCGGCCCATCGAGTCCACGCCGGTCATTGATCAGCCATTCACGCTACTTTCTCATCCACTCACTCCTTAGACGCTAGGGGCAATTTACAGAGGCCAATTAACCTACTAACCCATTTGTCTTTTGGGATGTGGGAGGAAACTGGAGCACTGGAGGAAACCCACGCGGTCACACAAAGAACGTGCAAATTCCACACAGAAGGCATCCGAGGTGAGGTTCGATCCCGGGACTCAAGCACTGTGAGGCCACAACTCTACCAGCTGAGCCACTGTGCAGATTTGAGTCACTCAGTCTCGTCTGGTTACTGCCCTGTCACAGCCATTCTCTCTTTTCTCTCCACCACTACCTCTTCTCTGCAACTCAGATCATATATGATTTTAATCTTCCCCAGATCTTTTGTTCCTTTATGAATGTCTTTCGTAAAATGTCTTTGGCTTTGAATTGAATATTTTGGCATAACTTGCATCTTGGCTGAAGAGCACGCCCTAAATTTACTCAGTGGTGTCGCTCATGTGATGTAGTTCATGGGCAGTACGGTGGCGCAGCAGTAGAGCCTTACAGCACCAGAGACCCGAGTTCGATCCTGACTACAGGTGCTTGTCTGTATGGATTTTGTACGTTCTCCTCGTATCTGCATGGGTTTTCTCCGGGATCTCTGGTTTCCTCCCACACACCAAAGACGTGCAGGTTTGGAGGCTAATTGGCTTGGTAAAATTGTAAATTGTCCCTAGTGTATGCGGGTTAGTGCTAGTGTGCGGAGATTACTGGTTAGGGTGGGCCCAGTTGGCCGAAGGGCCTGATTGCAAGCTGTATCTCTAAACTAAACTAAATAGTTCTGTCAGTCATTCATTGCCCAGCCATCTAAATGAAAATCATCAAATTGACAAAAAAATCTTTATTTCTTATTTATTTTCCTTTTAGTGTGCAAACTGTGGCCCCAGTTGTTAACTGCAAAACCAGTACTGATGAGGAGAATGCAGAGGAAGGAGTCAGGTTGATTACTATCTCTGATGAAGTCACTGCAGAAGCGCCAAGAAGCAGCAGGCTTGTAAGAGGTAGGTCAAGCTTTGGTTTTGTGTCAAGCATTTTGTATAATTTTATGTTACATTACATGAACATAAATTGTAATACCACAATTTTAACAATACACAGAGTGCAGGAGGAACTCAGCAGGTCAGGCAGCATCTGTGGAGGAAATGGACAGAGGACATTACGGATCGGTACCTTTTCTACAGACTCTCCACCTCCCTCTACAGATGCTGCCTGACCCGCCGAGTTCCTTCAGCACTTTGTAGCTTGCTCAACGTTCCAGGATCTGTAGTTTCTTGTTTCTCTGTGTTAAAATATTTCTACTTATCTTATCTACAGTCTTTGCATGCCTTGGAAGTTATATTGTTTTGTTGTTTTATTGTATAATAGATATTGAATCAGAAAATGCCAAATACAATTTATTGCAGTGTCTAATTTTACTTGTAGTGTATGTTTAACGGCCTTGTGCTAATGGCAGTTGAAACTCAATGCTCTATTATTGATCATTTTTACTGCACTCTGATATCATAATTCTGTCAGTATCTGCTTCCTGTGTGGTTTTAGAATAAATGGCTGTCTGACCTTTATGCGGCTGGCTGCTGTGTGAGAGACCACATGGGATTTTACTTCTCTTCATATCTGTATTTCTTCTTTTTACTTGAAGATCTCTGCCCATCCCTGACAACGTTCCTGACAGCAACAAACTTAGTGATGTATCCAGCTTGAGGAAAGTCCATCAGGTCAATAAGCATTCACCTCACTTCTCATTTGATCCCATCTTTTCCCCTATTACCATAAGCTGCCTTAATGAAGATCAGGCGTGGCTCCAAGGAATAGTATGCACTACCTTTCCTGCTCTATGGAAATATTCAGTGCTTTACCTCTTGAGGACGATTGTATCTCATTAACGTTAGACTCTGAAAATCAGTGCTCTGGAACCTCAGCTGTTTCCTTCTCCAGGAATGTTTTTGACCTGCCGATGGTTTTCAGCATACTCTGTGTTAATTTCCGATTTTCTGCCTTGGCATTTTTGCTTTTGTTCGCTATATTTTCCATCCTCTGGCACTTTAATGTATCTGTGCTGAATTTATTCTCCTTTACTTTAGAGTCACACAGCACAGAAAGAGACTATGTTGATCTGACCATGCCGACCATGATGTCCTATCTTGGCTAGTCTCGTTTACAAAAAATAGTGGTATATTGCTGACAGCCCCAGGGGGACCCAATTATTCTATACATCCCCCCCCCCACTCACAACAAGGGCAGAGTCCCCCTGGTCCTCACCTTTCACCCCACTAGCCAGCACAAACAACAAATAGTCCTCCGTCAGTTTCGCCACCGCCAACGTGACCCCACCACTCGCTGCATCTTCCCATCTCCCCCCCTTCTGCCTTCTGCAAAGACCGCTCCCTCCATAACTCCCTTGTCAATTCTTCCCTTCCCTCCCGCACCACCCCTTCCCCGGGCACTTTCTCTTGCAACCGCAAGAGATGCTACACTTGTCACTTTACCTCCCCCCTCGACTCCATTCAAGGACCCATGCAGTCGTTCCAGGTGCGACAGAGGTTCACCTGCACCTCCTCCAACTTCATCTATTGCATCCGCTGCTCTAGATGTCAGCTGATCTATATCGGTGAGACCAAGCTTAGGCTTGGCGATCGTTTCGCCGAACATCTCCGCTCGGTCCGCATTAACCAACCTGACCTCCCGGTGGCTCAGCACTTCAACTCTGAGCAACACCAGAAATTGGAGGAACAGCACCTCATATTCCGCTTGGGGAGTCTGCATCCTGGTGGCATGAACATTGAATTCTCACAATTCTGTTAGTCCTTGCTGTCTCCTTCCCTTCCTACCTCTCCCTCAGCCCTCGGGCTCCTCCTCCTCCTTTTCCCTTTCTTCTCCCCGCCTGCGCCCACCTCCCATCAGTCTGAAGAAGAGTTTTGGCCCGAAATGTTGCCTATTTCCTTCGTTCCATAGATGCTGCTGCACCCGCTGAGTTTCTCCAGCATTTTTGTGTATTCTATACATCGTATCTCTTCCCTGTGCCAAACTATAATCAAGCCCAACAGGGTCTTCTATCCCCACTGATTCTGCCGACCCTTCCCTTGGCAGTGGTTTCACTACATAGGTAGCAGGACCAGTGGGAATCTCGTCCATCCATTAATGCACGTCACTAATTAGATGACGAGGTATTTGGCTACCTCTTGACTACTTTAATGAGCTATCTTGGCTACTAAATAAGCTGTCTGGAATATTCAGACATTCAAAGTTGCTCACTGTGACCTAACTATTCTTTTACCAAATTATCATTTACTCTTTAGTTTTGAGGTTTTGTGCTCGTCTCAATGAAAGTTTAAAAAAAGGTACTGACCTAGTTAATAGATTAATTACATGAATTATGTGTCGGAAAGAACTGCAGATGCTGGTTTACACTGAAGTTAGACATAAATTACTGGAGTAACTCAGCGGGTCAGGCAGCATCTTTGGAGAAAGGAATAGGTAATGTTTCAGGACAAGACCCTTCTTCAGACTGAAACATTACCTATGCACATGAATTAGTCCTTCCAGGATCTAAGTATTTCTCAGTATCCCATAATTTGAAAATCCTTTGTTGAATACATAGTCAACTTTATATTTCCTTTCAAAATTTAACTTTAATGTCATATGCAATGTCATTAACAAAGCTTCATTTACAACTTCCTTTCTTCCACGTGCCATCTGACAAGTTACTGTTTTGTCCCTTTTACCCACGTTAAATCATCTGTAATGAGCACATCTGACGATCGTTTGCGGGTGAATAAAAAAAGGCCACAGAAAATTTGATCTAGATTGATTGCCGTCTGCAGCCCTTAGTAAAACATGTTTATGTATATTGCTCAGCTGCAATCAGTTGAATTGCCGGTTAGCCCAGGTACTGCTTTGAATGATTGAAGACTCTTAGGACCAGGAGTAAAAGGTGTGTGGTTGCCAATGAGAGTAGGAGTAGAGTAGAACGGGGATACAGTGGAGAAAGACTGTATTTTTCTCACGCGACTGGCAGCGATTAAATAAGAAAGTGGTGCGAGTGCTTCCTAGATCTTAACGGCACTGACTAATGTGAAACTAGGGTTTGTTCAGTTTCTGAAGTATGCAGAGGAATTACTGATCAATAGCACCAGGTTATCAGTGAAACTCAGCACCGGCTCTCTCAGGATTCTTTCTTTGCTGCATTCTCTTGGCCGTGGTCTGTCTGTGTCAGATGTATCCAAGGATGTCTCAATTCTGCTTGGTTTGAGACGCCCTCGATTACAGACCTGCAAACCTAATGAAAGATTTGTGTGACTGTCAGTAACTCACAGTTACTGTTATGTGCTCCACAGTTAGTTCAGTCTCTGCTGCATCGATGCTATGTTCACACCCGCACCCACAGCCCTTATTGATCTGCTTCTGACAAAAAAATAATCACACAATTTTGTTTGCGGTCTTTCTAACTTACCAACAGTGAGGTGGCACGATGTCACAGCAGTAATTGCTGCCTTACAGCACCAGAGACCCGGGTGTGATCCTGACTACGCCTACTGTCTGTACGAAGTTTGTACCTTCTCCTATGACCACTTAGTTTTTCCCCGGGTGCTCCGGTTTCCTCACAAACTCCAAAGACATACAGGTTTGTAGGTTAATTCGGTAAAAATGATAAATTGTCCCCAGTGTGTAGCATAGTGTCAGTGTATGGCGATCGTTGTTCAGCGTGGACTCGGTGGGCCGAAGGGCCTGTTTCCACGTTATATTCCTAAACTAAACTAAACTAAAACTGATTGCAGAGAAAAGCTACCTTAACAAAGGGCAGCTATGCATTGTGTCAGCTCTGCAGCATCCTGGGTCATTTCGTGACCAAAGATTATAATCACCGAAACACCAGCACATGTACGGTTTACATATTAGCCACATAATTGCTTAATGTTTAACTTACTCAGTCAATTGCTTAATTTACAAACCCATCATGGTTATAATTACAATTTTACAACTATTCACAAAAAGATCAAAAGGGGTTTGTTTGTTACTATAGTGGCAAGCATTATCTAGCTATTGGTCTTTACTGCATTCACATTACTTGAATAGCTGGTTTTATGTAAACACAATGCCCGCTTCTCTAATTTATCGGGCCGAGTAAATTGTGGAGCTTTGTGTAGTAAAATTAGTCGCTAAATTTGTCTGCACCAGTGTTTAATATTCCTAATATAAAACTAAGTGAAATCCAGTAAGAAGTAACTTTACCACCTTTTTAATAGACTCTCTTCATATGTTAATCATTTTTGCATATTTGTTTTTCTGTTATACAAACTTTTTTTCTGCCCTCTTTTCAGCGCTGAATAGGATTTAAAAAATGCTATAGATAAAAGTATCATTTTATTTTCTTTTAAACAATATCTTACTTTGAAAATGTGCCCAAGTCCATGATGGGAATTTTAAAAAATCATACTGTAAGCACAGAATTTATGCTGAAAGAACGCACTTCAGAAGTTTGCGAACTTTTTTCCTTCTCCATTTTGCTTCGATAAGAATAAATTGGCATAAAATTGTAGGGTGAAGTTGTACTCTTGAGCTGTAAATATGGCCTCCAGGCAATATTCCACGCATGAATTTTTAGTCGTCCGATAGGTTTGCAAGTGGTCGTCATTTTGAGTTTTCGTCCAAATATAATTATCTATCTTACACCAAGATCTTGTTACAATAATATTCGGAAGGAATTGCCCCTAACACGCGTTGAGCTTAATAGATGTGGTCTCAGTATTTTTCTAAAGATTGCTGATGTTCTAATACCATTAATTGGTGCAGTGCTGCCAAAGAAAGGCCAGAAAGTTGATGGTAGGAAGAGTGAAAATGACACATAGATCGTAGGCACAGCTGTCAACATTTGAGATGTGTGGGAAGTTGTATCTTAGGTGACTGAGTAATTAGTATTTTACTGGCAGTGCTTTCTGGCTTTAGTTAGGTTGGGAGTTCTGTGTGCATTTGAACTGCTATCCATTTATTAGTGAAGCATTTGACACCAAATATATGTTGAAATCTGGATATGTAAGAAGTTAAATCCAAAGTTATTACTTGCATTTGTAGGGATGCATCTTAATCTGCTGAGTTCTTTCAGTGCTTTCTGTTTTGCTCAAGATTCCAGCAGTTGCATTTCTTGCATCAACAAATTGCATTAGTTATTGCATTATGTAATTTTCTTTTGTCTCAGTATTAAGACTTTCACTTGTAAATATTGCTTTGCGTCTTTGAAACACGTGGAGGAGCATCTTGTGATTTTATAGTAACTATTTTCATTTTTCCATTGTGCATAAGCATGCCATTTTTCTTCCAATCGGAAAGGTCTTCCAATCAGAGGACCTAGGGTGACGGAGGAACTGAAGGAGATTCACATTAGGCAGGAAATGGTGTTGGGTAGACTGGTGGAACTGAAGGCTGATAAATCCCCAGTGCCTGATGGTCTGCATCCTAGGGTACTTAAAGGGCCTGTCCCACTTACGCAATTTTTTCGGCAACTTGCCGGCACCCATCATAGTCACAGCAGGTTGCCAAAAATTTTCAGCGTGTTGAAATTCCAGCGGCGACCAGAAAAAGGTACAACTCTTTGGGCGACTACTCACCACCAAACAGGCGTCACCCCATGATGTTCGGATTAGTTCCTGTGGATTGGAGGGTAGCTAATGTTATCATACCTTTTAAGAAAGAAGGGAGAGAGAAAACAGGGAATTACAGACCAGTTAGCCTGACGTCGGTGGTGTGGAAGATGCTGGAGTCAATTATAACAGATGAAATAGCGGCACATTTGGATAGGAGTAACAGGATCGGTCAGAGTCAGCATGGATTACGAAGGGGAAATCATGCTTGACTAATCTCCTGGAATATTTTGAGGATGTAACTAGGAAAATGGACAAGGGAGAGCCAGTGGATGTAGTGTACCTGGACTTTCAGAAAGCCTTTGATAAGGTCCCACATAGGAGATTAGTGGGCAAAACTAGAGCACATGTTATTGGGGATAGGGTATTGACATGGATAGAAAATTGGTTGGCAGACAGGAAACAAAGAGTAGAGATTAACGGGTCCCTTTCAGAATGGCAGGCAGTGACTAGTGGTGTACCACAAGACTCGGTGGTGGGACCGCAGCTATTTACAATATACATTAATGATTTAGATGAAGGGGTTAAAAGTAAGATTAGCAAATTTGCAGATGATACAAAGCTGGGTGGCAGTGTGAACTGTGAGGAAGATGCTGTGAGGATGCAGGGTGACTTGGACAGGTTGAGTGAGTGGGCAGATACATGGCAGATGCAGTTTAACGTGGATACATGTGAGGTTATCCACTTTGTGGCAAGAACAGGAAGGCAGATTATTATCTGAATTATGTCAATTTAGGAAAATGGGAAGTACAAGATCTGGGTGTCCTTGTTCATCAGTCACTGAAAGTAGGCATGCAGGTACAGCAGGCAGTGAAGAAAGCTAATGGCATGTTGGCCTTCATAACGCGAGGAGTTGCGTATAAGAGCAAAGAGGTCCTTCTGCAGTTGTACAGGGCCCTGGTGAGACCACACCTGGAGTATTGTGCGCAGTTTTGGTCTCCAAATTTGAGGAAGGACATTCTTGCTATTGAGGGAGTACGGTTAATTCCCGGGATGGCGGGACTGTCATATGTTGAAAGAATAGAGTGACTGGGATTGTATATACCGGAATTCAAAAGAACGAGAGGGGATCTTATTGAAACATATAAGATTATTAAGGGTTTGGACATGCTAGATTCAGGAAACATCTTCCCGATGTTGGGGAGTCCAGAACCAGGGGCCACAGTTTAAGAATAAAGGGTAAGTCATTTAGAATGGAGACAAGGAAAAACTTTTTCACACAGAGGGTTGTGAATCTGTGGAATTCTTTGCCTCAGAAGGCAGTGGAGGCCAATTCTCTGGATGCTTTCAAGAGAGAGTTAGATAGAGCTCTTAAGGATAGCGGAGTCAAGGGATATGGGGAGAAGGCAGGAACGGGTACTGATTGTGGATGATCTGACATGATCACAGTGAATGGCGGTGCTGGCTCGAAGGTCTGAATGGCCTACTCCTGCACCTATTGTCTAAAACCCCATAGCAGAAACATAGCTAATTTTAACTGTGATTCGAAAGAGACATAAATATATGAATCCACTTTATTTAGTATCAAATAATGGCATTGGCAGTTTGGAAAGTCATTCTCTGATCTTTCCATTACATTCATCATGGTATCCACATTTTTGTTAATTGTTGGCTTCAGCTCATTAGTTGAATTTTCTGAGCATGGTTTTTGTGTTTGTACGTGCAGTAAATAAATTGAGATACAATTTAGAGATTTTAATGAATCCAGTCATAGCTTTGCTATATGTATTAAAATAGACAGTGGCGTGAGAGTGTTGATTGTTGCATCTTAAAGCCCTGTTACTAAATGTGGCCATTTATGTATTAATCATTGGGGTTTTTTTACATTTAGTTTTCACTGTAAAACAAAGTATATTCGTTCAGAAAACAGTTTCTTGTGCTTTTTGATTGTAGTCTTTTGTCGGTGTTTATTTTTTTAATTTTTGGTTATTCTTATTCACATTCCCTATTCTTTTCAGAAAATAATCTGTCTTCTCCACCCCAGTCCCCAAAGTCTCCATCTCCATCACACCCACAGCTCACTGAAGGATCTCATTTCATGTGTGTATGAGGTTTAGAAAAAAGTAAGCTTCATTTATTTGTTTTTGGTTTTTCAATGTTGTACCTTTTTTCATCCCATAAACCTAAGTGTAATATTTTCTCAACTGTTTTTTAATTGTAAAATACTTGTCCTACTGTGTTGGGGCAAATTCTCATCAGTTTGCTTCATTTTTGTTCTTCTTTCCTTCAGGTCTAGAAAATTGACAATTACCCCTGAATCAAGACCAATTGATTTTTTATGTTTTTTTCTGTCTAACAGGGACTGTAATTGTTGTGAAGGCAATAATCGTTTAACCCCACTAGTAATTTTCTTGGCTTACATATCTCAACCACAGACTTTTCTTAACAGTGGCGTAGAAAATGTCAAAGCTAAAAAAATGTTAGAACATCCCACTGCAAGTTCATGTGAGGGTGAGGGATGAAGTAGATTAAATGACTGTCAATATCACATTAAACATTCCAAATCAAAGCATCTAAAGAGAGAAAGAGATGGGATAGAGGGATGCAGGTGGACTGAGATTTGTCACGATACTTAGATTATATTTTGTGATGGGAGTTGTCAGGTTTGATGGTAAAAGAGGTCACCCGACTGCATTCAAATTGGGCATAAGATGAATCTTTGGTGAGGAAATTCATGAGAGACAAAGTCAGGATATTAGAAAACCAGTGGGAAGATTGGATGGAGTGAGTAGAAGATAATGACAATAGGAACCCATTCTTACCTGAGAATAATTGGATCTTAGACTTGGCACTTGAAAGGAGGATAAAACTTTCAGTTGTAACTAAAGAAGAAGCAAAATCTGAACTCAACCGTTAGTTGTCATGTTTTTAATAACTTCAAAGATTTTATTTTCGCTTGGGATTCTGCTGTTTCAAAAGAACCACAAAAAAATGGAAACCAGAAAGAAAAATAAAAGCAATATAAAAAGAATAATTTGGATTAGATAACACAGCTCAAATTTTAATTGCGGCATTTGGGGCATATTAATCTGATACTCGTGAGATGTGTTAAAAAGATCATCGTGGACAGTTGTATTGAATTTTGATATACAGGTCCACGACCGTTTTTCCAACAAGCTTAGTTCCAGAGCCTTGTTGGATTATCTGATTAGCCGGCCTCCGAGAGGAGTCAATTGGTACTGGAACAGTCCATCTAGGCCGCTGGTGGGACGAGATACTGGCCCGCAAAGTCAGCTGTGAAGTCAGCTATGGGAACGAATCTGCCAGCCTGGCTGGGCCTAAGTTCCAGAGCCCTGGCCGCAGGAGGCAAATTTTACTCGCCGATAGGTGGTGGAAGTCGGCTAGGGGAGCAGATCTGCCGGCTCTGACTGGGCCGGAGTTCCAGGGCTTCGGGCCAAATTCAATCGGCCGCCAAGTCCCGATAAGGTTGAGATTGGGCAAGGTGTCATACTTTTGGGGGGACTTCCGAGGGGGATTTCAAGTGCACTTTCGTAGTTTTGTCCGGATTAAAGAAGGTGACAGACCATCAGTTGCTGGAAAACCAGTGGTGGACCTGTATATTGAACAACACATTTCACTGAATAATTTTTTAATGGCCTTTCTTTTTGATAATGCAGCTCTGGCCATCGACACAGGAAAATTATAACCTAAACAACGTTGAATGGAAGAGCTTTGACTGCATTGAGAAGTGCAATGGGACTGTGGTCGAAGGTCAGCAGTTGGATGTGGATATCAAGTGCACCAGAGCACAAGGATGCATCAAGTGCAGGCAGCGACACTTGACTCTCTATTAAACACTCCTTATAGGAAATACCATTTTGGATATAATGCCGATATTTTGCTTACTTCAGGAGCATGTATTGGTTCACAACAGTTTTGTATTTTACTCTTTTTAAATTGTCCATATATAGAAATTACGGTACGTTAGCAGAAATGGTGATTAGGATCTTAATTTGGGTCATATGTTAGAATTTTGTTTGCGTTTTAGATAGTACAGTATGTTTAATTTAATGCCTGACCTTGAGTTTACTTGTAACTGTTGCCATATCTTTTATAAAATGACTAAGGTTTAAGGTATACAATAGGAAGCAGATTCATATTTGTTTTGTTACAACTTCAATGATTTCAGTGCCACTGTACTGGTGCCGATAAATGCGGTTATTTGATAATGCCATCTGCTGTAACTATTTATACTTAATGTTGTAATGAATGCAGTTACTGCCAAACTGTTTTTGGCAAAAAGGAAAACTGTTTCACTTTTATTTTCCAGTTTCCCTATGTTCTCTCTTTAGTGAACCTTTCATACAAGCTTTATGGACGATTTGCTCCATCTCCAATGCGCAGATGTAGCTCAAATGCAAAGCAATATGTAGAGGGCTTACCATTCAGTACCCCATTGTATGTAAAAATTGTAATTATGTTCATTGTGTACATAGCGTACAATGAGCAGAGTCTATAATTATAAAATGCTAATTACAAGTGTTAATATGCCTTGTCCATATCACATCCTGTTTTATATCATGTTATAATAAATGGTAATGCTATTTTGGTGGTGGTATTTTAAGATGTGTTTAATACTGTCACATACCAAGAAAGGAAAGTGTCCAAAGGGAATATTTGTTAAGAGGTATCAAACTTAATTTTTCACAAACGATGAATATTGATTTTCTCATTAAAATTACAGAAACATTAAGAGTGTGCCCTTGAAGATGGTTTGAATGGATCACTGTATTGACACTGGGGTGACTATTAAATATCTCTTTTTGCTCCTTAAGTATGACTGGATTGTAGCACAGATTAAGGCAGACATCCAGATAAGCAAAGGCATACGAATCTGAAAACTGTGTTGCAATCAACCATTTAATTTGCACTTCTTCCAACTGAACATTTAAAGAACCAATGGAGAGTGTTTTTGTTCAAACAGTGATAGGAATACTTGGCAAGCAACTGATCGCAACAGTCCTGTGTGAAGTGTAAAATTTAGTCACAGGGCCACGCAGCAAGAGTCTGTAACAATCTTTTAGCCTTGACCCAAAATCTGGCTTTAACCAGACAAGCTGTTTTTTAAGCTTCTTTCCAAAATATTTGAACAACTTCAAGCCAAATCTCATGGCTGGAACAAGGATTTGTTGCTTAAAAAGCCTTTGTTACCACAAAGTGACAGCTTCTCAGAGAGAATATTGGAAACCGACGAGAAAACTCAACAAATTTACATCATTGAATATTTTTTGTTCCTTTACCTTGTGATTCTGTCCAAAGTGAAATAATGTTCTTTCCTTTGAGCAGTCTGTACCTGTGCAAGCACATAGATCTGGCAAGATAGAATTTTCTAAATTTTAAATGTAGGTACTGGAACAGTAAAGCACGAACAGAAGGTGTTGGCATAATAATGGTGCTAAATCCACACAGCAGATACATTTAAAACCAAAAGGGTATTTCTAATTAAAGGCCATGTACAAATCTACCCAATGATAAATCTATTTAATCTCTTTACAGTATCTCCATGATTCCCAAAAATAATGAAGTAAAATTGCTTAATATCGGATTCTCCTGATACTCTACTGTTTAAGTTTGGTTGGTTGCTTTTCCCTGACGATCTTGCCTGCAGCAACACATGGAATTAAGGGAATTTGTGATCATTGGTTTCACTATTTACACAATCTTGTTCTTTTCCACCACAGTCTAACTAATGCCTTTACATTTCACCCCGATCTCTATTTCTGTAAACCAGTGTCTGCAATTCCTCGTATCTCCATTTTGCCTTTCTTTTCTACTACCACACTTCAAATGTCACGGATGTTTGTCATTTATAGTGATAATGCGACAATGAATTTCTTACCTGCTGCAACTCTGCAGGTTCATTAATGCAATAATGCATAAGTAAATATACAAATCAGTAATTAATAATCAGTAATATTAGGCAACCAAACATAATAGTACAAAACCAAGTCTGCCGTGCAACCAAACACAAAGTCCACAGGAGATCAGTTGCTGAGGTAGTGTTGTGGTTGGTGTTATGCAATGCTCAAGAGCCTGATGAACAACTCATTTAAGTTACGTAAAGTCATTATGTGATCAGAATACCACAGCAATAATCCAGAGAGAATGTCTCCAGAAAGGGCTGCCGACAGACAGGTCTGGAGGAGCTATATAAGGAATTGGGAATGGCTGTTGTTCAAAAAAAAGAATAATCTTTGTTAGACTGAATATTGAGCTTGGAAGATTGAAAGATGGCTAATCAAAAGGTTGCATGTTGTCAGGTTTTTGTTCAGGCTGGAACAGTGTGAATTTCTGTGATTAGAGTGGGAAAGAATGGAAAATTAACTGGGTAAGCCATGGAAACGTTGCACTGACTGTTCGGAAGTATACAGCTCATATCCAATTCCAATAAAAAGATGATACATATAACACATGTTTCCATAACGGGGATATGGTATGAGTGATGAATTTGGAAACTATTTGCATTAAGCAGGCAGAATAGTGTGTAACAAGATTTTAATTGTGAACTAGAGAATTGCTTAAAAGTTACTTTGAAAATAGACAAACACAAAGAAATGGCGTCTGGCAAAAAATAACAGGCTCTGGAAAAACAGATGATATCCCCACAGTTATAAGACCCCATTGTCTCTCCAGAACACAGCTTTGCCTGCTGACTGTTTCCAGCATTTCTTGATTTAATTTTAGATTTCCAACACTTGGATTTTTTAAATTGGTTTAATCTCCCAATGCAGTGTTAAATTCTTTGTGAGTAAATTCTTTTCACGATCTCATTGGTTTCAAACTCTAATCCACTCCATTTGTATTCTACACTTCTCTGACGCAAAGAGCCAAGGGATGAAATTAGAACGTAAGAATTAGAAGCAGGACTGGGGAATTTAGCCTCTTGCATCTGCTGTGCCATTCGTTAAGATGACAGCTAATCCTTTTACCAGCCTTGCTTACATACATTAACTCCATGTCCCACAATTATCTTAATACCCAAAGATACATCAACCTCTATTTTGAATATGCTCCATGTCTTGAAGGTATGGAAAAATGGAGGGGAGGGGTGGTGGTGAGGTGGCTGGTTGGATTAGATGGGTGAAGTCTACAGCAGAGGTAGCTGGATAGATGCCCCTAATATTCAAAGTAAGAGAAGAATAGCAGATGAGTGGGACCTGGGGCACAGAGAGGCCACATGAGAAGGTGTGGGTATGGATGCAGAATAGGACTGAATGAACACAATCCCAAGAACAAAACTGAAGAGTTAAAGTACATGTGCAGGAAGGAACTGCAGATGCTGGTTTACACCGTAGATAGACACAAAATGCTGGTGTAATTCAGCGGGTCAGGCAGCATCTCTGGAGAAAATAAATAGGTGAAGTTTTGGGATGAGACCTTTCTTCAGACTGAGAGTCAGGAGAGATGGAAACTAGAGACATGAAAAAGTACCAAGAACAAATGAATGAAAGGTATGGAAAGAACAAATTAAAGCCAGCAAAGTAGATTGAGATTCCATTGCAAAATAATTGTAGGATGACGATTCCAGTCAGGAGCTTAGCTTCAGTTGAAGATGTTGGCAATTCATGCACATTTCAAATGAGATTTTAAAATGTATTCCTTTCTCAGGATATGAGTAACGGATCAGCCAGCTTTTATGATCAAACATTGATTTCAATGGAGAAAGCAGTGGTGATCTGCCACATTAAGCCACTCCAGTCCTACTGGTGAGGTCACTCCCACAATGCCTGGGTTTTGACTGAGCTACGATTAAGGAACTGCAGATTCATGTGCCAATCAACTGACCACAGACTTGACCTCATTCTTCAGGGAACGGGGGTTCCCCTCTGCTACTATAGATGAGGCTCTCACCAGGGTCTCTTCTATACCCCGTAACTCTGCTCTCACTCCCCATCCCCCCACTTGTAATAAGGGCAGATTCCCTCTTGTCCTCACCTTCCACCCTACCAGCCGTCACATACAACAAATAATCCTCCGACATTTTTGCCACTGCCAACGGGATCCCACCACTGGCCACATTTTCCCATCTCCTCCTGTCTGGTTTCTGCAGAGACCACTCCCTCCGTAGCTCCCTGGTCAATTTGTCCCAAACCACCCCCTCTCCTGGCACTTTCCCGTGCAACCGCAGGGAATGCTACACTTGTCGCTTTACCTCCCCCCTTGACTCCATTCAAGGACCCAAGCAGTCTTTCCAGGTGCGGCAGAGGTTCACCTGCACCTCCTCCAACCTTATCTATTGCATCCGCTGCTCTAGATGTCAGCTGCTCTACATCGGTGAAACCAAGCGTAGGCTTGGCGATCGCTTCGCCCAACACCTCCGCTCAGTTCGCAATAACCAACCTGATCCCCCGGTGGCTCCGCACTTCAACTCCCCCTCCCATTCCGAATCCGACCTTTCTGTCCTGGGCCTCCTCCATGGCCAGAATGAGGCCCACCGTAAATTGGAGGAGCAGCACCTCATATTTCGCTTGGGCAGTTTACACCCCAGTGGTATGAACATTGACTTCTCTAATTTCAGGTAGTCCCTGCTTCTCCCCTTCCCAGCTCTCGCTCAGCCCACTGTCTCCGCCTATTCCTTTCTTCTTCACGCCCACCCCTCCAACCTCACATCAGTCTGACGAAGGGTCTCGACCCGAAAAGTTGCCTATTTCCTTCGCTCCATAGATGCTGCCTCACCCGCTGAGTTTCTCCAGCATTTTTGTCTATCTACAGACTTGGCCAACATCTTCAATCTCTCAATTCAACTGAATACTGTCCCCATCTGCTTCAGGGATCTCCATCATTCCAGGACCCAAGATCAACAACCTGTCTCAATAACCATCACCCAGGAGCTTGAAGAACAACCACGCTGTGTTATTCCTGAGCTTTATGTGAATAAGACATTACACCCTGGTGTATATGACAAACTAATCTGAAACTGAATACATTTCCAAGTCCGAGTGATGTGTGATTTGGAGGGGAATGTGCAGGAGGTGATGGCCTCAGATCCCAGCTGTCTTTCTCCTTGTTATCCTTGTTGTAGTTGCTGAAGATTTGGATGGTGCTGTTGGAATAGTCCAGATGAGTAACCACAATACATTTTATACGTTGTCCTTGCCAGAGCCAAGATGTGCCAGAATGAATGGCAGCTGAGGTGAGAGAAACAGAGCTGCGACAGGTTTCCATGTTGCTTTTGGAAAAGAAGAGCGATTAGTGGTTTTAAGTTGATGTGGCCTTTCCAAATCACCCTATAATCATCTGTGCGCTCAACAAAACTGAAATAATGTAAGGGTGTGTGTCATACGTAGTAAATACAAATCTTTACCTTTATTTATAAGTTAGAAGGTCTAATGATTCTTCCAAAGATATTTTATATTGGCATTGCTAAAGGGCTGAGACTTTCAGTCTCTTAATATAGAAAGTCAGCAGATGGAACAGATTTCCATTTCATTGCTCTGGGCTGGGTTTTTTCTGGGTCACCGTGATGAAAGGATATTAGCTCAGTTGTTAATGCTTTTGATAATTTAACTTGAAAGTCCATATAATTCTTCAATATTGCACAGCTCTATCACCTAATATCTGTGGTATTAATGGAATCAATTATTATGCTACTTTTGAATTGCGGTCGAGTTTTTAAATATTAAATTATCACCATTACTAAAATCAACTTTGCTCATGTTCCTATCTAAAATCAATGAATATTTACTCTCTACATAATCCTTTTAATGTGATGTATTTATAATTATATGTTAAAACAATATTAACTTCTCTGGGGAAGTGGAGTAAAGAAAATCAGATACATTCAGGCAACACTAGTTTTTAATGTGAAAAACCATATTTCAACTGGATACTGTCCCCATCTTTTCTCTGAGCTCACTCCCTCCCCGCCCACACACCTCGCTCCCCCCACAACCCCCCCCCCCCATTTAATCCTAAACCCAATGTATATGTATGTGCTTGTGATTACACACTGCTGACAATTCATACAATTCGATTCACTTGTTCAACAAACTGCCTGAAACTATTAGTTTACATTTAGATGTCCTTGAACTGACAGAAGAATTAAAAATCTGATTCAAATGCTTTTGATATTAGAATGATGTGAGATTAGCAAACATTCCTCCTTGTAGGATGTGCTTACTGCACTGTGGCTTCCGGTTGCTCATAGCAACAAGGCAATGCTCTTCGTGGCTTCAAACTAGACCTAAAGTTCCGTTTTTTAATCAAACTAGTGCAAGCCTCATGAACTCATAGAACCTGCTCGGAATGCTCCAGTCATCTGGTCTTAATTTGAGATGCAGTTAAAGTAACAGGAAATACTGCCCAGTTTATAGATAAAACAGCATGGCCTGGTACGTATTTAAGGGTTCGTTTCTCTTTTGCTTCTCCCCTCGGGGGGCCTTGCCCGCGAGGAAATGTAGTGGAAATTCATGTGGTACATCCCACAATTTCCCTCTAATTGATAAAATCTTACCTCCCAACTCACTCTCTTGAATAAAACGTCCATTGAAATTGTGATGTTGCTATGATATGAATAACTTGAAGTTAACAGCAGTATTACATCAAAAAGATGTTTACAATGCTGCCCATATGGTAAGCCTGAGAACTAGGACGTTATTAAGTCATTCAAGGACACAGGGAACTGCAGATACTGGAATCTTAAACTGCTCCACTGCAAAGTCTCCTCAAAGTATGACTTATGAAGACGTTCTCCTCTATATCAGTGCTTCTTAAACTATTTCAGTGTCATTCACCCTTGAGTCTTTATCACAAAATTTCATTTGCCCTCGACTAAATTTTCTAATTTAATTTGGTTATTTTTGTCTTATTCTCCCTTGTGTATAATTTTATATATAACTAGACTAAGTGGGACCTGTGGGAGCGGGGGAGTTGTGGGGGCGGAGGGGGGGGGGGGGTTGGGGGGGGTTGGTGTGTGTGGGGAGGGGGATGTGTGGGCGGGGGGGATGTGGGCCCGGGGGCTTGTGGGGGGGAGGGGTGTGTGGGCAGGGGGGAGTTGTGGGGGGAGAGAGGTGTGTGGGCGGGGAGGGAGTGAGGTCAGAGAAAAGACGGGGGAAGAGCCATGGGGGAGTGGGGGGATGGAGTCAGTGAAGGGGACCAGAGGGGAAGGAGCTGGAGCTGGCGGTGCGATGGGGACTCACAGCAGGCGCTGGTCGCTGGTCGTTCTCCTCCGCCGGGATCAGTGTCTCCTCTTTCCATTTGGCGACATCGGCGACATCTCCGGGCTGGGTCTCCGATGCTGGGCTGGGCCTCCCACGCTGTGCTGGGCTAGGTCGGGTCTCCGACGCTGGGCTGCTGCTTGGGGCGGGGCTGCCTCGGGTCCCTCTGAAAGTCCGGATGGAAACCTCCGCCGGCCACCCTCAGTTCCAGTAAAGACACGATGGTGCAGGAAGGGGCGGACCGTCCCAGGGAGTGACAGGGGAAGGGACTAATCCGCGCTGCGCCGACCGACAGGAGAAGAGACCAATCTGCGTATACGCAGTTTTTAAGATTTTTAAACCTTGCTAACTTTTACGACATTCAACCGATCAGAATGAAACTTGGTGCACTCGCAGCACAGAAGAACGGTGAGTGAACTGACGAAAAATCGTAGCACAATCCGAACCGTTTTTGCTCAAATAGAAAGACCGCCAAACCGGGAGATAACAAGATCAGAGTTTTAGTTATGGATAGATAGATAGATTGACTGGCGGATTTATCTATTTATTTATTTTGTCATGCACGAGAGAGTGAGAGAGAGAGAGAGAGAGAGAGAGAGAAAAGCACTCATTTCTTAAGTGTTTATTTTATTCAACTTTTTTTGAACATCCTAAAAATATGTAAAGAAAACTAGGAGTGAAAAACATTTTTTTTATTACCACTGGAGTTGGAAAATCATTTTATTGGAATGATTAAAAAAAACATTCCAACGTCTAAACACTGGGCTTCAGCCCCATCCTACCATTTTGGGCTTTGATTACTGCAGTTTTTTTCTTGGAAAACTAGCTCAAAAAACCATGGAGTATGTGATTTAATATATTAGTATCTAACTAATATAACTTTCTATAACTCCCCCCGACGATAGCTCACAATACTGTACCACCAAATATCAACTTTGGTAGCTAAATTGCTACACAAAGTAAAGTTATAGTTCAACAGTTGCCTACGGCGATCCTCCAGTGTTGCCGTTTATAAATTTATAATCCCACTAGTTCTTCTGATCTTCTCCTAAAAGGTTATATTACAGTAAATTTGGGAAATATCCTGCTACTTTGAAATAGAGAGACAAAAACATATCAAATTTTCAGCTCCACTGCCATTAATACCAATAAGAGCTTACTAACCACCTTAATGGCAATGCCTTTTTTAAGTATAGAAAAAAATATATAAATATCTGAATAAATTAAGTCATTCACCCTTCAGGCACCCCTCTAGTTTCATTCACCCCAAAATAATTTCATTCGCCCTTGGGTGAATCATTCACCAGTTTAAGATGCACTGCTCAATATGATGGGAGTTCTGTGTTCTGTCCCTCTCACTGCTCCCCCTCTTTGATTGCTGCTACTCTCTTGCTCTTCAGCCATGTCCGGCTGAAGCAGGTTCCCGACCCGAAAGGTCACCTGTCTATTTCCTCCACAGATGCTGTCTGACCCTCCGAGTTCCTCTAGCACTTTGTGTTTTGTTCAAGGACAAATAAGAAATTGATAACGAGAAAGAAGTATTTATCTATTGGGGATCTGGACACCATAGGCAAAGCCAGCACATAATGTTGCTCAGATCAAGCACCATATGGCACTGGAATAATGATAGGCAAAGAAATTCAGTGGAAGCCTTGTTCAGCTCGGGCTGAGATGAGTTTAATGGTCATGTTCAGGGAGAACTTTAGTTATTGTTGGTGTTGTTTGCCATGTGCTCTTGGTTCAAAGTCGATCTTTCAAATTGGGAGGAATGTTTGCACACGTTAAATGTTTGCTCCATGCATTTGCTCCAAAGTTTCTGGATTATAATATTTTAATGACAGCTGCATTGACCTCCATTAATTCTGCCCACCTGCTTGATCATTGACTGATTTCCACGATTTTGCTGATGTTGGCATTCATTTTGCTGCACTGACATTAATTAACTTTTTATTCACTGCTTGGGACATGGCCATAACTGGGAGGACTAACATCTCCTCCGTTGAAAAGAGTGGTTTTCTAGCTCTGTCCAAGTCAACCATTTTACAATGTATCTGGAGTAGTGCTTATTTTATTCATTCTCGAGATGTGGTTATCAATGGCCAGATCAGCATTTTTGAACCATTCCCAATTGCCCTTCCAAAGATGTTAGTTATAGTGAATTCTAGAATTTGGATCCAATGTTGGTGATGGACGTATGATTAATTTCCAAGTCAGGATAGTGAGTGACCAGGAAGAAAGCTGCATGTGGTGGTGTTCACATCTCTGCTCCCTTTTTCCTTGGTGGTTGAGATCCCATATTTGGGAGGTGCTGGTGGAGTGGCCTTGGGGAGTAACTGTGCTATATATTGTAGGTGGTGTGCACTGCAGCCACTGTACTACAGATAATTAATTTTCAGGGTTAGGTGATGGAGAGCTAATAACATGGGCTTTGATGGTGTCAAGCTTCCAAGTTGTTGAACTGCAGTCATCTAGGCTAGTGGAGAATATTCCATCTTGCTACTGACCTATATCTTACAGATAATGGAAAGGCCTTGGGGTTTCAGGAGGTGAATCATTCGCCATGGGATGCCCTGATCTGGTCTTTGGTCTTGTAGCCATGATATTTGTGTAGCTGAGATTCTGATAAATAGTGACCCCCGCCCTCCTCTCCTGAATTAATTATAGCATGTGGTTGGGTGGGAGTAGAATCGGTGATGGCGGTGCCACTGAGTGTTAAGGAAAAGTGGGTAGACTTTCTCTTGTTGGGAGATAGTGATGACCTGACAATTTTCTTTGGTTCGATATTACAGTGCCCTCCATAATGTCTGGAACAAAGACCCATCATTTGTTTATTTGCCTCTGTACTCCACAATTTTAGATTTGTTATAGAAAAAAAATCACATGTGGTTAAAGTGCACATTGTCAGATTTTATTAAAGGCCATTTTTACCCATTTTGGTTTTACCATGTATAAATCACAGCTGTGTTTATACATAGCCCAACCATTTCAGGATACCATAATGTTTGGGACACATGGCTTCACAGGTGTTTGTAATTGCTCAGGTGTGTTTAATTGCCTCCTTAATGCAGGTATAAGAGAGCTCTCAGCACCTAACACTTTTCTGGATAACTTCCATAGCTTTGCTGATGAATGAAAGTAGACTGAGGCCAATAATTAGCCAGATTGAATTTGACCTGTTTTAATGAACAGGACATACCTGGGTGCTTTCTCACATTATCTAGAAGATGCAACATAGCTTGGGGCTACTGATGCAACTATTTCTGAGCAGATCTTCAGTACTACAGCTGGATGTAACTATCTCTCGCAATGCGGTTCTTGTCCCAAGCCTTTTTCGTCTCCCATGCACTCAGCTGCTTTTTGACCTCGAGTGAAATGCATTGAACTGGATGGAGATTAGCTCTGGTGATGGTGTGTATCGCAGGAGGAGTCCGAGATTGATGATCTATTTGACACTTCTGGCTAAACTTAGATGTGAGCTTGGCTTCAGCCATTTCATTAGCTGAGCTCACCATCACTGAGGATAGCAATATTCTTGGAGCTGTGTCTTTTTCCTGCTGGCTGTTTAATTGACCATCACTATTTGCAAAAAGATTTGATATGACTGCATTTGGTTGTGAGATTGCTTTACTTTCCTTTGCATACTGTTAATGATGCTTACAGTGCAAGTAATCCTGTATCGCAGCTTTACTAGACAGGTTCCTTACCATTTTTTTATGTCTACCTGGTGCACTCAATGGACCAAGCTTAATCCCCTAGCCTGTTAATGATGCTACAGTAAATGTCAGAATGTACATTTCACCTGTTACTTATGATCCACAGGGCATTAAGGTTGCCCAGTACATGTCGACCAGGGTTTTTATGAAAATGTAGTCACTTTATGATCATTATAAGGAGAAAGTTTTTAAAAGTCAGAATTTAAATTCCACAGCTGCCAATGTGAGTTTTGAACTGAAGTATTTGGATTATTAGTCCATGCCTAATGCAGGGGGAGGGGGGGTGTACTCGGCTGATTAATTAATCCCTCTGCTATTCAACGATGACCCTGCCTGAAGGCAAATGAATTACTGTTCTGATTGATGCAGTTTCCTCTATCTCCTGATCTGCTGTGCAGCCCTCCTATTGAGAATGGGCACCAATGATTGTTTTCTTGTTGGGTGATGGTTTGCAATCGATTGGTTTGGAGGTACTGCATCAAATAGGGGATCTTTGGTGAAAGTTTGAGGATGCTCAGTGAGATATGTCAGCAAATGCCACAATGAATTTGGAATCCCGGGTCATTTTGGTAGAATTATAATTATGAGATGTTAGTTTGAGATACTGGCCCAGTTTGAATTGGTTTATCAGTTGTACAGATGTGGCTATATACCATTTTGGGACCACTTTGAAAATGGTGCCAAAACCTGGCGCCTGGGATGAGAGAGGTCCTTGACTATGTTGGCTGTTTTCCTGAAGCAGTGTAAAGTGTAGCTGGAGTTGACGGTGGGGAATTCAACCTTTCAGAGGCTTAATATATTTGCACAATTTATATTAAACAAGCTTCGCAAGTCACTTGATATCACTATGTATCTCCAGCAGCTGTGTATATCATGTGAATAGAGATGTCAGTAGCAGCATTCTGTTCTAACCTAAAAGTGGCCCTCTGCACAAATGTTTGGTTCCTTTAGTATATTACAATAAATAAATGTTTAAAAGTGCATTTACACGAGTAAATGATGTACAATGATGGCAAACATATTCATTTTTAAATAAACTGATTCCCAGGGAAAATTTTACATCTTGATGAATCTAACAATTTGAAAATTGATAGCAAATTTTATTTGATATCTCTGTTGCTGACAAGTGCTTAATGATGTTTTTATTCCTGATTTTCAATGGGCAAGGCAAAATTAAAAGGATTGTGAGTAAGAATTATTTTCTTCTCACATCATGAGATTCATTACCGTTTTGTAACAGGTACTGTTTGGACTGGATAACATATGGACTTTGTAAAGTTTTGGTTTCTTTTCTGTTTTTATGTCACAAATTATGTAAATTAAAGGGAATGGAATGTTGGCATGTTGCACCAATGCTGAAACTAAGGTTTTGTTAAAGGTTTCACAGGCTAAGTGTTTGAGGTCTTAGATTTGAGGTCTTAGATTTCCTTGGATTGCAGCCTCAGTTCACGTTGCCTGGCAATGCCAATAGACAGTGCACTGAGCAATGGGCTTTTTATGAATGGGGATAGGGTTGTAAACTAGTGGTATTTGATCTACTGCAATCGCAATCTAACCAGCAAGCTTGTGAGAAATAAATAACAATAATTCTTCAGATGTCTAGTCCAACATTACTGGTACCAAAATGAAAAACAAAGTTGGCAAGGAACATATTTCCGAAATAAAGGAGATTTTACCTTCAAGTTGAGCTTAGCTGAGTGATTATCGGTATAGTATAATCAGTTACACAATAATGACTTGGGAAGCAAAGTTATAATTGAATAAAGTTTATTTTAAATAGAAGCTACAATTATGCAGAGTTTGGAGTAGTGAGAAGAAAGCATATCATTACGGATAAGAACCTACAACAAAAACACAGATTGGAAATGCTCTTCTAAACAATTGCACGTGTGTCTGCACATAAACATATTTGTATGTTTATAATTGAAATAAATAACATATTTATGTAGCACCATTGATGATAGCTGCACTTCTCTAAGCAAGTTGAAACTAGCATATATGCTAAATGTAGTGAAGGCAATCTAGTAAGTACAGTGGCTAATTTGCACAGTGGAAAGTCCCTACAAACAATACAGTGCCCACCATAATGTTTGGGACAAAGACCCATCATTTATTTATTTGCCTCAGTACTCCACAATTTGAGATTTGTAATAGAAAAAAATCACATGTGGTGAAAGTGCAGATTGTCAGAGAAGAGATATGATGGAAGGGTTTGTCAAAAAATCAATGTATCTCAAGGTCAATGTTTACAAAACCAATTATAGTTATGCGGCTTTTTCACGGGGCGACTTGACGCAAGATGTAACTAGAGTGAAGTGGTCGTGGTCTAGCACGATATCACACGATATAACGGGGGGGTAGATAAAGAGTTCCCACGGTACTCGGCATTTCTGTTATTTGTGCGAGTGACTTGTCCGTCTCTCGAGCTTTCCCGTTAAATCTTGAATGAACATTGTGAAGTGTTGTTAAATCATCACGTGGCACAAATGATGTCACTTTTTTTTCACACACTATAAATATCCTCCCTTGGTTGAATTGGCTCATTTGGAGACATGTTTTACTGTGTATGTGGGAGACACAGATGGACTGAGCACAGTACCTCGGTCTTACTGTGTGTGGGAGAGGGGGAGAAAGAGACATACACTCACAGAGGCAGAGTCTCTCAGCCTTTGTAAGAGGGAGGGAGAGAGAGGCACACACAAGGTGGATGTGATATCTCACCTGCCTGTTTCAGTGACAGACACCCGCCGCCAGTAAATTAAGACACCCCCATCTGTCTCCCCCTCCTCTCCCTCGACTCCCCCACCTTTCCCTCCCAACTCCAGTCCCGTCCCGACCCCCTGGGAAACTGAATAGAGCAACAATCAACTGCTGCCTGTGCGCTGATATGACAATAAAGACTACTTTACTTTACTTTACTTTACTGAGTTAGAGTTCCCACGGTAGACTGTAAAACTGGGACCCTGGTTCTGGACTCCCCCAACATCGGGAACATTCTTCCTGCATCTAGCCTGTCCAATCCCGTAGATACTGATTAGACCGGTATCTATTTATTTACTTTATTAATGATTTCATTTAAATATTGGGAACATCAGGCCGCAAACGTTATTTCTTGAGTGTTAGTGCTGGACTTTGACTCGACCTTCCTAGTTAGCCGGCGCCTGAGACTGAGCCAAGCAATGTCCAGACCTGACTTCAACACAAAGTGATGGAGGAACTCAAAGGGTCAGGCTCGTCCAACGCTCTGTGTTTTGCTCGTGATTCCTGCGTCTGCAGTTCCTCGTGTCTACAGACCAGAGTTGCCACTTGATTCCGAGATGACCATCACAGAGCAAACGGAAGATAGACACTAAATGCTGGAGTAACACAGCGGGACGGGCAGCATCTCTGGAGAGAAGGAATGTGTGACGTTTCGGTTCGAGACCCTTCTTCAGAGTCTCGTCCCGAAACGTCACCCATTCCGAGGGTCTCGAATGAGGTAGGTAGTAGTTCAGGAATGCTCTGTGGTTGGTGTTAAGATGGTTCAGTCACATAAGTGCTCAAATGTAGGCACCGTTTTCGCAGTGGAAGCTCCGAGACTGTGCAGCGGGCGATTGTCGTGTTGGCTGAGACTCCTGTTATCCATGCAGGGGATTGACCTCAGTCTGAAGAAGGCTCTCGACCCAAAACGCCACCCGTTCCTTCTCTCCAGAGTTGCTGCCTGTCCGGCTGAGTTGCTCCAAGCAACTGGTATCTATCTTCAAAGGACTGACCACCGGGCTGGATGTCGGGGCTGGCGTGTTGCGTTTCACAGACCGAACTGTCCAATTAATGGTAACAGATGGGCACTGAGGGAAGTCCCCCCCCCCCCTCTCTGTTTATCTGCCCTTTCTTTAACTTTTGTGCCTCTATGCAAGTATCTCTCTCTCCCCCCCCCCCCCCCCCCCCCTACTTCGACCCACACACAATAATGCTGGAGAAACTCAGCGGGTGCAGCAGCATCTATGGAGCGAAGGAAGTAGGCAACGTTTCGGGCCGAAACGTTGCCTATTTCCTTCGTTCCATAGATGCTGCTGCTCCCGCTGAGTTTCTCCAGCATTTGTGTGTGTGTGGGTAGAAGTAGGGGGGAGGGGGGGTGGGGGGAGAGAGATAAGGCAGCCTGAAGAAAGTGTCGCCTGTCCATTTCCCTCCGTAGTTGCTGCCTGGCCCGCGGAGTTCCTACAGTCTTAGAAACTGCTTTAGACAAAAAGAGACACAAACTGCTGGAGTAAAAAAGCTCAGCAAGTGAGGTACCTGAACACTCAAAAATGAAAAAGAATGAAAATGATTATTTCACCTCCCTTCAACTATTTTGTGTTTCAGCATGAGAGGGATTATAACATTAGAGACATTCATCTTGTAGTGATGTGTTAATGAAGAATTGCAGACATCAATCTGATAGTAAAAAATATATTTATTTAACAATGAGGTAAAACAAGCACTGACAATCAAACTGCTCAGTTACTCACCGTTCGCAGGAGTTCCCACGGTACCCGCAAGAGTTATTACGGATATCGCACTGGCCACTATGTTCATACAATGTTGCAATGCTCAACCACAAGTGTACAAGTCACTCTTGGAGAAATTCAAACTTTCTTGAATTTTCTCCCGAGTGACCAAGTTACACGATTACCTGCCGTTAGCGCTACGGTGGTCCACGGTGGTCCACGAATGCCGTACTGTTATCGCACGAGGTTCCCACGATGTTAAACTCTGGTTAACTCTTGCGTCAAGTCGCCCCGTGAAAAAGCCGCTTCAAGATTTACTCATTGATCAGATAACCTTGTTTACAGCTTATTCCTCTGATCACTCTGGTTTTACGCAATCAGAGACACCTCCCTCCTCACTCTGCCTGCAGCTTAACAAGCCTTTCTTTCCTTTCCAGTTCTGGCAAACCGTTTTCACCCTGAAATATTAATTCTGCATCTCTGCCCACAAATGTGGCATGACCTGCTGAGTATCTCTAGCATTTTCTGTTTTTATTTTAAATTTGTGCCATCTGTAGTTCATTTGATATTTATTTCCAAGTTAAAGCTAGGGTTTCGCACCTGCCTACAGGTGTCGTTCCAGTGCTTGACCTGCACTTGTACTTCTCTGTATGCTGATGCTTGAGCTGAAGTTCTGAGCTTGGAAATTTGAACTGAAATTTGAAGCAACAGATCTGATATATACCGTATTCGCAATTTACAGCTCCCCATTGCATTTTCAGTGAGATTGGAGGTCTCTCATTTGCAAGAAGCAAATTCTGCTTTTGAGAACACACTCATGGAAAGTTTTGCCCAGATAAATGATTCCCAAAGGTTCAGCGAGTGGCAGGTACGCTCTATGTATAAATCACAACATCTCTTCATCAGCTCTTTGTAAATACAAGTGGTCACAAAGTTATGCAGCATAGAAATGGTCCTTTTGGCCCACCACAAACATATTGAACTTTTTGCCAATCTATCATAGAACACTACAACACAGGAACTAACCCTTCACCCCAAAATGTCTCTGCCAATCATGATGACAAGTTAAATTAAATTGCTCTGCCTGCATATGATCCATCTCGCTCCATTCCCTGCAAAGTCATGTGCCTTTCTAAAAGCCTCAAACACCTATTCCTATTTACGCTTATTAGGACTATCCTTCTAAGCTATGCCCATTTAAATATCTGTCTAAATGCCTCTTAAATGGAGTAAAGGGCCTGTCCCACTTGGGCATCATTTGCGCGTCACGCAGATGGTACGTAAAGATTTTGTACATCCCAAAATCCTGGGGCGCCGCGTGCGACTGCGCATCACTGCCTACGTCACCATGCGCGCGTAATGCGCACCATGCGCCCATCACGACGCGCGCGTCATGCGTCGTGACGCGTAAATAATGCCGCGTAAATGACGCGCAAATGAAGCCCAAGTGGGACAGGCCCTTAACTGTATATGATTCAAGCACTTCGTCTAGCACCAGGTTCCACATATCAGCACAGGGCACGCTGTGATCACCAATAAACTTTGCTCATAGTCAGCGCTACACACGCAGGAACCTTGAATGATTTATTCAATCTCACGCATTGCAGTTCACCCATCTTATACCAGGCATCACCATTGGAGTACAAGTCCTGTTCCCTGTGTCCGTGACTCATCGTGGCAATGCGGAGTCCTGAAAACCCTGTGGAGCACAGTTGCAACCAGGGTCAGTGGTCCACAAGAAAAAGAATAGTGAAAATAAACTTTAGAGTCCTCAAACAGAGATTTTGTTGCCTGGGTTAATCAGCACTAACAAAGTGGGATCACGCTCACTTTGTTGTCACCCATTGTATCCTTCAGAATCTGGCAGCACCACCCATCACACTGAAGGAGAAGGATGATGAAAATCAAGATTGAAAGGCCCTTTCTAGTTAGATTGCGCAGGAACATAACTGCCCTGTGGTTCAACTCAGAAGCTCACCCCACAGAATCGGGGCTCAGACGAAGAAGCAGTTTGTGCTGGTGTGTGGCTAGCCTTGCCCACATTTGGACTTTGAATGGCAGCATCCAACAAGAGGAAATTCAACCAATAGCTAATGATATTCACGGCATTAGAGTGCACTGCATGTTGCATATTACCAAAGATCCTAGAGATCCTCTCTAGGATCTTTGCATATTACAACAACTTGTAAGATTCTACGAGAATGTTTTCCTTACAAGAAAGTCTCGAACTACAGTAACGAAGATTCAGAATAAGGATGACTTGTTGAGATACAGATGAGGAAAATTTCTTCTTACAGAATTCTCTATTTCTTACAGGCAAGGATGACTGAAGGTTCAGATAACAGGCAAAACTGGATGACTGAAGGTTCAGATAACAGGCAAAATTGGAGATGAGACCGTGAACAGGAGCAGATTTGAGGGCCATGTGGTCGACTATTGCTCCTTTGGAAAGTAATTAGGGTTAGTCACCACATTTATCGAACTAAATGATTGAGAGATGGAGCAAAAACACGTTAATTTACTGAGATTGCTATAGGAAAGGCATAATTAAGTTGGAAATAATGCAAAGAAGATTGACAAGAATGTTGCCAGCACTCAAGGCCCAATTATAGGGAGAAGTTGGGCAGGCTAAGGCTTTATTCCTTGGAGTGTAGGAGACTGAGGAGTGATCTTAAAAAGGTATATAAAGTAATGAGGGGAAAAGTATACACACTTTTTTCCAGGAATGGGAAATTAAAAACTTGAGGGCAGAGGTTTAAGATGAGAGGGAGAAAGATTTAAATGTGAGCTGAGGAGCAACTTTTCTCAAAGTATGGTGCATATATGGAACAAGCTGCTCAAGGAAGTCATTGAGGCACGTGCAATAATAACATTTGAAAAACACGGACAGGTGCATGGATAGGAAAGATTTAGAGGGATAAGGACAATAGGACGAGCTTAAATGGGGCATCTTGGTCAGTATGGGCAAGTTTTGCCAAAGGACCTGTTTCCATGCTATGTGACTGTAGAATTTGCAATATTTAAAAAGAAAATCTATAATGGTTTGAATTTTAACCACAAATTCAAATAGGTGCTTGAATTATTAAAGGTGTGATATCACGCAACTGAAGCACATTCAAATAATGTGTGAATAAGACTAACGCTGTTTAGACTCATGTGAACAACCGTCAAAGGGTGCTTTATACCAACAAGGAGCAGAGGTATGTGCATGATTGATCATGCTCAGATCTCATCTTTTCTCTCCACGCCAGTACCCTGCACTCTTTTATCACCGTCGCCATCCTCTCCCCTCACTCTTGCTGCCCTTTCACTCTCTCCTTCAAAAACCTGCTTCCTCACTCTCCATCAATACCATCCCTTCTCTCCTTTCTGGCCCCTCTCACCTCTCAGATACTGTTATTTCTATCCCTCCCATACAATGCCACATACACATTGCCCTCCAAAACATCTCTCCTTATCCTCTATATAATCTGTTTCTTCTCCAACTCCATCAGAACTCCCTTCATGTGTCACCCTCTTTTCCCTTCGAAAATCAATCCACTTCGCTTCACCCCAAAATCATCATCTCTCCCCTCTGACATCGTTTGCGCTCTCCCTTCTGATGCCACATCCTCTCCTTCTTACTCTCTCCCCTCCAATGCCTAGTCCCCCCCCCCCCTCTCCTCCGCCCTATCCTCTTTGTCTCTCCCCTTCGATGCCACATCCTCCCTCTCTCTCTCTCCCTCTCTCTCTACCCTCCAATGCCCAGTCCCTCCACTCTCTTTCGCTCTTCACCTTGTCCCCTCTTTCTCTCTCCCCTCTGATGACTCTCCTCTCTCTTTCTCTCCACTCCAATGCATCAGAGAATGGAGGAATATGGATCATATCTATATCGGAGTGGAGAAATAGAAATCATACCCATCTTAGCGAATGGTGGAGTAAGAATCATATTCATATTACAGAACGGAGGGGTATGGATCATATCAATAACTGTCATGAGAGTCAAGAGTGTCAACTTGTCATATGTACCTACAACGGAACAGTGACATTCTTACGTTGCATCTTAACAGGCCCATAAATGCGATAATACACAAATAAAAAAATATAATAATCAACAATACAATAAATTAATAACCGTAATACTAGGTAGCCGTATTAGTGCACAAATTGAAGTCCGAGGTGCATCCAAAGACTCAGCCCATAGAAGTTAATAATTTCTGAGGTTAGTATAGCATCGTGTTCAAGAGCTTGCTGGTTGCTGGGAAGAAGCTGTTTTTGAACCAGGTAGTCACGGTTTTCAGACTGGAGCTTCTTCCCGATTATAGTAGCAAAATGTGAGTGTGGCCAGTGGTGTGGGCCTTGGTAGTATTGCTGTCTTTTTAAGGTAGCGCTTCCTGTAGGTCCCACCAAAGGTGGGGAGGTCAACTACTCACCTTGAATCTTGCTTTTTCGACAGCTATTGAATTCTCACGCCAGATTGAAACACAATTCAGATGGTTACATTTTCCTTACAGGGAAAATGTAGTTGTGTTTAGTGGATTTTGGGAGGATTTGCGTTGAGGTTAATGAGGATAAAGTGCCATGACAAATTTGATACTGATGGGCTTTCTGCATTCTCTGCTTTTATTTAGTTTTGTACTTTAAAATGTAATCAGTATATGACAACTCATGCAGAGGTGGAACACATTTTTTTGGAAATGGTGCTAAAATTAAGTGTGAAAGTAATGATCGGTTAAGAAAATCTGCATTATTTTATAAATGTATGTGCAATGGAATAATTAAAGCCAGGTTCAGGTAAAATCACCATTAATCATCAGGCAGAGATTAGTTTGTTGCTTCCGAAGGTATTGCTCACACCTTTTCTTCACTACATAACCTTAGCTTTGAAATGTGATACGTCTTAAAGATCCCACCCATGAGTTGTCTAGACTTGTACACGATGGTTACAAAATAAATAGATGACCCCAGGCTATAAAGCAAAATTTCATGGATGTTGAAAATTTGAAATGAAAAGAATAACTGCAGACACGTGGTTTGAGGAAATGTTGGGCAATTTGGATCTGTTCCAGAGTATACTTTGAATATAGCAAGATTAAATGCAGTTCTATCATACTTCTCGCATTCACAGCAACTTTTGCAGCTGCATGAAACACTGGGCATTGATCAAAAGGACAGATGGTGGGGAGGAGCGAAGATTAGAAGCAGGAAACAGAAAAGTTGTGATACACTTGCATTGTCAAATGAGGCAATCTGAGACTAGGGCATAAAGGTTGAATTGGATTATCAGCATTAGCACGGGACCGAAAAGTACTTTTGATACCTGGTGATGTGTCTTAATGTTTACGCAGTAATTTTGAAACATATTAGTCGGTATTCAATGAATAGTCACATGGTCACAGGAAAAAGTTGGTGGGGATCTATTGAGTTGTGTAGGGATTGTGAAGGTAAGGTTAGGATTGGATCAATGGGAGTTAATAGGATCAGATAGGAGGCATGATGGTAACAAGGAAGGGGGTTGGGGCATGAGGGGGAAAGGGATCAATGCAGTGGAGCATGCTGGTTGGACGGAAAACCATAAGAGGAGAAATTGGGAAATGAGAGAGGGAAGAGGGGATGGCAACGAAGGGGAAGAGGGAGGACAGAACCTCAAAAAGGGGGGGGGGGGGGGGGGAAGAGACGAGAGGGTGAGAGAGAGCCTGACATGATCCACATCCCTCTATTCCTACATGATCCACATCCCTCTATTCCTTAATATGATCCATATCCCTCCATTCCCTGATCTGTCTTTCTCCGTTCCCTGTTATGATCCATACACTTCCATTCCATGATAGTCTTTTAGATTTTAGAAATGCAGTGCGGAAACAGGCCCTTCAGCCCATCGTGTCCGTGCCGACCAGCGATCACCCTGACTACCGGCACTATCCTGCACACTAGGGACAATATACAAAGACAAATTAACCTACAGACCTGTACATCTTGGAGTGCGGGAGGAAACCCGAGCACCTGGAGAAAACCCACGTAATCAGAGGGAGAATGTACAACTCCCTACAGACAGCACCCATAATCAGGATCGAACCCGGGTCTCTGGCGCTGAGAGGCAGTAACTCTGCAGCTGCACACTGTGCCATCCATAAAGTCATATAGCATGGACACTGGCTCTTCGACCCAACTTGCCCACACCGATCAACATGTCCCATCTACACATCCTACGTGCCTACATTGGCACATATCCCTCTTATCCTGTCCTATCCATGTACCTATCTAAACGTTTCTTAAACGTTACGATAATACCTGCCTTAACTACCTCTTACGGCAGCTTGTTCCATAAACCCACCACCTTTTCTGTGAAAAGGCTACTCCTCAGGTTCCTATTAAATCTTCTTCCCCACCCTCACATTAATCCTGTGTACTCTGGTTCTCAATTCCCCTACTCTGGGCAGGAGATATGGTGCTTCTACCTGATCTATTCCTCCCATGATTTTGTATCTCCCTACAAGATCACCCCTCATCCTCCTGTGCTCCAAGGAGTAGAGCAACTAATGTGCTCGGTCTCCATTCTCACCTGCTGCTGTTTCTTGCAGTCAGCAGTGGCTTTGTCTGCTCCCCGTTCGACCGCCTCCGCCTGCTTCTCCTGTTGCTATCTCTAGTCAACCTCTTCCACCCTCTTACAGCCGCCACCTCCTCCTCCGTCTCCATTGTCAGTGCTGCGGACAGGAGATTCTGTGGCGAAAAGGCGAGACTTGAGGATGGTGTGTTGCTTCCCTAGTGCCAGGGTCCAAGACATCTCAGACCGACCACAGAACATCCTCGAGAGAGAGAAGGTGAGCAGCCGGAAGTAGTTGTGCATGTAGGCACAAATTACGTGGGTAAGAGAAAGGAGATTCTGCAATGTGAGTATAGAGAACTAGGTAGGAAGCTGAAAAGAAGGACCTCTAGGGTGATTATCTCTGGGTTGCTTCCAGTATCTCCTGCTAGTGAGGGTAGGAACAGGGAGATAAGGGATCTGAATGTGTGGCTGAGTTGGTGGAGGGGGCATGGAATTTAGATTTCTAGATCACAGGAATCTCTTCTGGGGCAGGAGTAACCTGTACAAAAGGGACGGGTTGCACCTTAATTCGAGGGGGACCGACATTCTGGCAGGCAGGTTTGCTAGTCCTACATGGGTGGGTTTAAAGTAAACAGTGGGGTGGGGAGGGGGGTGGAGTCAACAGTGTGGAAGCGTATGCGTGCAGTTAACATGAAAGAAAATGTAGGCAAGGTCACGTTTAAACTAACAGGGCAGAGGGATGGGAACCAATGCAAGGAGACAGAGGGTCATAAAAGGAGGACAGAAGCAAAAGTTAGAAGGGATGTGAGAAAAACAAACCCGAAAGTTTATACCTTAATGTGAGTAGCATTCGTAATAAGGTGGATGATTTGAATGTGCAGTTAGTAGTTAAGAAATATAACAGTGGAATTACAGAGACATGGCTCCAGGGTGACCAAGGCTGGGAGCTAAACATGCAGGGGTATTCGATATTCAGAAAGGATAGACAGAAACGAAGAAGCGGTGGGGTGGCATTGCTGGCTAAAGAGGAAATTAATGCAGTAGCAAGGAGAGACATTAGCTTGGATGCTGTAGAATCGGTATGGGTAGAACTGCAAAATAGCCAAGGGCAGAAAACAGCAGGAGGGAGGTTGGGGAAAGCATCAAGCAGGAAATTAGGGATGCATATAGCTAAGGTACACCACATGGGTGACTTTAATCTACTTATAGATTGGACCAACCAAATTGGTAGCAGCGCTGAGGAGGAGGATTTCCTGAAATGTATATGGGATGATTTTTTAAACCAATCTGTAGAGGAACTGACTAGAGGGCGGGCCATCCTAGACTGGGTATAGTGTAATGAGGAAGGATTAGTTAGTGATCTTGTTGTGCAGAGCCCCTTGAGCAATGGTGGAATTCTGCATTTAGGATGGAGTGACATGGTTAATTCAGAGACTAGGGTCCTGAACTTGAAGAAAGGAGACTTTGAAGGTATCACTAGGATAGACTGGCAAATTATACTTAAAGGGTTGACGGTGGAGATGCAATGGCAAAGATTTAAAGACCGCATGGATGAACTCCAAAAATTGTTCATCCTTGTCTGGCGAAAAAATAAAACGGGGAAGGCGGCTCAACCGTGGCTGACGAGGAAATCAAGGATGGTGTTAAATACGAGGAAGAGGCATATAAATTGGCCAAAGCAGCAAACCGTAGGACTGGGAGAACTTTAGGACTCAACAGAGCACAATGGGGTTAATTAAGAGGGGGGAAAAAAGAGCACGAAAGAAAGCTTGCGGGGAATATAAAAACGGACTCAAAAAGCTTCTCTAGATATGTCATAGTCATAGATTAATACAGTGTGGAAACAGGCCCTTTGGCCCAACTCGCCCACACCGGCCAACAATGTCCCAGCTACTCTAGTCCCACTTGCCTGCGCTTGGTCCATATTAAAAAGGAAAAGATTAGTGAAGCCAAATGTAGGTCCCTTACAATCAGACTGGTGAATTTATAATGGGAAACAAGGAAATGGCAGAACAGTTAATG
Organism: Amblyraja radiata; assembly: GCF_010909765.2. Taxonomy (NCBI): domain Eukaryota; kingdom Metazoa; phylum Chordata; class Chondrichthyes; order Rajiformes; family Rajidae; genus Amblyraja; species Amblyraja radiata. Next base: position 10,758,013 of record NC_045976.1, on the reverse strand, counting down.
AGTACTTTGTTTGTGTCTTCCTTAGTGCAGACAGAATCAATCTCCCAGAAATACGAGGGGATTGAGGATCTAGTGGGAGGGATGAACTGAAGGGAATCCACATTAGTCAGGAAATGGTGTTAGTTGAACTGTTGGGACTGAAGGCAGATAAATCCCCAGGGCGTGATGGTCTGCATCTCAGAGTACTCAAGGAGGTGGCCCTGAAAATCGTGGATGCATTGGTGATCATTTTCCAATGTTCTCTCAACTCTGGATCAGTTCCTATGGACTGGAGGGTAGCCAATGTAACTCCACTTTTTAAGAAAGGAGGGAGAGAAAAAATGGGGAATTATAGACCAGTTAGCCTACATCGGTAGTGGGGAAGATGCTTGAGTTGATTATTAAAAATGTTATAGCAGCACATTTGGAAAGCAGTGACAGGATCGGTCAAAGTCAGCATGGATTTATGAAGGGGAAATCATGCTTGACTAATCTTCTGGAATTTTTTGAGGATGTAACAAGTAGAATGGATACGGGAGAGCCAGTGGATATGGTGTATCTGGACTTTCAAAAAGCCTTTGACAAGGTCCCACACAAGAGATTAGTGTGCAAAATTAGAGCACATGGTATTGGGGGTAAGGTATTGACACGGAGAGAACTGGTTGACAGATAAGAAGCAAAGAGTAGGAATTAACGGGTCCTTTTCAGAATGGCAGGCAGTGACTAATGAGGTGCCGCAAGGCTCGGTGTTGGAACTCCAGTTATTTACAATATATATTAACGATTTAGACGAGGGAATTAAATGTGATATCTCCAAGTTTACAGATGACACAAAGCTGGGTGGCAGTGTGAGCTGCGATGAGGATGCTGTGAGGCTGCAGCGTTAATTGGATAGGTTGGGTGAGTGGGCAGTTGCAGTATAATGTAGACAAATGTGAGGTTATCCACTTTGGTGGCAAGAACAGGAAGGCAGATTATTATCTGAATGGTGTCAGATTATCCGGTGGCGCTGTTACTGGCTGCCTCCGCCTTCAGTCTGATATCTTTTTTATTTTTTGTTATGTTTAAAGTATGTTTTTGTTTTTTTTGTTGTTGTTTTATGTGGGGGGAAGAGGGTATGGGAAGCGAGAAACCGTCCTTCAGTCGCTTCCTGGAGAGGATGCGCCTATTATTCGAGTCGCGTCCTCGCCCCCCCCCCCCCCCCCCCCGGCCTACCTACTGGGGTTTCATAATTCCCGGCGAAAGGGCCTGAACATCGGGCCACCCATAGCGGCGACTACGGGGTGCTCGGGTGGCCCCGACCACGGCTGCACATCTGGGAAGATCAGTGAGGAGGTTGACTGAACTTTGGTTCCTTCCCTCACAGTGAGGAACTTTGGTGCTGCTGTGGGGATGTTTGTGTCGTGGACTTCTGTGTTTTGTGCTTCTTTATTTGTATGACTGTAAGGGAAATAGCATTTTGTTGTCTCTTAATTGAGAAAATGACAATAAATTGAATCCAATCCAATTAGGAAAAGGAGAGCTGCAACGAGACCTGGGTGTGCTTGTACATCAGTCATTGAAAGTAAGCATGCAGGTACAGCAGGCAGTGAAAAAAGCTAATGGCATGCTAGCCTTCATTGCGAGAGGCTTTGTGCTTAGGAAAAAAGAGGTGAGACCGCACCTGGAGTATTGTGTGCAATTTTGGTCTCCTAATTTGAGGAAGGACATTATTGCTATTGAGGGAGTGCAGCGTAGGTTCACCAGGTTAATTCCCGAGATGGTGGGACTGACATATGAGAATGGGTCGACTGGGCTTGTATTCACTGGAATTTAGAAGGATGAGAGGGTATCATATAGAAACATATACAATTCTTAAAGGATTGGACAGGCTAGATGCAGGAAAAATGTTCCTGATGTTGGGTGAGTCCAGAACCAGGGTTCACAGTTTAAGAATAAGGGATAGGCCATTTAGGACTGAGATGAGGAAAAATGTCTTCAAGCAGAGAGTCATGAATCTGTGGAATTCTCTGCCACAAAAGACAGTGGAGGCCAATTAACTGGACGTTTTCAAGAGAGAGTTAGATTTAATTCTCAGGGCTAAAGGAATCAAGGGATATGGGAAAAAAGCAGGAATGGGGTACTGATTTTAGATGATCAGCAATGATCATATTGAATGACAGTGCTGGCTCAAAAGGCCAAATGGCCTACTCCTACACCTATTTTTCTATGTTTCTCTCCTGGAGGCGCCGACATACACCTTGGAAGCGACAGCAGGTGAGAGGGGAGGGAGTCCCATGGTGACCGAGCACTTTAGCCTGTGGCGGCGGCCTGAATAAAGCACTATCGCCAGGAGCTACAACGTGAACCGCAACAACAGTCGTTTCACCAGACCGTACGGTGAATGAAGAGGGATCGTTGGACCACATTGCGTGTCGGGAGTGGGCTTGGAAGACATGGCTCTAAATAGCCAGGGAGATGGTGGGAGCCTGGTATGTGTCAATAGGCGATTTCATTGACATACAGTTTACATTAGATATTTGTTTTATTTAAATTTCCGGCACTCCATGGTGCTTTAAAGACATGGAGGAGAGTCCTTAGTGGGCCTGGGATGTATTTTCATTTCATTGGTCTAGCAAAGCAGATCATCCAGAAAGGCTCTGGAACTGAGTGTGCTGGAAAATCGATGTTCAACCTGAACTTACTTCCCTAAAGAATTCCAACAGATTTGTCAGGCAAGGTCTTCCCTCCATCTCCAGAGATGATGCCTGACCCGTGTCTATCTTCGGTTTAAACCAGCATCTGTTCTGTTCTGTCATTTGACAGATGAGGTCAAGGAAAGAGCGTTCATGTCGCGGCTGCTTCCACCAATCTTTCCACCACTACGCCCAAGAAGCACAAGCGCAAGACGCCATTGTCTGCAGATGCCGTGAAGTGTGTTTAGCTCTGGCTGAACAATCTCTAATCTTGTGATGTGGACTCGATAAGAATTTGACCAAAGTCATTTTATTGATCAATTGAAAGATACACCATGGAAACAGGCCCTTGTTTCAACGAATGCAATCAATCTGGCGTGCACAAACAAATAAGATCAAATAGAACAAGTTGTCCTACAACTTTAGGCTGTGCACGCCATACGCAAGAAGATGAAGAAGGCCCTTCGGCCCAGAGTCCAGCGATCACCCGTTCACATTAGTTCAACCCACTTACTCATCCACATTCACAGAAGGCCAATTCCTACGATTTGTGGGGAAACCCCCGGAGAAAACCCACGGGGAGAATGTGCAAACTCCACACACAGATATAGCACCCGAGGTAGGTCAGGATCTGTGGGGTTTTGAGGCAGGTGCTCTACCCGCTCCGCCCGAAATGTCAGCTATTCCTTCTCTCCAGAGATGCTGCCTGCTGTCCCGCTGAGTTACTCCAGCACTTTTGTGTCTATCTTCGGTGTAAACCAGCATCTGCAGTTGCTTCCCACACGCAGTTCCTTGGCCGCTGGCCGTCTGATGGCGATGGTGAGCGGCATCTCTCCTCCCCTGCTGCCGCTGCTGAGGTCGCGGCCGCGCGCCAGTGGTCACACACACACACGCGCGTTTACCGTTAACGGCTGCCGGCGCAGGCGCAGTAGCGCTCCCTCGCTGCCCGCCCGCCGCGGAGAGCTGCGCGCGCCGCCGGGTCACGTGACCCCCCCATCCCTCCTCCCCCATCTCCTCCCCCTCCCCCTCCCCCCTCCTCCTCCCCTCCCCGGGCCGGGGCTGAGAAGCCGCGCCGAGAAATGGCCGCAGCCGCCGCTGCTCCCTCAGTCGCTACCGCCGCCGTGGCCGCCTCTCCTTCCCCCTGCGCCTCCGCCTCTCCGCCGCCGGGAGACGGCGTGGAGAGCGAGCAGCAAGCGGCGATCACGGCGGCCGCCCTGCTGCTGAACGGCGCGGTGGCGGTAACGGGCGGCAAGAACGGGCGCTCGGAAGGCAAGAGCGGTGGCGGAGCAGCAGGAGGAGGCGGCCGTGCTCAGGCCTCGAAGCAGCAGCAGCAACGGCGGCGAGACGCCGACGAGGTGGAAGACGAAGAGGAAGGCGACCTCGAGGAGGAGGACGAAGAGGAGGACGACGATGAGGAGGAGGAAGAAGAGGACGAGGAGGAAGGCAGTGACCCCAGCTGCACCGGGCAGCCGGCGTCCCAGGACGCTCACCGGCCCCCGGGCCCCCCACAGCAGCAGCAGCAGCAGCAGCAGCAGGCGGCCAAGAGCGGGGCCCTGGCCGGCGGGCAGCAGCAGCAGCAGCTGCAGCTGCAGCGAGGCCGGGACGAGGCTCCCGGCAACAGGCGGCAGAGTCTGGAGAACTCGTCGGACGGGGAGCCGCTCAGCCGCATGGACTCAGAGGACAGGTGAGATATCTGTGGGATCTGGGGTGGTGGGTGCCTTGGGTCTGGGACCCGTGGTAGTGGGTGGCCGGGGTCTCTAGGACCTGGGATAGTGAGTACCCGGGGTAGTGGATGCCTGTGGGACCTGGGGTGGTGGGTGCCCAGTGTCTGTGGGATCTGAGGTGGTGGGGATCGGAGGTGGTTGGGAACTGGGTGGTTGGGATAGTACTGTATAGTATATAGTTATTACAACTTAAATTTGGCATGATACTGGCTTTGAGAATTGTGAGCTGAATATTGTAGCTGATTGAGCCATTTAGAGAAAGTTTTCATCTAATGTGCGAATATATTCTTGAAATCAGTTATTTGCAGTGACCTGGGAGTATGGAGGGGGAACAACTTTGTTTGGAGTTAGATGGTGTACAACATGAATCATAAGTTTGTGTAGCTTTTACGTTTTCCCTTTTTTCATGCTTAGTTCAGAGTTTGCCCCATCTTTTGAAGTTCAAGCTGCAGATTTATGGGCATTTCTAGGGCATTGGGTGCCAGGCTATATGGTGGTTGGGTGCCAGGGCTCTGTGCGGAGACTTGGGGTGGTGATGCTGGGGATTCTTTGTGTGGGGGTTGGGTGGCAAGAACCGAGTGTGCAGAGAAGCCAAGCACATCGGCCTGGGTAGATCTCCCTGTCAGATTCTGCTCTTGAAGAAGGGTCCTGACCCTGCTCAAGATTACTGCATCTGTAATTCCTTATATTTCCAACATGTCCTCTGCCCATTCCCTTCCCCAGATGCAGCTGAGTTGCTCCAGCTACTTGTTTTGTATTACTCTGAATGGGAGGAAATCTGTGTCTGTGGAGGGAATGGACAGATGACGTTATGGGTCGGAGCCCTTCGATTTTGCTCTACTACGAAAGTCCCTTGTTTTTTTCTGTCTACCTGTAGGATTTTGAAATAGATTTGAAGCTTGACTTTAGATCCTCTGGTTTACGTTAGTGAATTGTGTATTTGGCATTCGCGCTTTGAGATGTCATTTTCACATCTTAAGAGATGACGCTTTCGATGTTAAATGGAAATTCCCTAGTTTATACAACCGCAACGTCTAATGTATTGATGATAACAGTTAATCTCAGCATCCAGTAAATGGAAGTGGTGGGGGAAGGGGTGGTGGATGCATTCCTATGGATAATGGGACCCTAGACTTTTTAAAATGCTGGTGTGATTGGTGCAGAGTGCTTGTCTTATGGTTATCCTCTCTGTGCTCATGAAGATCAATATTCTGCAAAGCAAGTGTAGTTTCAGGCATTGGTGGTGTCTGGAGTTAGACTTGGATCCTAAAATAGCATTTAGTGGACTTTTTGTCACTTTTCAGTTTGGAGTTTTTCTGCTTTGCATTTTGAACATGAAACCAATTGTGTGTCAGTTTGGCACAGATGATGGAACTTGCATCTGGCTCAAGGTAATAGTTTAAATGCCAGTCTAGTACCTAGGCATGTAATCTAATTTGACATCAGTATTGAGGGAGTGCTGTATTATTAGAACTGCTGTCTTTCAGATGGGACCCAGAACAAAGGCATAAAAGATACACTCTTTGGGACGGGATGTGGGACTTCACCCTTTTTCGAATTAAGGATCATCCCCCAGCTGGCAGTTAATAATTTTAACTGATCGCTTAATATCTATTTCATTCACTATTTAAGTAACTGTGTTATAAAAGTAATGTGCAGATTGTGAAGTGTGATGAGATGTAACTAACATCAACTTTGTGGTTTGGGAGTAGATTGAGAGAAATGGGTCCGAAACAAAGCGTTCTGGGGATTTGGCATGGTAGCAATTTACGTATTATCACCAACTTTGGGAACAAGAAGCAGATTATGCAAATAATAGTAAAATCTAATAGACAAGCTTGTATTTATGTTCATTCACTAAAAACATACCTAGATTTTGCACTCTAGACAAAAAAGTTTTTTTTACATCTTGTGACTTGTAATTAGGGGTCTGATCATCAATGGTGATTATTGCAGGCAAAAAGAGAAACTTTTTTTTCAGTGTGAAGTTTAATCAAATTTAAAACTTTATAGCTTTAGGGTGGCACAGCGGGTAGAGTAGCTGCTTTACAGTGCTTGCAGCGCTGGAGTTCGATCCTGACTACGGGTGCTGTCTGTACGGAGTTTGTACGTTTTCCCCATGACAGCGTGGATTTTCTCTGATCTTCGGTTTCCTCCCACACTCCAAAGACGTACATGTTTGTAGGTTAATTGGCTTATTGTAAATGTAAAAATTGTCCCTTGTGTGTATAGGATAGTGTTAATGTGCGGGGATCGCCGGTCAGCATGGACTTGTTTCTGTGCTCTATATCTAAACTAAACCAAACTTTCTACATTTTGCTGATCTTGCTTGAACAGCAAGATGTTTGAATGTTTGAATTTTAAAGGCTGTTTAATAGCAAAGAATTTTGGATCATAAATAACATTTTAATTTAAATGAAAACCATTTTTATCTCGCTCATTAAGTTGAGTATCTACACTCTGCATTTGTGGTGGGGGTGGCGGTGTGAAGTAACAATTTGCAATCATTTTTGGCACGTGTATAATGTAGTTGCCAGCTAATGACTTGGCTACCAGTGCAAAAGTCTTTTATATTTGCAAAAATCTTGTACACTTTTGAGTGAGACATATCTGTATCTCACTGAAATGAATAATGGCAAGAAAAAACATTAATTTGTGGATAGTGCTACATAGTTTAGTTATTACATCTTAATTTTAACATGATACTGGCTTTGAGAATTATGAACTGACTCATGTGGTTGATTGGGACTTTTAGAGAAAGGTTCCGTCTAATGTCGAAATATATTCTTTAAATCAGTGTTATACTTGCAGTGACCTGGGGAAACAACTTTGTGTAGGGTTAAATGGTGTAAAACATGAATTGTAAGTTTGTGGTGTTTTTATAATTGTCACTTAGTTTAGTTTAGAGATACAGCACAGGCCCTTAGGCCCACTGGGTCCGCGGCGACCAGCGATCCCCGCACATTAACACTGTCCTCCACCCTTGAGGGACTATTTTTACATTTACTAAGCCAATTAACCTACATACCCATATGTCTTTGGAATATGGGAGGAGACCAAAGATCTCGGAGAAAACGCATGCATGTCATGGGGAAAACGTACAAACTCCGTAGCACCTGTGGTCGGGATCGAACCCGGGTCTCCGGCGCTGCATTCGCTGTAAGACAGCAACTTTACCGCAACGCCACCGTGACTGCCTCATGTTGTTTCTTTCTCCTTTAAAATACCTTGTCCAGTGTTTGCCACATCCTTTGAAGTTGAAGGTACAAATCTGTGGGCATATCTAGGTCGCCGTGCATCTTTCACTTTATCATTTCCATTGTCCATCATTAATCAGTTGTTACAAATATTCATGTCGACTTTTTGTGAAATATTTTCTGAAAATAGGTTACTATACTCTCATGCCACTTTGATCTTTGCAGTGCCTTCTTGCTTAGTTTTTCAGAGAGCAATGATCTTGAACATTGTGGTTCATGCTCGTTATTGGATACAAGTCCTGAGTTATGACAGATAAGTATTAGAAAACCAGTCCGATTGTATTTTGTGTATTCAGAATTGGGGGAAGCCCACAAGAAAGCAAGTAATAAACCATGTGGTAGCATCACCTCTGGATTCTTATTTTATGAAGGGTCAGGCCTTTCAGAAAAGTGTACTTAAATAAGAATAGATTTATGAATAAAATTTATGAATAAACAAGAATAGATTTATGAATAAAATGGATACAAAAGATTCTGAGCCATTCTTTTATGCACATATTTAGGGAAACTTTTTTGGTTAATGAGTTATACCATCATGTACTGTGCCTTTTTAATGTTATCTGTTGCAAATGCAGATTGAGAAATGAATTTGGACATATTGATTTAATAAGTGTACATATTTTAAAACAGCAACAGTGTAGACATACTTCATTTAATTGTGGTCTTTCAGAACAATCTGGTAATTTATTGGGACCAAGTTTCATTTTTTTTTTTTAAATGCTAACTTAATGTATCAAAGAAAAGAGACTAGTTAAAACTCAACTGATCTGGAAATATTTTATGGGTTGATTGTATATGCTCTTGTATTTTTGAATTAGCTTTTGTACCAGTGCAACTACTACTTTTCTAAGACTAGGTATGACAAACAAAATTTAGTGTTGTATTTGAAGTTCGACAGTCACCGTCCCATATTATCTAGAACCTTCAGTGCTGACTGTAACCACAGTTTAGTTTAACATGATGCATTGATATAAATTATTCATTCGCTATATTAATCATGTAATTGTTACAAATAATTTCCCTTTGCAATTACTGTTAACCTTTTTAATGTTGTAGACTATTTCACTTGAATGTGTCAAATGTTTCCTACGTCAATACAGTAATTTTGTTCCCTTTAGAAATGATTATAAAAAATCCTTATTCAACAGAATTGGAGCAAACAAAAAGCTAGATGTTACAATGATCAGAGTAAACTTCATTGTTTTACCATCTAAGGGGGATGGTGGGGGAGGGAATGTATCGAAGAGTGAGTTTCAGAAACCACCGTAATATGTTTGCCCGGATTCAAATTCAAAGATTTCATCTGTTAAAAAATGGGAAAGAACCCAACAATTCTGTAATAATTATAAATAGAAGCATACATTGTATGTTCAAAATTAATCTTGTCCCTGTTGCCATAAATTATATGAACGTTTAAGTAATAGAGGCAAAGACATAATTGAAAGATTACGTTTGCATTTTTTGTGTTCTGTATTTTTAATATAAGACAATAATTGGAATAGGAAGAGAGGATAGTGCAACAACTTTGAGAATAACATTTGTATAGAAGCCAATATACGACAGAAAATGGATACTGCTTTTAAAATCTTGGCTCCTTATTTTGGGAAAGGTGGTTTCAAATAGTGTCTAACCGTTATGTAGGAAGGAAATTCAGATGCTGGTTTACACCGAAGATACATACAAAATGCTGGAGTAACGCAGCGGGGTAAGCAGCATCTCTGGAGAGAATGAATGGGTGACATTTCTGGTCTGAAGAAGGGTCTCAACCCGAAACGTCACATATTCCTTCACTCCTGGGATGCTTCCTCCTGCTGAGTTCTTCCAGCATTATGTGTCTATCTCTGTTATCCTATTGTGTTTGTTAACTATCCAGAATACTGTCATTAACATACAAATAAGTTTTTAAACTCAACAATGCAAATGTTCATAACACCCAAGATACCCAGTTGGAATTTCAGTGCTTTTGTGATTATCATTTACAGCCTCTACATAATGGCTTTCCATCAGGAACGTATTGCTAGTAATTTTTATATACATAGCTTTTGAAAATTTGAATTAACAATCTTTATTTGGACCATTTAACGTGTCAGTAATTTGGACCTGTCTGTTATACTCAAAATAATGAGTGGTTTACTTCAAGTTCTTAATGCATCTTTTGAAATTGCTTGGTTAAAAGCATATGATCACCAGTTTTCCATGCACTTGTTGCTGTCTCCACAACATTTGTATCCTGGGAGCTGCTCATGCAGAAAAAGCCCGACCACTATTGAACCACAAGACCACTGACTTTGTTGCAAGAGATGTCTATGATTTTTAATAAACTAATAGATGTAATGCAGTGAAGTGGTTTATGGAACAAATATAAGATGTTTAAGGGTCTTTGACCTCAAATGTTAACTCTGTTCTTTGTCACCTGATGAGAGAGACCTGGAATGTCTCCAGCAATTTTCATTTTAATTTCAGATTTATACGTTTTGATTTTGCTCCCTCCCCCCTTGTGGTTTAGAAGTAGCTATGTCATTTGTTTTTCATCCGCTGTTTTTTACCATTTTGATTTCCTAATCTCATAATCCCAGTCAAATATAATAAATAATCTTCTGGTGGTTGGTTATACTAGACTGAAACAGATAACATGCATCTTATGACAAGGAATTCATGAACAAAGCAAACGCACTTCCCAGATTTCAGGGCAGTCAATGATTTTCAAAGTGGCAATGAGGTATGGTCTATCTTTCCCTGTAGAAATTGGCAATTTACTCTTGTTCTCGGCCCAGACTTTTAAGAGTATAATTTGAAATCCGTTAATTCTGAATTATTGATGTTTTTAAAGTTTATTGTGGATAACAGGTGATTTAAATGGCAAGTTGAGGCTCGAGTTTCAAATCTGACACCTAGCTATTTAAAACAAAACTGGTTAGCCGAAGGTCTAAAAACATCAGAATGTGTATGTGTCGCTTGGATATGGGCTTGAAAGAAACTTCATTGTTAGGGATGGTGCTATATGTGTTTGTGATTTGTATCTCTCTTTCTTAGTCAATCATATTTCTGATTTTATCAGTTTTGTATTATGGTCTGTTGCTTGATTTTTTTTCTTTTTCCTACTTTTTCATTCTTGGAGTCATTTACCCATAACTGTTTATTCTCAAAAGAACTGAATTATTTTATAATTGTTGATAATAGAACATTTTGACTCCACAGGGCTGTGCAAATGAACCATAAGTGAGTACTGCAAAAATTGACATGAAACCTGGCATAATTTTAGTTGTCTCATTGTTCGTCTATTAGAAACTTGCATTTTGAAGATGGATGGGGATGATATAAGCATAGGTCATCCAGGAGGAATTCACCCATTATATATAATGTTATTATAAGATTCGTGTTTTCATCTGAAAGGTCCTTGATTGGCCCGTAGCCATATTTTGTTCATTCGGTTCAGCTGGTACAGTTCCTAGCGCAAAGTTTCATTATTCAGCCTCACTGTCATTTTGTTTTATAAGTTTTTGTCTTGATACCCTATTCTGTTATATTCATTGACTTGCTTTTTATCCATCCTGCCATCGTCAATGTTTTTTTTCCTTTGGAATACAGTCTTGAAGATTACAGTTTTAGCTTTAAAATAAGATGCTTTGGTTTTACTTTTAACATTTTTTATCATAATACACACACACACACACACACACACACACACACACACGCACACTTATCATAATACATACACACACACACATATATATATATGTGATGCCTTTTAAATTGGAATTGCTTTGACATGAATAGTTTTCCAAGCCTAAAATTGCCATGGGTGGATGCAATAATGTGTTTAGTGGGATCTTTCAAAACTTGTAAAGTGATGATCTTCTATCATATCAACGTTACAACATTATTCATTACAGGTTTAAGGTGCATGGCAATTCATTTGCCCATGACTGTAAGAAATTCACATTGTGTTTTTTGATTTTGTGTCTTTGGAGCGATTTCTATCTTTAATTTGTGTATTGATGATGTCCTTATTATTTATTTTTCTCCGACTATATGTTTTTTTTCTCTTCTGTTAACTTTTGTAAGGTGTCCTTGAGACTTTGAAAGGCGCCCGAAAATAAAATTTATTATTATTATTATTATTATTAATAGTGAACAGAGCCCAGTCCATCAAGCAAAGCAGCTCCACCGCACATTGACTTCATGCTGCCTCAGGAAAGCAACCTATAAAATCAAGGACCGCTCGCACCCTGATCGTTCTCTTTTTCCCCTCTCCCATCAGGCAGGAGATACAAAAGCTTGTAATCGCGACCTACCAAATTCAAGAACAGCTTCTTCCCCATTGTTATTAGACTTTTGATTGGACCTCGTCTATGCTAAGGAAGAGTTCCTGATCTTTGAATTTACCTAGTTCTTGCACTTATTTGAACCTCACTTTCTCTGTAGCTGTAATAGTATAGTCTACATTCTGATTTACCTGGGTAGCAAGCAAAACAACGTTTATGACTATCTTGGTACACATGACAACAATAATAAAAATCCCATACCAATGCAGTTTTAGGTTCTGTTTTTTTTTATGTCTTAAGGCTGCACAGAATGGCAGGACAAAAGTCCTTTTGCTGCACTGGTATTTGTTTGGGTCTGTTTTTCAGCTGTAGTTTTGTTTCTGGTCTTTAATTGAAGGAGGAAGTGGGTCACAGTCTGTTTTTTTTTTTTAGTGTGCTATGCTAGGGCTATGATTTGTCTGCCCATCGGACCATGCTTGTTTCTACAAAAAACCTTTTGAAAGTCGTATTCTTTCTTCAGTCCAAATGATTTGTTTAACATAACATGCCTCTAAGAGCATCTAGTGGTGCTCAACTGAATTGAGCACCTTTGTTTCTAAAGATTTGAAAACAGTGTCTAAAAATTTGGAGTGTCATGGTTTTAAATTACATTCTTTATAGTCTCATTCTAATGTTGGCTTGTAAAAAAAAAATGGGCACAATGTTTGTTAGTCCGCATTTTAAAGTGTTGTAGCGGCAATTAGAAAATTCTTGTTTTTAAAGGATTTAATCCTATGGTCATGAATAGTCAAGCTTGTGCATTCTAAATTTACATGTGCGCTCAATATCCAAGAAATAAGTTTTATTCTTTGATTATCTTGCAACAGATTTAGCAAGTTTCAATTACCATGGTTGAGAAAAGCCCTATTACAATGTGTCCTTTCTTCATCCAGTCTGGTCTGGGTTTTATTGGATGGTTAGCTTTTCAAAACAACTGGTCAGGAATAGAACGTAAAACATTACTCGTGAATATTCACAAGTTGGAGAACATCAGTTAGTAAAAGAAAACGGGTTCTTATTTTTAAAATAATGGATGCATTGGAATAATATTTGGACAAGGAAAGAAAAAGATGGCTCAAATTTGTTTAGTGCATTTAGTGCAAGGAGGTTTCTATGAGCAGCTGGTAATAAGTACGAGTTGCTAATTGTGCGATGGAAGCTTGGGGATTTGAAGGAGGATTACCATGTCATTTTGCTCGACAATATAATGCCAGGAGTGTTAGATCTTCAGTAAATCTCCAGTTTGTAACAGCATAGATTTTTTTTGTGGAAAATTTGTTTGAAAAACATAAAATGGGTGGACTGTGTAAAGGATTCTGCAATGTTTGTGTTATATTACATGCTTAGCACTCTCCAACATTGGGACATTAAGTTTCAGTCCAACGCTATGAAAAATGATAGTTTTGGACAGTGCTGCTGTGTTTTGTGAAGGTATTTTAGACAAAGTCTTATTTTCCTGCTTGGGTAGTCTAGCAGGAGATTCCATAATATTCCTTAAGGAGTAAGGTGTGCCATTAAAAGCCTGCCAAGCTTGTTTCTCAAACAACACAAAGTTTGTTAATGAGGGTAATAAAAACAATGTTTGAAATGCATATTTAGGCATCTTCTAATGCGAGGCCAGTTCTGAGACATTAAAGGCGGATTGAGTTATGTGGGGTGTGTGACAGTTCGCAATGTGAAATGTTAATCTATAAGCCTATTGCTTTAAATCTTTAATATATTATATTTGGGCAAGTCGTATCATACATAAGTATATAAGGAAGTGCAGAAGATGAAAACGTGTAAAATATAGAGTTATGGTGACAAGTGCAAAATTGGAAAAAGAACAAAGGTTGCAGTGAAGTAGAGTTTGTATTTATCCTCAGCGTGTGGGAAGACCATTGAAAAGTCTGTTCTTGGAGAAGAAGCTGAACTTGAATCTGGGTGGTTGGTACATGCTTTCAAACTTGTATCTTCTGCCTAACAGAGGGAAGAAGTGATAAAGCTTTTCACTGTACCTCTGCACTCGTGACAATCAACTAAACTGAACTGAGAACGACCGGGATGGAGAAACTTAGCAGGTCAGACAGCATCTGCAAGTACAGGCAGGGCCTGTAACCGCTGGAGTTTAGAAGAATGAGGGGGGACCTCATTGAAACGTACCGAATATTGAAAGGCTTGGTTAGTATGGATGTGGAGAGGATGTTTACACTCGTGGGAGAATCTAGGACTAGAAGTCACAACCACTGAATTAAAGGACGTTCCTTTGGGAAGGAGATGAGAAAGAATTTCTTAAGTCAGAGGATGGTGAATCGGTGGAATTCTTTGCCACAGAAGGCTGTGGAGGCCGTCAATGGATATTTTTAAAGCAGAGATAGATCGATTCTAGATTAGTACGGGTGTCAGGGGTTATGGGGAGAAGGCAGGAGAATGGGGTTTCGAGGGAGAGATACATCAGCCATGATTGAATGGCGGAGTAGGGTTGATGGGCCGAATGGCCTAATTCTGTTCCTATTACTTATGACCTTATGACATGATCTGTGGAAAGAATGGACAGATGACATTTTGGTTCTGGACCCTTCTTCGAACTGATTGGGAAGGATGCTGGAAGATTGATTGGCAGATGGGTGGACAAAGCTAGAGATGAAAAGGAGTTAATGGGTAGCATGTAAGGAAAGAAGAGTTAAATGTAAAGCCAAAGGGGGATAGAGGGGTGGATAGAAGGGAAATACGGGACTCTGCTATGGGCCCTTCATAATGATTGGGACAAAGACCCGTCATTTATTTATTTGACTCTGTACTCCACAATTTGAGATTTGTAATAGAGAAAAAAATGAAATGTGGTTAACCTGCACATTGTCAGAATTTATTAAATGCCATTTTTATACATTTTGGTTTCACCATGTAGAAATTATAGCCGTGTTTACACATAGTCCCCCCCCCCCCCCATTTCAGGGCACCATAATGTTTGGGACACATGGCTTCACAGGCGTTTGTAATGTAACCTAGTCTTTCCTCCAATCTTTCCATCACCATTGGAAACTTTTATTGCTGTTTATCAACATGAGGTCAAAAGTTGTACCAATGAAAGTCAAAGAAGCCATTATGAGAGTGACAAAATAGAATAAAAAGAATAAAACTTAGAGACATCAGCCAAACCTTAGGCTTACCAAAATCAACTGTTTGGAACATCATTAAGAAGAGAGAGCACTGGTGAGCTTACTAATTGCAAAGGGACTGGCAAGCCAAGGAAGACCTTCACAGCTGATGACAGAAGAATTCTCTTTATAATAAAGAAAAATCCCCAAACACCTGTCCGGCAGATCAGAAACATTCTTCAGGAGTCAGATGTGGATTTATCGCTGACCACTGTCCAGAGAAGACTTAATGAACAGAAATACAGAGGCTACACTGCAAGACTGTTAACTGCAAAAATAGGATGGCTAGGTTACAGTTTGCAAAGAAGTACTTAAAAGAGCAACGACAGGTTCTGGAAAAAGGTCTTGTGGATAGATGAGATGAAAATTAACTTATGGTATATCAGAGTGATGGCAAGAGCAAAGTATGGAGGAGAGAAGGAACTGCCCAAGATCCAAAGCATACCACTTCATCTGTGAAACACGATGGTGGGGGTGTTATGGCCTGGGCATGTATGGCTGCTAAAGGTACTGGCTCACTTATCTTCATTGATTATGCAACTGCTGATGGTAGTAGCATAATGAATTCTGAAGTGTATAGACACATCCTATCTGCTCAAGTTCAGACAAATGCCTCAAAACTCATTGGCTGGCGGTTCATTGTACAGCAAGACAATGATCACAAACATACTGCTAAAGCAACAAAGGAGTTTTTCAAAGCTGAAAAATGGTCAATTCCTGTGTGGCCAAGTCAATCACCCGATCTGAACCCAATTGAGCATGCCTTTTATACGCTGAAGAGAAAACTGAAGGGGACTAGCCCCCAAAACAAGAAACCAAAATATATAAAAATGGCCTTTATTAAAATCTGACAAGGTGCACTTTACCACGTGACTTTTTTTAATATTACAAATCTCAAATTGTGGAGCAAGCAAGGTGGCTGGAAGGGAGTCTTGTGTGAAATGGGGGAGAAATGTGTCTACACCATGGTGAGCCATGCACAGGGCAGAGAGGGGATGTATTACTTGAAAGTAGAGAATTCAAGGTTCATGCCATTAGGTTGTAAGCTACCCAAGTGGAATGAGGTGCTGTTACTCCAATGGCTCCAGCAACAATGGACGCCATCGACAAAAAGATTGGTATGAGAATGGGTAAGCGAGTTAAAATGGTTAGCAACCAGGAGATCCACCAGGCCAAGTCAGACAGGGTGCTTGTGTTTGATGAAATGGTCACCTAGAACCAGCTTGGTGTCGCTGATGCAAAGAAGATCACATTGGGTGAACCAAATCCAGTAGACAAGGTTTGACGAATAGGGACATGTGTTGGGTCTCCTGCAGAGGGAAGTATTTGGGGGGCAGGGAAGGTTGGGAAGGAAAGGTTGAGGAAACCAAAGATTTGAGGGAGTGGTCTCCAGAAAGGGATGGAGATAGGAGGATGTGACTGGTGGTAGAATCACATTGGATGTGGGGAGGATATAATAGGAGTAATGCAGCATTGGCGTAACTGGGAGGTTGATGGGCAGTTTGTTTGTCAAAGACAGGTTTCATTTGGTGTATGCCTGCATGACTCAGTAAGCAAAGGTACACAAAATTGCTGGGGAAACTCAGCGGGTGCAGCAGCATCTATGGAGCGAAGGAAATAGGCGACGTTTCGGGCCGAAACCCTTCTTCAGACTGATGGGGGGTGGGGAAAGAAAGAAGGAAAAAGGGAGGAGGAGGAGGAGCCCGAGGGCGGGCGGATGGGAGGGTGGGAGGAGACAGCTAGAGGGTGAAGGAAGGGGAGGAGACAGCACAGGCTAGCCAAATTGGGGGAATTCAATGTTGATGCCATAAGGACGCAAGGACCCCAGACGGAATATGAGGTGCTGTTCCTCCAATTTCCGCTGTTGCTCACTCTGGCAATGGAGGAGACCCAGGACAGAGAGGTCGGATTGGGAATGGGAGGGGGAGTTGAAGTGCTGAGCTACAGGTCAGGTAGGTTATTGCGGACTGAGCGGAGGTGTTCGGCGAAACGGTCGCCCAACCTACGCTTGGTCTCACCGATGTAAATCAGCTGACATCTAGAGCAGCGGATGCAGTAGATGAGACTCAGTAAGCAGTTTGTTCAGTTCTCCTCAGAAACCTGATTTCCTAGTATTGTTCACTAGTAATGAAACAAGGTAGAGACCATCTTTCAAAGCTAAACACCTTGATCTATTTCATCAGAAGAAGCTCACTGGTTTAAACTTTGCATGTTTTTCTTTTTAAATTCCATAGTTTCCCACAATTACCACCAAACAATCCTGGCACAGAAAATGTATGATTTTTAAGCAATAATAAATTAAAAATTGTTAATCATATAAAACATTCCATATTTTAACCATTTCACTTAAACTTGATTGTAATGTATTCTTCTTGGCTTTAATGGAACAAGCTTCAATATAGTTTCTTCCATTTGACTAAAGCAATAACAGTAACAAGAAAAGAGCAAGCTCGGGAATGGAAAGAGTTTTCGACATGACAACAGTGAACAGAAGAGAAACTCTTTTCCCCTCTTCAGAGAAAATTATGGTGCAAGATCAGCAAACACTGCTCATCTCCTTGCGAGGCACTCTGATCCAAAAAGTGTGCAATATTCCTGTTTTGTTCTCCTTTTGTTTTCATCAACTCTCCCCAGATATCACCAATCACCTACACATTTGTGGGTTTTTATATTTGCTGATGGTACTAACAACCCACGGGTCTTTGGGATGTGGGGGGGAAAGCGGAATACTGAGGGGAAACCTGTGCAGTCACAGGGAAAATTTGCAAACTCCCCACATAATACATGTTCAGGATCGACATTGGTATCTGCAGTGGCGAAGTAGTGTCTCTCATAGCTGTGCCACTCTACCCTGTTTCTTTGTATGCAACCATTAAACTTGACACATATTAGCAAGATATAAAGCTACATGACAAATGTTTAAGTCCTCTATTACATTGTGCAAGGTTAGAACTGTTCTACTGAAATGTTGAAACTTTTGAGAGTGCTGTTTCGAATAGTAATTTTAAGGACTATGGAAAAATACAAGTTGAAACATGTTAATTTTATTTGAGCTAGTTGCTGCTATTTATAAATTATCAGATTTGAATATGCAAAAGAGTTTATGAATATTATTAAAGCAGTTCTTTTGAACCAACTGGTTTGATTAAAACAAGATTCTCACTTAACTTTTTAAATGCAAATATTGAAAAAAATATTAATGTCACTCGAAGAGTCACTATCTTTATGTTGCGGTCTAAATCTACAAGCTTTATTGAAGATTCTTTTGTATTACTAGGTTCCAGTAGTTCAATTAAATTTGATTTGTATTTTTCTTAGTATCAAATCAAATGTTCTGCCTCGATGCTTTTATTAGTGACTATATATAATGGAAAAACATGAGTGGTACTGAAAGTTTGAATAACTGAGTTTTTTTGATGCCGTATATAGTTCTCATAATTGTAGTGTAACAGTTTCAGAGGAAAAAGTCCAATGTCTGCAATGTAGTAGGTCTTCCTTGCTCATGGAAGGACCGTTCAGAAGCCTGATATCAGGAAAAGAAGCAATGGTGGTGCTTTCATGCTTCTGTATCATCTACCGACGGGAATGGGAAGAAGGAGGAATGTCAGCGCTGGAGCTCCAGTATGCTGGAGCATTTTCCCTTTTGGTTTTTTGTCTACTAGGGTAATACACAATTGTGATCCACTTGTAGTGTCACCAGAAAAATAACAGTACAGCAAATGTGGAAATTTGTTTG
The DNA here is from genome assembly GCF_010909765.2 of Amblyraja radiata. Taxonomy (NCBI): domain Eukaryota; kingdom Metazoa; phylum Chordata; class Chondrichthyes; order Rajiformes; family Rajidae; genus Amblyraja; species Amblyraja radiata. Next base: position 10,739,201 of record NC_045976.1, on the reverse strand, counting down.
TTTAGTTCATGTGTCTGCAAGATTACATAATACAGATCCACCGCCGATTTTCGGCACCTTTGATTCAAGAGTCTTGATGGACTATCTGCTTTATTGGACCAGCAGAGGTCACTGTCTCAGGGAGGAGTCGAATAGTACAGTCCATCCTTGCTGCCGGGAGGCCGAGATACTGGCCTGCAAAGATAGTCTAGGAAGTGGACAAAAGGAGTGGATCTGCCAGTTCCGACTGGGTTGGCGTTCCAGAGCCCCAGTAGCAGGGGGGGCAAATTCGATCCACTGATTAGAAGTTCGGCCATGGAAGTCCAGATGAGACTGCCTCACCTAGCCTAGGCACCACAATTTGGGGGGGACACACCTGGGGAGAGATTTCGAGTGCACTCTCGTAATTTAGTCTGGATTAAAGGAGGTGCCAGACCAATGAGGGCAAGGTTTAGCCTCCTGGTATACAGTTTTTTTAAACAAAATATTATGTTGATATCTTTGGCAAATGCTTCTGAACCAGTTTGCAAGATGAAGGGAAGTTTGATGTAAAAAGGGTGATAACCGTACATTTTTAAATTGTAAAGATTACTTTTGCTTCAATTTTATTAGGTTCACAAGCTGTGCCATTTTTGTTTATCCCTGGCTTGTCTATTGTGTGTTTTAGTTGGGAACTGTTCCTCAATAACTAGTGAATATTAAACCTTCACAACCAAGAAATTAAAACCTCGGAATAAATGAAGAAAAACCACATACTGTATATGGGAGATAATAACGTTAGGGCCTTGCACATTCATTTGAAATATTCGAGAGCCTTTGAATATGGAATATAAGCATATCTGGATCAACGAGTAACTGGCCGTACCAGTGCCCATAGCAAAATATTTGAGAAATATTTTTTGTTCAGAGGATAATCCATCTTTACCATACTTAAAATTAAGACTATAAATAACAAATCTGAAATTTCTTAAACATCAACGCAATGCATTACCGTTCAAAATTGATTCATTTCATAGAACCTTTCAAATATTTGCATTTATTACACCTTGTAGCTGCAGCAAACTATTGTAAAATATCAATAGGCAGGCAGTAATTTTGTGATTAAAACATTGACAGAATAGACCTGAAGTCTGCAAAACATACTTTTAGGAAGGGTAATTAAAGCTGATTGATGGTTAGCATTTTGGGAAAACCTCTATAATTAGTTCATTCTCATCTCAGAGCTCTCTGTTCCAATTATTCAAACCAAATATTTGAAGTATCAAATGATATACACCCGAAAGTAAGCTGTGCAGTAGAAAATTGGAGCTCTTGAGATATTGGGTGTTGTATTGTCAGCAGTACAGTTAGTTTGCCGCACACAACTTGATCTGCTGTCTGGCTCTTCAGGCAACTGAATCATCCTACCATAACCAGAGAGCAGTGCTGAAGTACTATCTACCACTTTGATGACCCTCGGACTATCCTTGATCAGACTTGCTGGCTTTACCTTGCACTAAACGTTACTCCCTTATCATATATCTATACACTATAAATGAAGCGATTGTAATCATGCATTGTCTTTCCGCTGACTGGTCGGCACGCAACAAAATGTTTGAGAGGAATTTGGCGAATGGATGAGGATGTAGAATCAATTGAGTGAATAAATAAATAAATGACTGGACAGAATAGCTAGTCATATTCATACATTATCTCTTTGGACTTAGCAAGAACTTTGACAAAGGCTCTGTATGATGGGTTAGTCTGGAAGGTTAAATCACAAGGACTGACTCTACTTAACTAGCTGAACTAGAGAGCAGAAGTAGGTACATGTAAGAAATGTATTAAATAATAGTGGTCAATTTTATTGTTTAATATTAAACAAATCAAATTGGCAAAATTACTCTTGAGGGCGAGTTGAATCAATTTATTTTTGGTACAATGTTATAGAATTAACCTCATCCAGTTATTTACATGTCGTCGACCATAAGATTAGATTAATTAATGATTTTGTAGTAACAGTTCCCCAAAGCAAAATCATTGCATCAAGTTTCATATTTGATTTAAATGGAAATGCATTAGATAAACAGCAAATGTCTTTATTGCTGTAAAGGTAGGCAGGCAGTAGTGGAAATTAGATTTTAAAACTAACATATGAGAGAACAGATACTTGAGACTTCCCAATTGTGAAATGGACCACTCTATTAATGTGGTGATCTGCCTCTAGCTGACTAAGTCAAGGCTATCTTCAAGTTGAAAGAAAACTCGTATTGTCAAGCTTGGTGTAAACCAGCAGATGGGGATAAAGATTTGATGGTAAATGTGGATAGATCTGCATGAAATAAAAAGAGGAGTTTGGGCATACAAAGGAAAAGCTAAAACGTATGTGGATTCCTTAGAGAATGAGACTGGGAAAAAATGATTAAATACAAAATGGGTGAAACTTGGAAAAGGTTTTCTATTCATCTTCAGGTTTGAAGATATTTTTAAAACCTAGTACTAATAAATAATTGTTCAGCTGGAAGAGGCAGGGTGGGTTGAAGTAATCTCAAACCATCATCAAGCAAACAGGATAAAGGATGACAATTTCCCTGCATCTTTTCAGTCTGTATTCAAAAGTTTTGTCAGTAGCAGAGACAGTGGTACATTAGTAGTGATCCATTGGAGTTGATTGATGTGAGGGTGGGTGGGGGGCGGGAAGAAGAAAGGAAGAGGTGGAGCCAGTGGGCTGATGGAGAGCTGAGAAGGGGAGGGGAAAGTAATAACCACCTAAATTTAGAGAAGTCAATGTTCATACCGCTGGGGTGCAAACTGCCCAAGCGAAATATGAGGTGCTGCTCCTCCAATTTACGGTGGTCCTCTGGCCATGGAGGAGGCCCAGGACAGAAAGGTCGGATTCGGAATGGGAGGGGGAGTTGAAGTGCAGAGCCTCCGGGAGATCAGGTTGGTTATTGCGAACCGAGCGGAGGTGTTTGGCGAAGCGATTGCCAAGCATACGCTTGGTCTCACCGATGTAGAGCAGCTGACATCTAAAGCAGCGGCTGCAATAGATGAGGTTGGAGGAGGTGCAGGTGAACCTCTGCCGCACCTGGAAAGACTGCTTGGGTCCTTGAATGGAGTCAAGGGGGGGAGGTAAAGCGACAGGTGTAGCATTTCCTGCGGTTGCAAGGGAAAGTGCCAGGAGAGGGGGTGGTATGGGTTGGAAGAGACGAATTGACCGGGGAGTTATGGAGTGAGCGGTCTCTGTGGAAAGCAGACAGGAGATGGGAAGATGTGGCAAGTGGTGGAGTCACGTTGGAGGTGGCGAAAATGACGGAGGATAACAACAAATAATCCTCCGGCATTTTCGCCACCTCCAACGTGACCCCACCACTTGCCTTATCTTCCCATCTCCTCCCCACAGGCTGCACCTCTTCCTTTCTTCTTCCCGACCCCCCCCCCCGCCACCCTCACATCTGAAGAAGGGATTCGACCCGAAACGTTGCTTATTTCCTTCGCTCCATAGATGCTGCCTCACCCGCTGAGTTTCTCCAGCATTTTTGTCTACCTTCGATTTTCCAGCATCTGCAGTTCCTTCTTAAACACTGGTGTTGATTGTTAGCTTGAGTTCTGGAAAAAACTTGGTTGACTAGAAAATTACATATGCAAGTCTCCAATTCGAGAAATGAGGGTTGGTTATCTCAACATTTATCGTTGGGCAGATGTTGGAATCCATTATCAGCGTATCATTAGGAAATTCACCATGGTTATCTAATGGGGAAATCGTGACATTTGTGTTTTCATTAATGTAGTGAGTACAACAGATAAAGGGGAAAACGGTAGTTGTAGCGTAATCAGATTTCCAAAAGCCAATCAATAAGGTGCCATATTGAGGGTCATGGCACAAAGTAGCTCATGATATTTGGAGTAATATCTTGGCATGTATCGAGGATTGGTGAACAAAGGGAAAAAATGTTGAAAAACATAGCGAGCTATGATTAGGACCACCACGATCTGTGATGGATCCTCAACTATTTTCAGTCTAACTTAATGGCTTGGATAAAGACACAATGTAGACATAGTTTTTGATGCTGCCAGGATACTTGTCTGGGGGGATTTTGCATGTTGTATCTGTACCTGTTGGGCTCCTTCCAGGTGCTTTGGTTTATTTCCATGCCCAAAGACATACCAATAGGATGACTATTGTAAATTACCACTTTATACTACATGAGGAATATCCTACTTCATTTGAGGAATGGTAGCATAATGGTTAAGCTTAATGCTTTTCTTAATGTAAAACATTTTGTTTCCCAACAATGTGACATGTATGTTTGTTAATCATGCTTAGTTAATGGATAGTGTGTGAATGAATTATAACAATGAGAAAAGGAATTGTGAAAACGTTGGTTTACAAAAAAAGATACAAAATACTGGAGTAACTCGGTGAGTCAGGCAGTATTTATGGAGAAGGAGGACAGGTGACGTTTGGGTCGGAGGCCTTTCTACTGGCTTCTAATAACTCAACTCCATGTCTAAACGCATGGTGTAAGTTACCTCAATGTTGGGAATATTGAAGGGAAAAATAGTTGATGTCGCTTGATTTTTAATTGACATGCACACCAACATATTCCTTTGTGTACAAAACAAGCACTGGTTAAGCTACTTGACAGGTATCCAGAGATAATGTTTGACTCTTTTTGTGATCATTAGGAAAATCTTAGGCAAAGGACCAGGATAAGTACAAAACTGGAATGGAAAGTTAATATTAAAAATGATTTATAAAATGAATGAATCTGCTGTGTTGTCATAAGCCTTCAATAAAGGAAATCTGCCAATTTTGTTGGAACAAGTAAATGCAGATGCTAGTTAACAAATAAAAAAGATGCAAAGTGCTGGAGTAACTCAGGGGGTCAAGCAGCATCTCTGGAGAACATGGATAGGTGATGTTTCGGGTTGAGACCCTTCTTCACTGGGTGGGTGTGGGGGGGTGTTTGGAAAAGGGGAGTGGCAGGACAAAGTGTGGCTGGTAATAGGTTGACACAGTCGGATGGTTAGAACAAAAGTCAGTTATAAGAAAAATGGGTGTGATACGGGTTTTGAAGAGTTGTGGATAGTGAAGTATACGGTGTGGGCAGGGGGCCAATCTGGAGGGGAGAGATGGGTGTGAGTTCAGGTAGTCAGGTTACCTAAAATTGGAGAATTCAATGTTCATACCACTGGGTTAAAAGATACCCAAGCAGAATAAGCAAGTTCAGTATTCCGAAAAATGCAAGGAATCATGGGATTTGTCAAAAATGCACGGAAGCGACAAGTGCCAGTTCGCCCACGGCCTCAGGCCGCCCCTACGGTACCAGCTGCCACTTCATCCACAACCCTGAGGAGGAACGAGGGCCCCGGCCTCACCTGTGCCAGAGCGCCAGCCTGGGCTCGGCCTCCTCCGGCGCTCGACTGCTGCGCTGCGGGCGACCTTCAGCCCCGACCTGGAGTTGGAGCTGGCCAGGACCCTGGGCAAGGAAGGGGGAGAAGGTTGCTGCTGCCGCCAGCACCACTATCACCGCCAGCAGCTCCAGCGGGCGCCCGGCCTGCCCTGGCCGGCAGGAGCCCATCCGCAGACTCTCTCTCTCTCCGACCAGGACGACTCCAGCAGCAGCAGCTCCGAGTTGCCCGCCTTCGAGCAGGGCCGGCGGCTGCCCATCTTCAGCAGGATCTCTGTGTCTGAGGGGGGTGGAGGTGGAGGGCTGCCGACCAACCCGGCGGGATAGGCAGAGCTGAGCTGGAGCCAGCAGCTGCAAGTCCAGGGCCGCCCCGGACAGGGACGGGACACCGGGGAGGGGACGGGGACAGCTCAACAGCACCCACTGCGACGGAGAGCCGACCCCGACTACAGCCGAAACACAAGCCTGCACACAATGCAACACCATCGTTGCCAAGACTGTTTTATAGCTAGTGACATATGACCTGGGCATGCGCAGTCGGAATACCGAACTCGCTTATGAGGTGCTGTTCATCCGGTTTGCATGTGGCTTTGCTCTGGCAATGGAGGAGGCCCAGGACCGAACGGTCATCGATGGAATGGGAAGGGGAGTTAAAATGGTTAAGGGGCGGTCCCACTGTAAGAGCTAATTCAAGAGCTCTCCCGAGTTTAAAAAAAAATCAGACTCATGGTAATAATAATAATAATGGATGGGATTTATATAGCGCCTTTCTAATACTCAAGGCGCTTTACATCGCATTATTCATTCACTCCTCAGTCACACTCGGTGGTGGTAAGCTACTTCTGTAGCCACAGCTGCCCTGGGGCAGACTGACGGAAGCGTGGCTGCCATTTTGCGCCTACGGCCCCTCCGACCACCACCAATCACTCACACACATTCACACACAGGCAAAGGTGGGTGAAGTGTCTTGCCCAAGGACACAACGACAGTATGCACTCCAAGCGGGATTCGAACCGGCTACCTTCCGGTCGCCAGCCGAACACTTAGCCCATTGTGCCATCTGTCGTCCTGTGGTACATGGTAAGCACGTAGAATGTACGTAGCGGTACGTAGGAGCTAGGGACGTCTCTTAGCGGTTCGTAACGCTAACGGCAGGTACTCGGGGAAAGACTCGTGAAGATTTTTCAACATGTTGAAAAATGTCCATGAGAGTCCCGAGTACCTACGAGCGGCTATTACCGTAATTATCCGAGTTCGAATCAGGGGAAACTCGGGAGAACTCTTGAATTATCTCGTACAGTGGGACAGCCCCTTAAGCTACTGTGAGGTCTTGTTCGTCTTGGGGGACTGAATGCCATAGTTTAGCAAAATGGTTACCGAGTCTATCCTTGGTCTCGCCAATGTATAGGAGGCCACGTTGGGATCACTTTGTGCAGTAGGTGAGGGTTCGTGGAGGTGAATGCTCAATGACTATTGTGGGACCATAGCAGTGAGGTGCTATATGGACAGGTGTTACATCACCTGTGGTTGTAGGGGAAAGTACCTGGAGACAGGGCGGTTTGGAAGGAATGATGAATCATGGAGTTGCGAAGGGAGTAGTCTCTACAGATGATGAAAAGGGATGGAGATGGGAAGATGTGACTAATGCCGTTGCAGGTGATGGAAGATACTGCCTGACCTGCTAACTTACTCCAGCATTTAGTGTCTCAATCTGCCAATCTTCCTTGTTTGGCCAATAGCACATACGTGCACTTTGTCCACAGAATTTTTTTAATCTAGCTGACCACTGAAATGAACATTCATTTGGGAATAGTTTAGAATATCAGCTTGACAAGTATATACGTTTACAGAAATAAAATAGTCCCACCATCTTCAACATTTGGAATTGTTTTGTCACTTGACTACAGCTCTTGGCTGCACTTTCAAAACCACAAATTTCTTTCTGTCCACTTTAACCTTTTTAAAATTATGAATGTGTGTAATCAGATGACCCTTTTTACTGGAGGTAAGAGGCCCAAATGTTCAGTGTCCTCTCACATATCTTCTCATTTCTTGTAACATTCTTGCTGATCCTTGCGTTCATATTCTCCACTGCTTTGCTTTTAAAAATGTAAATGCATGCTGAATTTTGCATATAATATCTAAGCATATTGGCATAATTGCTGTTTCATTTACCTTAATGATGAAGCAAATCATTTTTTCATCATCCCATACCTCATTGTAACTCGACTGTCCTTAATTATATTAGATTTCCTTATTTTTCTTTGTGCCGCATCTGCCTATTTGATTTTGCAGTACATAAAAAGTAAACTGGAGATGCAAGAGACTGCAAATTCTGGAATCAGAAGTCACAGACAATCTGGAGGAACTTGGCGGGTCTGGCTATGTTTATACTGGCCATCTTCCCTCTCCTCTGAGTCCTGTTGGAAAGTTTCAACTCAAAACATCGCCGATTCTTTTCACCCCAGAGATGCAGGTGAACTCGCAATGTTCCTCCATCTTATTGTGCGCTGCAACAAATTACAACTTGGTTAGACTTCGTCTTGTTTGCATCCAGATGACTATTTGACTGGACTGCATTTTCCTTTGTTCTACTTCTCTTTAACCTATTAGAACTCCACAAAAATGGAGATTGCATATTTTGTTTTTAATTTGATGTGAATTCTGCAATTCTCAAAGGAATGTGGGTTCGCATTTATTCATCTTCTGTGCTCGCTTGATTAGCAGCATTTCCCATTATTGGAATTTTTAAGTGTACTTGGCACTCTCAATTACACAAATCTTACTTAGTGGCTTTTTAAACAGTCAGTTGGTTTGCAAGAGCAGTAATCTGCTGAAAGGAAGCATGAAGAAATGTAATTTCCATAGAGCATGCGCATTAGCTGGCACCCGGTGGAGATCTCCAATTCATGTTCAAGATTCTAATCAGTATGTGTATTACTCATAGTATTTATTACTCCCACTTAGGTTTTAATTAAGTTTGAATTAAAATTATAGGAACCCGATATTTGTTACAAGAAAGGTTGTGCTTTCTTGGAGACAAACTTTCCATCTGTGTATCTTTCTGATGGGAATGTAGAAACTGGAGCTCACTTAGAGTAACCTTGTGCTCAATAGTGTAATGAGTTGGTGTAAATTCTGGATTTTAAATGCCAAAGAGCTACTACGAAACTAAAAGTGAATTAAGGTATTGAATCAATTTTTGTGCTGTCATCTCAGTTTTTTAAGCTCAGTTTTTGTATGGCTACATTTTTTTTTAAATGAAACAAAAAAAATCGGCTGCATTTGAAGGTGCATTTGAAACCACAATAGTTTTGTTACTGGTAACAACACCATTGCACAAAACGCCTTCCTGAATTGATTTTTGTTTGAATAAATGTAATTTGTTCTGTTTGTAAGATGAGGAGGAAAAAGCAACAGCGACGAATTGCGTGATAGTACGATTAAATCAGGCGTAAGTTTGAAAAATAAAATGCACTTACGGAGTCAATGTGAAGTTCAGAACGGATATAAAGTTGCAATCAATGTTCAAGTGAATATTGAGGCAAGTTTAAAATCAGCAGTTTGTGCTAATTTTCATTACAGAGCTATCAGATTGTGGCAAGATACAAAATATTCCCAACCTTTTTGCCAGGAGCATTTTTCACTTTTGAGACACTGCTACCCAAGGCATTGTTGATCAGCGTGGGAACGATCTGGGCTTGAAGGATCAGTGTTTCAGATTCTGCTAAAACAAAATTAAGGGAATGGGAATGGCACTCCCATTCCCTTAGTTTGCTGCAACGCTTCATCCTGCCTCTCCCATTTTCCAGCTTTCTTCTCCCTACAAACAGTCTGAAGAAGGGTCTTGACCTATCCATGTTATCCAAACATGCTGTCTGACCTGCAGTTTTCTATTTTTCATGTGTGGCCATGCCGCAGCAACCCCCCCCCCCCCCCCCCCCCCCCCCCCCCTCTCCCAACCACGCTTTGAGGGGATGGGACCCAACGGGTCCCCCTTGGTTTAATATTATACTAAAACTCTTTCCTTTGTTCTCAACATTCTAAATTTCTGTGTGTATGCAGTGTTATGTTGGTTTCTTTTAATCTCCTTAATTTGTATCTTCTTCCAAAACGCTTGGCCACAGCCTTCCCATTTTCACACACGCTACTCACATTTTTCCCTCAACGGGATAAACATCTTCCCGTCGCATTCCACCCTATATTTCCGAAGTTTTCTAAAGTTTTAATCGTTTATTTCAAAAAATTAACTGCTTTTCAGTGGGAGACTCTTGCAGCACTTTCCATTGATGATGTCACAGTGCCATCTCACAGACGTCCAATCACAATGGATCTCATTTACATATGACATCACAATGGGACGGTGGGAGATTGCAGCTTCACGTGTTTCCACGGATACAATCAACTTGGCGTGCACAATCAAATAAGATCAAATAGAACAAGTCGCCCTCCCTCTCTACCCCCTCCCTCTCTACCCCCTCCCTCTCTGCCTCCTCACTCTCTGCCTCCTCACTCTCTGCCCCCCTCACTCTCTGCCCCCCTCACTCTCTGCCCCCCTCACTCTCTGCCCCCCTCACTCTCTGCCCCCCTCACTCTCTGCCCCCCTCACTCTCTGCCCCCTCACTCTCTGCCCCCCTCACTCCTGCCCCCCTCACATCTCTGCCCCCCTCACTCTCTGACCCCTCACTCTCTTCCCCTCAATCTCTCCCCCCTCACTCTATTTGCCCATCACTCTCTGCCCCCCTCACCTCTCTGCCCCCCCACTCTCTGCCCCCCTCACCTCTCTTGCGAACTCCTCAACTCTGGCCCCCCTCACTCTCTGCCCCCCCTCACTCTCTCCCGCCCTCAATCTCTGCCCCCCTCACTCCCTCATTGCCCCTCACTACTCTCTGCCCCCTAACTCTACTGCCCCCCTCACTCCTGCCCCCCCTCACTCTCTGCCCCCCCTCACTCTCTGCCCCCTCACTCTCTGCCCCCTCACTCTCTGCCCCCCTCACTCTCTGCCCCCCTCACTCTCTGCCCCCTCCCCCTCACTCTCTGCCCCCTACCCCTCACTCTCTACCCCTCGCTCTCTGCCCCCTCTACCCCTCACTCTCTGCCCCCTCTACCCCTCACTCTCTGCCCCCTCTACCCCTCACTCTCTGCCCCTCACTCTCTGCCCCCTCTACCCCTCACTCTCTGCCCCCTCTACCCCTCTCCCTCTCTAACCATGCCTGTGCAGTTGGGGGCTGTGCGTGAGTGGATAGGGCGGGATGGGGGAAAAGGAGCAAATAAATAATATTCATATAATATCAAGGGGGGGAGGGGTTAGTGTGTGTGTGTGTGTGTGACGTCGCAGCCCCCCCCCCCCCCCCAATGGATGGAGGCCGTATCTATTGAGAAAGAAACAATGAATTCATCAAAAGTAGTCAAAGTTAACCTTCCAGAGACTAAATGTACTCTGCAGCATCGATTCCTGGAGATTAACCAAAGAAATTGCTAGATTATAACATGCTGTTCATATTAACTGTTTAGTATAGAAGAATTTTTTTTTGCATTCACATGTTCCTAAGTCTAAGTTTCCTTTTTTCAGCAACAGTTCTACACACGCACGCACGCGCACACACACGCATACACACACACACACACACACACACACACACACACACACACACGTGTGTGGGTATATATATATATATATATATATATATACACACACATATATATGTATATAACTGGGGAGGAGGGAGGTTGAGGGAGAGGTGGGGGTAGGGAGGGAGAGGGGTGAGGAGGCGGGTAGAGGAAGGTGAGGAGGGGGAGTGGGATGGGGGGGAGGTGAGGAGTGGGGGAGCAGGGAGATGGAGAGGAGGGGTTATGGAGGGAGGGAGTGACTGAGGGTAGGGGGGAGGGGAGGAGGAGAGGGTGAAGAGGAGGGGGAGGGAGTGCTGGGGGATGAGAAGGATAAGGGTAGGACGGGGGATGGCTAGGTAATCCTGGGAAGAAGAGGGAGGAGGGGGTGAGGGGAGCAAGCAGAGGAGGGTTGGTGGAGGGAGGATAATGGAGGAGGGGAATAGGGGACTGAAGAGGGAGAGTGAGATGCATTCACATTGATCTTATATTTTACAGGTTATTGCCATTTTGAACTTTAAAAATGTCGCAGTCGCGCTCCCACTTGCCGGCCGTGCCTGCGCAGTTGGGGGAGGGGTGCCGTGACTCGTGTCACAACGGGGATCTCTGGCGTCACAACGGGAACCCGTCAGCCGCGCCTGCGCAGTTGGGGGCTATGGGTCAGTAGTGTAATATTGCCTTGGGGGACCGGGCCCAACGGGTCCACACTTGGTCTGGTCATTCATAGATATTCTAAAGAGATAGTAGTTTGCTGGAAATTTTAAGCCTGCAATGCATCCATTTGAGGGGAAAATAGACAAATTAATTATCATTTTGTCCTGGACACCTTCGCTGTCACTCAGTGCACATGGCAAGGGTAAACCAATACCTGAATCATTTGACTATTGACTCTCTCCTTGTTTGTAATTTTAAGGATCTGCCAAAATAGTCTTCAATTAGACAGTCACAATTTTAAGTTTGCCTTAATTTTTTATTCTACTTAACAGCATTTAAGTTCCTTCAATTTTTGGGGGGGAATATTTCAATTGCACAAGTTTCAGTGCCACTTTGTATTGATTCACAAGTTTGATTTTTACAGTCGAGGCGTCATGGAATGGAACCTATTTGTTCTCAGGATTTTGAGTGATTCAATCCCTCTTATGGTTACTCCGCGAAGTTTGCTGTCCCAGGCATTGGGGCATGATTTCCAGAAGCTAGCTTTGGCTGTTTAGTTTGCCTCGGTGCAGTCATATCAAGAATGGGAAATAAATACAGTATTTGGATTGTAGATATGATTACCTTGCAGTCTATTAAAAATACTGCTTTCTCTTCAAAGTATCAGCAGCACCTTAATGGATATGGACAGTACTATCTCCAGCGGACGCTCTACTCCAGCGCTGATAAATGGGCATGGAAGCACTACTTCAGGAAAGAATATCACTTACAACTGCTGTTGGGACCAATGCCAGAACAGTTTCTGCTCCAGTCCAGATTTGGCAGATCACATCCGTTCAATTCATGTGGATGGGCAACGTGGAGGGGTCTGTGTTTTTTCTCCTTATTCCTATGCATTTGGATAGCTAAGAATCAAGATAAAATGTAATTATTCTATAATAAGCTTCAGTGGTGCTTGCTTGAACTATTATGAACGATTATTTTACAAATTGTTTATTTGCCACCTATGTTCTTTTGTATAAATTGCTTGATTCTAGTTTGGATGTAGTTTTAGAAGAACTTGTGTTACTGATAATGGGTTCCTCTTATATTTGATGTTTTGAATTTGCTGCCAATGAGTTCTGTGCCAAACCATGTTGGGGCTGCATTAAGCAAAATGTTTTGCTATGTGTACTTTATTTCCCCTCCCCTTGCCCTTTTCTCACTGCAAACACATGTATTTTAAGGCACCTTGTGTTATGGAGTTAGTGGGTAGCATGCTCTGAGTGATATGTAATATCCCTAGAAAAATACCAGATCATTAATCAAATTGAAAGATTGAACCAAATCTTTTGCATGATTCCATGTGACCTTTGTTAAATTGTCTGTATCAGTTCACTCCTGTTAAGATCTGTCTTGCAGATATGTCATTGATGGTTCACTTAGTTTTTGGATGCTTGAGTATGATTTGATTTGTTTTTATATCCATTCTTCCAGTAGGGAAATTTACTTTTTTGATCCCTCCTTTCCATTTTGCTTTCTAAATGCAGTTAGCTGTATGGGAAATATCAGATTTCCTATTTAATTGTGATTAGTAAAAGTAAAGTTGATTATCTGCTACATGGTATGCTGCTGAATCCTTGATGAACAGAGATTGAAACAATACTTTTTTTGATCAAAACTGGAGTGGATTTGATAACTGTCTGAAGAAGGGTCTCGACCCGAAACGTCACCCATTTCTTCTCTCCAGAGATACTGCCTGACCCGCTGAGTTACTCCAGCATTTTGTGTCCATTTTCGATTTAAACCAGTATCTGCAGTTCTTTCCCACACACTGGATTTGATAACTGTTCTTTAAATATTTAGAATTGGTTGAAAATTGGTGATGCTGAATCCTTTTAATAATCATGTGATTCAAAATCTAAATTAACTATGAAGTTGATGTCCAATATTGCATGCTATTGAACCCTCAGTTTAAATTGTTATAGTTGTAATTTGATATTTTTAAGCATGATTGATAACAATTGCCAGTACTTGCTGTTTTATTTTCAAGCTAGTTTCTGCAGTATGCCCATCTTGCTCTATTTCTTTTAACCTATTCTTGAAATGTTTGGTTTCTCAATTTTCTCGACTTTCTGTCTCTGTTGGAGCTATCTAATGTTCTGTGATTTGGTCATTCAAATCAATATTTTAGCAATTAGTATTTTCTTTTAATCTATTAATTTGAAATTACCACTTTCCTGGAATACCCCCAATGTATGCCTGCACTGGGCTAAGGTGCTTGAGTGCACAACCAAGCAAATAGTTTGTCTACATGACTTACTTCATGACTTGCTTCTTTAGAGAGTCAGATGGTGAGTCATTCACCACAGGGCACCCACCCTGTATCCTTTTGTTGGTATTGTATTTAAAGATTACTTGGTTTTTAGGTCCGTAGGATTGTTGCAGATAATAGTATCATGATTCTTATGGAAGGATGTTTGCATTGTAGCTACAAACAGTGTACATTGCTGTAGGCAAAGTGAAAAAGTAGCTGTCCCGCTTGTGACTCACCGGTTTGAATCATCTGGCAGTTGTTATAACTGCTTTCTCTTAAGAAAGGCTTATTAAAGAGTTGTAGAGCTATACAGCACAGAAACAAGCTCTTCGGCCCAACTGATCCATACCCATCCAAACTTGTCTTGTTTGCCTGTGTTCGGCCCATTACCATCTAAACCTTTCCAACCCATTTACCTGTCCAAATGTGATTGCATCTGCTTGAACCACTTGCTCTGCCAGCACATTCCATACATGTACCACCCTCTGTGTGGAAAAGGTTGTCCCTCTGGCACTTAGAAACAAGGAAAAGACAAAGTGCTAGAGTAACTCATAGCGAGTAAGACGGCCTCGCTCCCTGACCGTTCCCCGCTCACCTTAAACCTATGAACTCTAGTTCTTGATTCCTCTAGATTGTGTATTCACCCTATCTCTACCCTCATAATTTTATACACCTCCATAAGATCAACCCTCAACGTCTTGCATATCAAGGTATAGAGACCTAGCCTACTCGACTTCTCCCTATAACTCAGTCCCTTGAGTCCTGGGAACATTGTTGTAAATCTTTTCTGCACTCCTTCATCTAGTGGCATCTTTCCTACAGCAGTGATGAAAGCTAAACACAATACTTCCAAGGGTGTCCTGACCCGCATTGTATACAACTGTGGTACAGCATCCAATTTACCTGCCATGCTTTGTTCTTGTCTACTGCATTCTCTGCAGAATAACCTTTCTTGTTGTACTGTAAAGACCAGAACTGCATGCACTATTCCAAACATGGTCCAACCAGTGTTAAGTAAGATTGTAACATAATGGCCCAACTTTTATATTCTGTGCCCTGCTCTGTGAAGCTAAGCATGCTGTATGCTGCCCTTGTCTACCAGAGCTGTCAATTTTAGGTAACTGTGGAGCAGAACCCCAAGATTCCCCTGTTCATCAATATTTCTTACACCCTATTTACTGTACATGTCCTATTTCTGTTTAACTTATCAAAATATATCATCTGCAAACGTTACTCCCAACTTTCTACTTTATCTGCTGTAGCCATAGATAACTTTCCACAATGCCACCAACAATTGCGACATTATAACAACTCAGTGAAGGACCATTTTACACTCCTCCATTCTCTCGTCTGCCCGCTCTGATCGGGCAGAAAATGCCCATTCCACCAGATTTGGGAACAGCTGCTTCCTTACTGTTATCGGACGACTGAACGGTCTTTTAAACCTGGATGTAATCCTGATAATCCAACCGAGCACGTTGCGGCTTTTGCGCATTTAGATAATCTGCACTTTCTCAAGCTGTAATGCTATAATGCTGTAGAACTATTCTGCACGCTGGTACTTTTCACTTTGTGCTACCTGTTCTATTTGTGTGTAGCTTGATTGTACATGTGCATATTATTATTTGACAGGATAGTGTGCAAATTAATGAAGATGAGGAATTTCTATAGCCAGAGGGTGGTGAGTCTGTGGAATTCATTGCCACAGACAGCAGTTCAAGTCATTGGATATTTTTAAAGTAGAGATAAGTTCCTGCTTGGTTAGAGTGTCAAAGGTTATGAAGAGAAGGCAGGAGAATGGGTTGAGGGAAAAGTAGATCGACATGATCAAATTGCGGGGCAGACTCGATGGGCGGAATGGCCTAATTCTGCTTGCATGCCTTATGAACGTAGTTTTTCATCTGATCTTGGTAAATGTTACGATAATAAACTAATGTAAATAATCATACCTCCTACATTCATGTCCAAGTTGGTAGCCTGAATCACAAACGCAAGGGTCCCAGCGCTGACTTCTGTGATGCACTACTGGTCGCAGACTGCCAATCACAAAAGCGTCTTTCTGTTTCCACCCTCTGCCTCTAATTAGCAACCCAATTTTGGATCCAAGTAGCCAGATTGCCTTTTATCCCACATGCTTTAACCTTTTGACCAGCACACAATGTGGAACCTTGTCAAATGTCTAAGTCCATATCGACATCAGCAAATGTGGAAATTTTACTGGATGCATTCTGAATGATACCCAGGTATGCTAACCTCATGCCAATTTTAAGTTTAGCAGAAACTTATTAGCTCCACCATCATTTCCCCCAATTTACCCACAAGGAAACTAAAACCTGGTAACCAGAGACAGGAATCATAAAACAAAAGCTCTGTCAAGATGTTATTATAGCAAATGTACAACTTGGTAATATTGGAGCTTATTTACTACATATTTGTGCATCAATCTATATTACCATATGCAAAATAAAGCAAATTAATATAAATGGAACTTTGCCACTATTGATCATATTGACATCTATTTACTGATTGTGCTCTGCTTCAGCTTTTGCTTATGTACCGTATTTCCTGGCAATGAAGACGCTATTTCCCCCCCAAAAATAAGGCACGGAAATTTACCTGCGTCTTGGAGGCCAAAGGTTAGGTTGTTAGCCAAGAAAGATAGACTTGGCTATTTCTCAGTACAGCAACATCAAGAACGATGTTGCTGTACTGAGGAATAGCCAAGTCTATCCCTCATTGCTGGTAGCTGATGGGAAGCGGCTGTAAAAGGACAGCGCCGCTGGGGGGGGGGGGGGGGGTGGAGGAAGAGTTCCTTTCATTGTGTGTGGGCAGTCTGGCCTGGATCAGCATGGGTAGGAGCATTGAGAAGGAGGGGATCGGTGATCATGCCTGCAACTCACTCACCGCTGTTGCGGCGCTCCGGGCGTGGAGCCACGGCATTGTGGCCAGGGTGGGAAGTAGCTCGGGTGGCTGTGAGCGGCCACCGGAACCGGACAGTGAAACCGGCCGCCACCTCAGTGCCTTCTGCCGGCCTGCTCACCTATGGCAGTGCTCTCCGTCTGAACACCTCTCTCCTGCCGCTCGCCGGCCTCGCTTATGTCAGCTGCTTCCTGCAATCCTTAAATTCCGACTGTCGTCGGGAGCAGGACATGGCCTCATTTGCTGCGCTGGGTGACACTGCATGGCATTCACTGCCCGGTCCGTGTCTTTCAAGAGCAAAGATCATAGAGCGGAGCGGGTCAGCAGGCGGTGGATAACAGGACAGCGGGCGGTAGAGCTTACTCCTGTGTCTGCGCGAGTAACCTTAATTGGTCCCTTGAACTAGTATTGTCATTCAATAAGATCACAACTGATTCGACTTGTCCCGGTGTGCTTCCGTTTTCCCCACCATCTCTCCACCTGCCATCACCCTCCACCCCCCCACCCATTCAGTCATTTAGAATGGAGGAGATCTGGAAGCCTTGGGCAATTTGAATCGGCACCCCCTTATTTATTTATTTATTTTTGAGCATGAGAAATTCTATGTCCCGCCATCCTTTTTTCAAAATTTAGCAACTCAAATTGGGGGTGCGTCTTCGATGCAGGTGCGTCTTCATTGCCGGGAAATAGGGTAATTTGTTTGGTCCATGTCCTTTTTACTTGCTCTCAAGATGTTCAATATTACACGCATTATTCTGTGGATTTCTTAAACGTGATGTAGTTATCTAAGGGCAGCAGTGGAATTAAGTTTTCCCCAATTTCTCTCCCACTTCAGTATGATTTCAATAACATTAGTCCATATTGTTTTTTTTCTGATGTAGGAATAATTGTGATATTCTAGGATGAAAAGTTTTTAAATGTGCATTGTGCAATGTTCTTCCCAGAAGGAAATAAAATGTATAAAGCAGAAGCCTACCATTTTTCGTTTTAATGTTTTAAAAACACCACTTTGCTTAATTTTTTGGAATGTTTTCAATACAAAGCTGAGTAGATTGTTTAATGTTAAATGCCATGAGAATTGTAGATGTGTACTTATCGTAATTGCATATCCTAATTGTATGATTGGAGTGCCTTTCAACAATTAATAAATTTTAGTTTGTTTCTATGGGAACATTTAGCTATGTAGTACAGCATAAAGTAATGTTGAAATTGACCCATCTGGTTAAAATAATGTTAATTTAAGTATATTTATAATGTGGGTTTTAGTTTGGTTTTTTTCCCTGCCTGAAAGGTTTTACTCGTTCCCCAAGTATGCACGCATTTGCAGTAGTAGCATTGATTTTGTTTGAGGGAACAAAGAATAATATTTTAACCCTTGTTGATGACACACATGTGGTGGGATTATGAAGAGGGTACAGAGGCTTCAAGGTGATTTGCATTGATCGAGTGTCCAGCCAATGCTGGGAAAAAGACTGCAACCGTGCACTCTATGCCGTTATGATTTTAGAAGCCCCTTTAAGGTCAAACGCTCTTCCTGGAACAAGGGATAGGAAGTAATCTAATTAGTTGTTTGGTTTTGAATACTGACATGCTGTCTTGTTTCTCTTATAAAAAAAATTAGAAGTGGCTAATAATAAAGGATTGGTTGCTCTATCTGTTCACATTGTTCAACAGTGAGCCATTATTTCAAATGCATTGTTCCATTGTGAAATTCTTGGCTCTAGGTCGCAAGCAGGGCATTTTGGAAAGCCTTGTTGACTCTTCATAACTTGCAGAGTAGCTAGATAACGACTGGTTGCCAAAAATACTCCAGTATTACATGGTAGCATTTTGTTTGAAATCCAATTGCTCTTATTGCCAATTCTTAAAACACAAAATCGAATAGCCTGAGGATATTTTTTCTCAACATTATACAAATTGCCTAAGTATTACCAATAAATTAATGGACATTTAATTTCAGTTCAGGATGGAAAGCCTTTCATTCCAATTGATTTGTATTTCTAGTAAACCATCTAATTTATCTTCCAATTACAGCATCCAGCTGGTTCTTGAGCAGTGCAGTATTCTAACGTCATTTGTTCTTTCGAGAAATCTAATCAGTGAAGCTTTGCAGGGTGAATTGTTATCTATAATTCAGCCATTCCAAAATGTACTTTCTAAACGCAAGCCAAGAGTCATAAGCATGGAAACAGGCACTTCGGCCAAACTTACCCACGCTGATCAACATGCACAATCTACACTAATCTCACCTGTCTGCGTTTAGCACATATTCTTCTTAACCTATCCTATCCATGTACCTGTCCAAATGTCTTTTAAACATTATGATAATACTTGCTTCAACTACCTCCTCTGTTAGCTCATTGCATACACACGCCACCATTTGTGTAAAAAAAAAAAGTTGCTCCTCGAGTTCCTATTAAATCTCTCTTCTCTCCCCCCCCCCCCCCCAACTACCACTGCACTTTTTTTTTGAATTGTTGTTGTCCTTCCTGCTTGTTGAACATGTGTAAGAGATCCTAGGAAGTAATTTACCCAAGAATTCATAGGTTCCTTTCAACAGGAATATCATCTTTGACATTAGTTAGTATGTGTGTCTATGTTATTGGATGTCCTTTTGTCACTATTCCTGATAGAAACCTAATTTTGACTGAAATATTGTTTGCTTCTGAGTCTGCAACTCCTTTATTTCTCATCCATTGACAATCAGTTCAAGTATAAGTTTATTTTCATATGCATGTATACGTTGAGGTACAGATCTAATAACAAATCATGCAGTAGTATTAAAATCACATAGAGAAACACACAGAAAAAAATTAAAGAAACCAGGAACTTCATTTGCCGGTTTCCAATAAAAAGAGACAGAGCTGGGGTAACTCAGCAGGTCAGTATCACTGGAAAACATGGATAGGTGGTGTTTCTGGTCAGGACCCTTCAGATGGGGGGGGGGGGGGGGGGGGTCAGTAATAAGCGGATTCAGGTGAGGGTTTTTTTGATAGGCAACCCGAGATGTAAAGACAACAGGTGAGGTAAGGATAGAAGTGTGAATTGTGAAGCCAGAGGAAGGAATATATGTGGAAGGGGAGGGAAGAAATGGGTATGCATCCCAGTTGGGAAGATTAAACATTAATTATACGCGCAATTCTAAAATAAATTAGTCTGTGCAAATGAACAAAACATTGGTGCAATAACATAATTTGGAAATATTACATCCATTGTAGTGCATGAGATGGGTTGTGTTCTGTTCTTCAGTTGGGTTTAGAATTGTGTAGGTTGGTTCATTTACAACTAACAGCAGTAAAGTAGTGGTATTGTATTTCATGCTCCTATACTCCCTACCTGATGGTAACAAAGGGAAGAGGGCATGGCCTGGATGGTGGGGATCCTTGATAATAGATGTTGCCTTGAGTCTGTGTCTCATGTCAACGTGTTTGATGGATGGAAGGGCTGTACCAATGATGGACTGAGCTGAGTACACTACTTTCTGAAGCTCCTTGTGTTCCTTGGCAAGTTTGTGGAAATGGCATCCAACCCACTAACCCAATTTTTTTGTTTTTGTTTTTATATCCGTCAAGCACCATTTAATATATAGTGATTTCCTTAAACTGACATATACTAACATTTGATCATCTTTGGTGTGCATCCAAAAGGTGCGTAATATTTTTGCAAGACTCAATTAGAGCTTCGGAAAATGGAGTGTTCTTTATCACCGGGTGGCGCCAGCAATGGCTGCCTCGCCAACAGTCCGTCCCTTTGTGTTTAAATAGTATGTGTTAAATGTATGTTTTTAGTGTTCTTTAGCGTGTTTTCTGTGGGGGGGGGGGGTTTGGAGGGAAACTTTTTCGAATTTCTTACCTCGACGGAAATGCGTTTTTTTTTTCTGTATCGTATCTCCGTCCACACTGCAGCCTAACATCGAGGAGTTGGCCTTTGCTGGAGACCGATTATTGAGAGCTCTGCCGTGGGAAGCCTTTGGGACTTTAACATCACGGAGCCCGCGATCCCTTTGCCAGGGATCGACCTCGAAGCTCCAACTGTGAGTGCTTGCGGACTTAACATCACGGAGCTCGCGGTCTCTGGTCAGAGACCGACTTCGGGAACTCTAAGCTGCAGGAGCTTCGATCGCCCCAACGTGGGAGCTTTGATCGTTCCGACGCAGGGGCTTCGATCGCCCCGAAGGATGATTCGACTTCCCCGATCGCGGGAGAATAAACAGGAAGAAGATTGGACTTTTCTGCCTTCCATCACAGTGA
Organism: Amblyraja radiata; assembly: GCF_010909765.2. NCBI lineage: Eukaryota > Metazoa > Chordata > Chondrichthyes > Rajiformes > Rajidae > Amblyraja > Amblyraja radiata. The sequence continues at coordinate 10,718,103 of NC_045976.1, read as the reverse complement.
GGAATGTGGGGAATCCGCTGTGGAGGATGTTTATGTTAACTTTTATGTAGTTGTGTGTCTTGTTGCTTTTTTTTTCCCATATGGCTGTACGGTAATTCGCATATCACTGTACCTTAATTGGTACATTTGACAATAAAGGACCTTTGAAACCTTTAAATGTCAATCTGAAGTAACCAGATCTGATGTGATTGATTTTGCTGTGATTTACAACCTGCCTACAATTTGAGAAGGAACCATGTGAAATCTCTTTAGTGTTAAGTATGTGAAATGTTTTGGCTTAAGTACAAGGCCAGTCATGTGATTATGATTAATGTACAAGATGTCATAGATGTACAGTATGACATATTGGAAATCAGGCAAGGAATTAGTATTATTGAGGGTTCAATGCCCGTTGGGACCAATGTAGAGTAAATTATATTTTAAAGCACAGTGGGGTGCCGTGACAATAGAGGAAAGATGTTTCCTGATTGAGAATTGACATCCTTGTTCATTTCATCATTGTACATTAAAGCAGCAGCATGTTCCTTGAATTTTTACTTTTGAATAATGTTTCAATTATTGTAAATTTATTTTTCAGGTGTTTGTTTGCCTGTGGAAAGGGTGCAAAGTGTACAACACGCCATCCACTAGTCAAAGCTGGCTGCAGAGGCATATGCTCACGCATAGTGGAGACAAGCCATTTAAGGTAATATGAAAACTTAGGCAAATTTTAACCCAACCTTAATGTAGATCACCATTGATTCATTTTCTCAGAATAAACCACAAATCCTGCCTCTTTTAAAAACAAAGAAAATGTGAGAAGACATGGGTTCAAATGCTCCTTCCGATTTAATATATAATAATAATAATAATAATAATAATATACGGTTGTCTTTTGACTATCCAACCTATCCAGATGTTTCAGGGTATGATCTAATACCACTGTCAGCTTGCATGGTATACATGTGCATTATTTGGATTGTTATTGGTATATTAATGAAGTCCTGTCAATTACAACCAATTTTAAACATTCTTAAACTATCATCATGGTTGGAGAGCATTGATTAAAATGGATTGAAAATATGTTGTAGACAACTAACCTAAGTTTTAAAATCTAACAAATGGGCCATCTTGTACCTACACATGACAAATGTTGATATTCCAAAGGTGCAAGACTAAATGTGGTTAGGATCTCAGTTGTTTACTTTCGTGGTCAGGGGTTTCAGGCTAGAATGCTTCACACTGCGCTGAAACGAGAAATTGATATAACTGCAGCCAAACTGGTTTCTTGAGCAACATCTTGCCACTGTAAGATAAACAGTCGATTTCAAGATTGCTGGTTTACAAAAACTCATATGTCAGGCTGTTATTCATCGATTACAGCTCGGCATTTAACACAATCATCCCCTCCAAGCTGGTTACCAAACTCGCAGAACTGGGTCTCTGCGCATCCCTCTGCAATTGGATCCTCGACTTCCTCATTCACAGACCACAGTCTGTTCGTATTGGTGGAAATGTGTCAGCCTCGATAACAATCAGCACGAGAGCACCTCAAGGCTGCGTGCTCAGCCCCCTGCTGTACTCACTCTATACTCATGACTGCGTAGCCAGTCACAGTGCGAACTCCATCATCAAGTTCGCTGACAACACCACTGTTGTGGGACGTATCACTGATGGGATGAGTAGTAGAGAGCATACTGACCAGTTGCATCGTGGCTTGGTTCGGCAACTTGAGCGCCCTGGAGAGGAAAAGACTACAAAATGTAGTAAACACTGCCTAGTCCATCATCGGCTCTGACCTTCCTTCCATCGAGGGGATTTATTGCAGTCGCTGCCTCAAAAAGGCTGGCAATATCATCAAAGACCCACACCATCCTGGCCACACACTCATCTCCCCGCTACCTTCAGGTAGAAGGTACAGGAGCCTGAAGACTGCAACAACCAGGTTCAGGAATAGCTACTTCCCTACAGCCATCAGGCTATTAAACCTGGCTCGGACAAAACTCTGTTTATTAATAACTCATTATCTGTTATTTGCACTTTATCACTTTATTTATTCATGTGCGTATATATTTATATTATGGTATATGGACACACTGATCTGTTTTGTAGTAAATGTCTACTATGTTCTGTGCTGAAGCAAAGCAAGAATTTCATTGTCCTATCAGGGACACATGACAATAAACTCACTTGAACTTGAACTTATGCTGTACATCAATACTTGCTACTTGATGGTTAGATTCTTGTGGATTACCAACAATTGCAACTGAGCAGCTCGCTTTGAAACATTTGAAGCAAAACCATTTAAACCCTGAAATGGTGCCTCAAGGACAGTGGAATCCATCGTATTTGATTGCAATTTTATCCATTGTGTTGCTGCTTTCCAATTGTGTAGGTAGTAGGTTTACCAATTTATACATCCTTGTAAACTTACAGGACTCCCATAACCTTGATCAAACATACTTATGTAAACCATTTAATAAACTGTTAAAGCCGAATAATGAATAGCTGCTTGAAAGCTATTCAGGGAGCAGAGAAAAAACCCCTAAAATAGATAGTAGTAGCTGAAATTGATCAGGTAGGCAGAAGAGACTGCATTGAATTTCCTTAGATCAACTCTCTGATCATTTTACAATTGAATCAGCAAAACTAATACTATCGTCCGCCTTTTCCCATAGTACTTGGGACGATTAATATTTTCAGCTCCACTATTTTCTAACTTTGCTTTTGAACACATGATGCTTTTCTAAATAAATAATCTGTTTTACCCGTTAGGTCAATGGTTTTTATTGAAGCTGATTGCAGATTTTGTCTAGTGCTTGCATAACTGTGGTTGTATAACATGCATTTAATTTAAATAATTTATCCTATTCTTCTGGATCATCTTGCCAGCAGGAATACATTTATCATATCTGTACTATGAATATGCTCTCAAAAGAATGTTATACTGACCATGCGAATTGTCCTTGGACGATGACCATTTATATCGTAGCATTCCTGTAAACTGAGCAGTGCATCTCAATATATCTATGGTTTCCCTTGAATATATTTGGCAGAAACATTAAAGTTTGCACGCATCAAAACTAAACCGTATCTCAATTTATACCTACTCTGCTCGTCTCAATACTGATGCGCCGCATTTTCAGTCTCTTGCTATATTTTCGATGCACTCTCAATTATGCAGCCAAATTCTGCTCCAACATACATAGAAGTTTGCGACTGACACCCCTGTAGTGGGTTGGATCTCGCACAATGTCCAGATCTAGTACAGGAAGGAGATGGAGAGATTAGTAACATGGTGTCAAGACAACAACCTCCCCCTCCCCCTCTCCCTGCAAAACAAAGGTTCGTCATCAATGTCAGCAAAAGGTGTACATACATCTCGGTGGTACTGAAATAGAGATGGTTGAGAGCTTCAAGTTTCTAGGTGTACATATCACTAACAATTTGTCCTGGATGAACCACATGGAAGCCATGAAAGCGCACCTAATGCCTCTGCTGTAGTTCAGCATCTCCAACTACTCTTAATAACTTGTACAGATGCACAGTAAAAAGCATCCTATTGGAATGCATTACAGCTTGCTCTGGTAGCTGCTCAATGACTCAAGAAATAACAGTTGTGGCTGCATCCCAGTCCACCATCACACAAACCAGTCTTCCCCACCTACTCCACCTGCACTTCATGCTATGTTGGGAAAGCATCCAACATAATGAAGGTAGACAAAAATGCTGGAGAAACTCTGCGGGTGAGGCAGCATCTATGGAGCGAAGGAAATAGACGACGTTTCGGGTCGATGATGGATCATTCTCTCTTCTTGCCTGTCTGGTTGGCCAGACAATACAAAAGCTTGAAAGAACCTACCATGAGATGCTGTGATTAGATAACTGAACAGACCTCTCCTAAGCTAAGAGTATAGTGCCAATCTTCCAGTCCCTACCTTGCTGCAGCCCTTACACTTTTGTTCCTGCACTTTATCTATAGATTTTAGTTTTAGAGGCACAGCCTCTTCGGCCCACCGATTCTGCGCCAACCAGCGATCACCTGTTCACACTAGTTCTATCCTACATATACTGGATAATTTTACTGAAGCCAATTAACCTATAAATCTGCACATCTTTTGAATGTGGGAGGTAACTGGAGATGTGAATTGGCATCAAGTGTTTAATAAACAGTTTATTCACATCAGATAGTTTATCTGAAGTGATTTTTTTGAAGCATGGTTGAGCGGAATTTAAAGCTGCAATTATTCTGCAGTTAATCATAACAATTGCATTTGTTCAACATTCAGAATTTTCTGTGAATTTACGGTGATTTTCATTTTGCCCTAATAATTTTTTGCTCTTTTTTTCAGTGTGTTGTTGGTGGATGCACTGCGAGCTTTGCATCTCAAGGCGGCCTTGCTCGTCATGTTCCCACTCACTTCAGCCAACAAAACTCTGCAAAGGTTACTAGTCAGCCGAAAGTCAAGGAGGAATCCCCTTCAAAAGCAGTAATGAATAAACGAAGGAGACTAAAAAATAAGCGACGGCGTTCACTACGTAAGTTTTTTAAACCTGTGAGTAACCACTATTCGGTGTTCATCATAAGCTAAGTTTTTCAACTTTATTATTATTATTCCTTGGGTGCTATAAAATTTTGGACATCTGGAAAGGTACATGGATAGGAAAGGTTTAGAGGAATATGGTTTAAACACGGGCAAGTTAAACTAGCTTAGATGAGACATCTTGGTGGGCATGACAGAATTGGGATGACGGGCCTGTTTCCATGCAGCATGAGTCTATGACAATGCTTCATTGCTGCATTACTGTTTTCAGTAGTTGATGCCCTGCATCAAGTGGTTGAAGCTGAAAGGCGTAATACAGGGGAAACCTCTTTATTTTACTTCTAATTCTTCCGGAATTAAACATGGAAGTTCCTTATGGTTGCATGTCATGGGCAATGTAATTTTAGGCTGTATTTTGGATATAATATTGCCTGTGATTTTGGAGGTGGCTGGTGTAGGAAATATTCATGTGGAGAATGAATTGTGGTTGAGAGCATGTAGAACAAAAGATATATGTCTGTGCCTATTCGTGGTCCGATTTGTCTACCCCATTCATTCCAATTTCAAAATACGGTTTATGGTTGTCCATCATGAAAGAGCATTTACTGCAACCTACTCTGGCTTACATGTGAATTAAGACTAATTTTGTATGGTTCATATTTGAAGTGACTGAGCAAGCCATAAAGTTTAGCACGGTTTCAAGTCTCTTGAGTAACTTATTTTCTTGTGGAATGGTGCAGAACTAATGCAGCTCAATCTGAGGGCTCTGACAAATGCAGTTTGGCTTTGCTCAACGGGAATGCTTTATTCGGGCATGTAGCCAAGTGGAGATTTTCTTGTTATGGAAATATAAGTAGTTCATGTAAAATAATGCTTCACTTGACTTGTCACCTCTCATTAGGCTTATTCTCACCAAGCTCCACTTGATCGAAGAAGCAGACGTGGATGATTTAAGACTATTCTTCCTCAAAAGGAGATGAACATCTGTTATTGAAAGTAATTCAAAATTAGATGAAAAAGGATAAAATGCTGGAGTAACTGGACAGATCAGGCAGCTTCTCTGGGGAACATGGTTAGGCGATGTTTCGGAACTCTTTTTCAAACTGATTGTAGTAGGTGGGGAAAAAGCCTGGCTTGTGAGAGGTGGATGCAAGTGTGGGGGGATTTAATTGGCAGATTGTTGGAAAAGACCAGGAATGAAATGAAAAAAAAAGGGCTCTGAAATAATGAGGAGTGTGAAATGTCAAGTCAGAGGAAGGGGTATAGGTGGAAAGAGACAATGGAGGGAAAGAGTATTGAATGCATATTGAGGTGGGGCACAGGGATGGAGTGAGGTGCTGAGTAGTTAGTTACCTAAAATTGGGGAACTCAATGTTGGTAGCATTGCGTTGTAAAATGCCCAAGAGGAATATGAGGTGTTGTTCCCCCAGTTTGCCTGTGCCCTCTCTGGCATTGGAGGAGGCTCGGGGCAGAAAGGCAGAAATTTTGATGACCTCTTCATAAACTGCGTAAGGAATGAGAGAAGCAAGCTTCAACATGATCAATATTTAATGCATTCAGGAACCTAATGCACACTAAGATGGACGACAGATGGCACAATGGGCTAAGTGTTCGGCTGGCGACCGGAAGGTAGCCGGTTCGAATCCCGCTTGGAGTGCATACTGTCGTTGTGTACTTGGGCAAGACACTTCACCCACCTTTGCCTGTGTGTGAATGATTGGTAGTGGTCGGAGGGGCCGTAGGCGCAGATTAGCAGCCACGCTTCCGTCAGTCTGCCCCAAGGCAGCTGTGGTTACAGAAGTAGCTCACCACCACCGAGTGTGACTGAGGAATGTATGAATAATGCGATGTAAAGCGCCTTGAGTATTCTAGAAAGGCGCTATATAAATCCCATCCATTATTATTATTAAGATGAATGTCATGGCCTTGCAAGATGTAAAGAGCATTTACCAGAATGGTACTAAATACGTTTCTGCTGAATGAAGAGACCAATAAACTTGATATTCTCCTTAAAAGTTATGAGGAACATTTTAGAGGTATTCAAGGTAGTTTCGATAGAATATACACTGGTAATTGTTTCCATTGACGATGGATTATATTTTTGGCAATTGAGAAAAAGGAGGATTTTTTTTAACATAGTGAATTGTTAACGAGAATGCATTACTTGATGGTGAAGCAGAATTAACCATAATTTTCAAATTGAAATTGAATGAATATTAAATGAAATAACTATCATTCTAGAGATAGTGAGAGTGTGAGGTTAATTAAATAGCATTTTGAATAGCAGCAACGATGGGCTAAATTTCTGTCTACCTTGACTAAAATTAAACCGAGTATTTCTGGAGATGAAAAGGTGATGCTTGGCTGTGATGTGGAAAGCCAAGTTGGTTTCCAGAAACCACAGCCAGGTTTGTTATAATTTCCATATCAGGGTTTGCATGAACTTGCTGTTGAATTAAGTGCCTAGGAGAGTTGCAAGTTTTTTTTAAACAGCAGTATCTAATAATCCAGCCAGCTCATTAAACATCCAATACTGCTAAATTTTCAATTACTAATTGTTAAATTACTGCTAAATGTAAAATTACAGGCAAAAACAGTGACCCTCCCCCCCAGTTATTTTTTAATGCTGGAATCTTGATCATCCAATTCTAGCAGCTAAAGAAAGTAAAAGTTGGTATTTTCAAATCATTGTCTCTTCCTAAATGCCATTATTCTTAGCCAGTGGAAATATCCTCCCCTGCATTTAGCTGATAAGAATTTTATGTTTTAATGAGAACCTGCAAACTTCTAAAATCTGGGAAATATAGTGGAAATCTACTTGATTTCTGCCTGTATCGTCACCGTGCCATCCCTGGAACTCGTCTAGGGCATCGTCGCTGCACTATTATGACAAGTTGATCCTTTCTTGTGTAAGATCACCAAATCCATACACAGTACTACCTGGCGTGGTTTCATTAGTGCCCTATTTGGTCACGATAAAATCTCTTCGCTTATGTATTTGGATCCATGTGTAATAAAGGCTGATATATCACGCTGCACTTGCATGTTGCCCTTTATCTTATATACAAATGTGCCTATGTTCCTTTTGGGCATGTGCATCACCCCCATCATACTGTAATTAACAAATTGCTTTTCTGTAAAATAGGTAACTTTATATTACCTCACTGTATACGATCAGCCATAGTTTTGCCCACTTGGCTTGTCTGTAACCCTCTGATTTCTCCTCCGTGACATTCTCTGCCACCTAATTTAGTATTGTCAGCAAGCTTAGCAGTATTATATTCAGTCCCCCTGATCAAATAGCTTGTACAGATTGAGAAGAATTGAGGGCATCGATATTGTAGTATTCCACTAGTCATAACCTGCCTACCTGAAGGATCGATTTACACCCCATGTTTTTGTCTCATAATTAATTCCAAATCCATATCTATATGTGATGTGCTCTATCTTTGTTGATCAATCTCCCTATGTAAGACCACATTGAAAGGCTTCCAAAATTTTTAAATTCATGTCGTTTACTGGTTCTACATTTATTACAACTGGTTCCACTTTTATTCCAGTTAAATTTCAAAGAACTCTGGCACATTAGTCAAACATGAGTTCCGTTTAATAAATCCATGTTGCCTCAACTTAATTATTTTATTTTCAAGCTGTTTTCATTATGTTCATTGCCGACTGCCTTTTCTTTCTTTTTTTTTTGCATAACCCCTTTCCCGATAAATAGTGGGGTCACATTTTCTGCCGTCTAATCCATGGGAGCAATTACAGAATATATAGAAATTTGAAAGATAATAACCACAGAACTCCACTATTTCAAAATTGTAAATCATCAGGTCCTTAGGATATATATTTCCACGTATATTTTTAAAATATTATATTAGGTTCCGCCTCCTCAGCTTTGTGAGATCCTTGTGAGATTTTTTGTGATTTCAGGTTTATTTCCTTATTCCCAATTTTTAATTCTCATGTCTTATCAGCCTTTTTCTTTTTGCATACCTTAAACTTTGGTTCTAAACATCACTCTGAATGATGAAACCTGTTTTGGATGTATCACTGTACCTTAATTGGTACACGTGACAATATACCCTTTGAACCTTTGAGCTTCAGTTGCACGCTGAAACCTGGTACCAGTGGTTCAGTAATATGAAACTTCAAAGCCGATAAACATGCGGAGGAAAGAACTGCAGATGCTGGCTTAAATTGAAGATATGACACCAAATGCTGGAGAAACTGAGCAGGACAGGCAGCATCTCTGGAGAGAAGGAATGGGTGATGTTTTGGATCGAGCTGGTCTTGACCTGAAACGTCACCCATTCCTTCTCGATTGTTTGACGTTTCTTGCACAGATGAACCTACCTAGTTTTGGACGACCCTTCCATCTTACCGTCGTAAGTCGGAACTGTGCAAATAATCCATTGGTTCTCCCATCTGCAACTGAGCATAATTGAAATTAAGATTATGGAGAGGCTTGAGGAAAAAGGATTAATAACCAGTGAAGTTATTCAGCTATATTTACTGTGGTTTTATTGTAGTGCCCACTGCAATTTTTGATTGAATCCTACATTAAGAAGGTTATGTATTGAGATCAGCTCAAAATCAAATCTGTTGCTGACCCGCTGAGTTTCTCCAGTTTTTTGTGTCTATCTTCGGTTTAAACGAGCATCGGCAGTTCCTTCCTATACAAACACTATTTAGTTTAGTTTAATAGAGATACAGCATGGAAACAAACATTTGCCCTTCCGATCACGCTGACTCCTTGATCACCCACTCACAGTACTTCAATGTTGTCCCACCTTCTCATCTACTTCCTACACACTAGTGGCAATTAATCTACACAATCTCATGTCTTTGGGATGTGGGCAGAAACAGGAGCACCCAGAGGAATCCCACGCGTCACAGGGAGAACATACAAACCACACCTGAAGTCTGGATCGAACCCAGGTCTCCAGCGCTATGAGGCAGCAGCTCCACCAGCTCTGCTACCTGTGCTTTTGTTTTTTGTTTTTTTAATTTTACAGTGACTATTGAATGAGCACTCTGATTAGTATGGTGAGGATTGGATGACAAATTGGACTCCTATGTTGTTATGGGGTGAGATGAACTCCTGAAATTGATTGCTTTGAATGGATCAAGTTGCTTTCTAAATTTACCAGTTTAGCACTGTCATGAGATAAGGATTTGCTGATGCTGGAATCTTAGGAGCTAGCTCTAACGAGCTAGTTATTGACTTCAGGTATCATGGTGAAGTACACGCCTCGATCAGTGTCAATGATGCCGAAGTAATGGTAGACGAGAGCTTCACAGTATTAGACTTAACTATCAACAATTTATCCTGGACCAATCTCATTGAAACTGGCCATGAAAGCACATCAATGCTTCTACTTCATTAGACAGTTATCAGACTATTGAATGACCCACCCATGCTCTGGGTGTAGTTCCAATCTTCCAACCTTTCTCATTTGCAGTCCTTAAACTTTTTTAAAAATCTGCACTTTCTCTGCATCTATGCGCTACAAGGCTGTAACATTATATTCTGTACTCTGACTATTTTTCTCTTCCCATCATTGGATGTACTTATGTATGAGTTGATTGCACATGTGTATTGCATGATTTGACTGGATAGCACAATATTCCACTATCTCGGAACATGTGACACCAATAAACCAATAGCTCCAAAAATTAGACAAAATGCTGGAGTAATTCAGTGGGCCAGGCAGCATCTCTGGAGAAAATGGTTAGGTGACATTTCAGATTGGGACCCTTTTTCCTAGTTCCAAGTATAGTTTACTTGATGGTTGACATGGATTATTTGGTGTATCTTGCTACGACCCAAGATTTCTACATATTTTGCTTGTTTGGTTATGAAGCCATTATTAATTCCTGGAGGCTTGAATATAATCTATAATCTATGTTCAAATTAAATCCTAAATTATTTCGTAATAACATTTGCAAATGGGTATTTAACAATAGGTCATCTATCCTCTGTTATGACATGGCCATCTTTCAAAAGGAAAGCAAGCTGCACTAATCAGCATAGTTGGTAGAGAGATGCATTGCAGGCTTTGTATCATGAGTTTCTGCATGTTGTGTGGTTGTGAGAAGATCAGGTATATTTTGGTTGAGATAAAATGTTTGTATTTGTCAGTAGCTAGCTGTGAATTTGGGTTGCTGGAGCCAAGGAGGAAAATACATTTTGAGTTTTGGTACCTTTTTCTCAGGGTGGAAATGTCAAAGACCAGAGGGCATAGATTTAAGGGTAAGAGGAGCGGTTGAAAGGAGATGTGCAGGGAAAGTTGTTCACACAAAGAATAGTGTTTGCCTGCAACGCATTGCCTGGGGTGGTGGTGGTGGAAGCGGATGTGATCGTTGTTGCATTTAAGATACTTTTAGATCAGCACGAAGTTATATAGGAAATGGTGGGATATCGATTATGTGCCTGCAGAGGAGATTGATTTAACTTAGCACCATGTTCAGTACGAACATTGTGGGCTGAAGGAGCTGTTCTGGTGCTGTTCCGTAAGATTTAATTTTTCTGGTGGTTGCTGTTATGGACGGAACAGCATATGAATTCTTAATTAAATGGCATACAAATGCATTCTTAAACATGTAAATGGCATTGGTATACCCATTTTGCACACTCCCATTTCATCCGCTTTCAGCTGGTGTACTATGTTATGACTTCTGTATGTTTCAGTATGGTAAATCATTTGTTCACCTTATCTAAGATGCTGAGCTGTCACTTAGGCTAGAATTCCTCAGTATTGACCAATTTTGCAATGTTAATTGTTTCACATGTTCGGCATAAATTAACTGTATTTCACCATAATCTTAACTGGAGTATCTGTTTAAAATTACAGTATGTGCTTTGATAACCTGCCCTTCTTATATTTTGTTTTTACAGCAAGACCACATGACTTTTTTGATGCTCAGACAATGGATGCCATAAGACATCGTGCCATCTGTTTTAATCTGTCGACCCATATTGAAAGTCATGGAAATGGCCATAGTGTCGTGTTCCATAGCACAGTAAGTACAGTTTTAACAGTGATTTGTTCTTCCAATTATGGAGCAGTTCCTTCACTAATAAAATTTCTTGCTCCCAATTGATCTTCCAATTGCTGTAACTTCAACTATAAATAAAAATGACCTCAATGTTTGAAGGAGATTAGACAACACTTTGACATGCTGTTCTTTGGCCAGAATAAGACAGCCATATCAGTAACATTGTGTTTGCACTGGTCATATTTCTCTCTCTGGAGTGCAAAAGGTGGAGTAGTCTGCATAAAATTAATGATGAGGAAGCAGACAACATATGAAAACATTTTGAGCAATCTTGTTTGTGCCTTTCAGTGTTATTTGTGACATCATTATCTGCTCTTTGGAATTCTTGCATCTACACTCTACCATTTTACAACTAAATTTCAGCAGTAACCATATGTCAATATTCTTCCTAAGCTTCCCATAATGTCCAAGGATACCCTTGGTTAGGCCCTGAAGATTAATCTGCCTCTTCTAGTCTGCTGATACTATTTGTGTAGTATCAGAACACCACTGTTCCCTTGTGTAGGAAGGACTGCAGATGCTGGTTTATACCGAAGATAGACACAAACTGCTGGAGGAACTCAGTGGGTCAGGCAGCATCTCCGGAGAAAATAAATTGGTGACGTTTTGGGTCAGAACCCTTCTTCAGACTGAAAGATAGAGGGGCGGCAACAGTATATTTGTTTTAGTGACTGTGGTCCATTTTACATATGTGTAGTTAACAGCTGCTCAGTTGGTTGTATGGGTGGTTTATGATCTAGTGGGTGGTTTATGATCTAGACTTGTCTTTGGGTGTGGTGGAAATGGAATGGAGCTGAGTAAGCATTTGAGAAGGGGACAGTCTAGGGGAATGGGATTGATATTCTGAAGCTGATATAGACTTGGAGAAACATAAGAGACTGCTGATGTTCAAATCTTGAGCAAAACACAGTGCTGAATGAATTCTATGGGTCAGGCAGCTTCAGTGGAGGGAATGGATAAATTACATTTTGGATCATGATCCTTCAGACCTTTGTCTGAAAAAGAGTGCTGTCCCACTGAGTTATTGCAGCAATATTTTTTTCTGATTTGTCTGCCTCCACATTTGTAATATTTATGATTTTTAGGGTCTTGCAGTTTAGACCAAACAAGTTAGATCTCTTTACTTTATTTGTTTTATGTTAGAGATTGCACACATTTAAATGTCGATATTATACCCCAGACACTCGTTCATTCATATTTTAAATTTAATTTATCTAAAGATTCCTCTTGTATTGGTGTTAATGTCAAGATTCAAGAGAGTTTATTGACATGTGTCCCAGATAGGACAATGAAATTCTTGCTTTGCATCAGCACAACAGAATTATAGAAGGCATGAATACAGAACAGATCAGTGTGTCCCATATACCATTGTATACATATATACACACATGAATAAATAAAACAGATAAAGTGCAAATAAACAGATAATGGGCTATTAATGTTCAGAGTTTTGTTTGAGTTGAGTTCAATAGCCTGATGGCTCTGGGGTAGAAGCTGTTTCTGAACCTGGACGTTGCAGTCTTCAGGCTCCTGTACCTTCTACCTGAAGGTAGCGGGGAGATGAGTGTGTGGCCAGGATGGTGTGGGTCCTTGATCATGCTGCCAATCTTTTTGAGGCAGCGACTGCGATAGATCCCCTCGATGGTAGGGAGGTCAGAGCCGATGATGGACTGGGCAGTGTTTACTACTTTTTGTAGTCTTTTCCGCTCCTAGGCGCTCAGGTTGCCGAACCAAGCCACGATGCAACCGGTCAGCATGCTCTCTACTGTGCACCTGTAGAAGTTAGAGAGAGTCCTCCTTGACATGCCGACTCTCCGTAATCTTCTCAGGAAGTAGAGGCGCTGATGATTCTTTATGATTGCATCAGTGTGCTCCGACCAGGAGAGATCTTCAGAAATGTGCACGCCCATGAATTTGAAGCTCTTGACCCTTTCCACCATCGACCCATTGATATAAGCGGGACTGTGGGTCCCCATCCTACCTCTTCCAAAGTCCACAATCAGTTCCTTAGTTTTGCTGGTGTTGAGGGCCAGGTTATTGTGCTGGCACCATTTGGTCAGTCGGTCGATCTCTCTTCTATACTCTGACTCGAGGCAGGTTTTGAATAGTACTTCAGATGCATGAGTCAATGTATTTGAAGGTGCCGTTTGCATGGTTTCGCTAAGTCTTTGCAACTCTCAAAACTTAAAACGTGCTTGTTCACCTTTAAAATAGCAAGACTGATGGTGATTTAATGATGCAATTAAGTCATTGTGTTACAAGGAGAAGATTCATTAGAGATTTTGGTCTGCATCAAGAGGAAAAAACTGTTTCCAAGGAAGGGCTGTAAGAGTTGCTTATCTTAGGAGCATTATCTAGAATGGATTTTTACCTTGAATTTTGGGGGCACTTCATTTTGATTTAATAAGGGCAAATCTTTTAAATTATTACAGATGTTTTAACCCAATGAATTAAGTACTGATACAATGTCTGTGACATTCTGTTGGATTATTAAAACCGTTTCCAGTGTACATCTTTATTTTGGGAACTGAATTTTTGCAAGCATTTGATTTACATATTTGGCTTTAATTAGCCATAATAGAATTTGTTGCTACCTTATCACTAACTTTTCCCGTGACATAACAGCAGCTTCTTTCTGTTATAGTCAAAACCTATAGTCCTACATTATTAATTGGCAGAGATGGATATAATATACACAGCTCGACCAGTCATTGCTTAAGTTTAAAAAAAACAAAACACAAAGTGCTGGAGTAACTCAGCAGGCCAGGCAGCATCTGGGAGAACATGGAATGACGTTTCAAGTCAGGACCCTGAAAGTTTGTTTTATTGTTTATTAGCCATGAACCAATTATAAACCCTTGCTAAAGTTATACACCAATCCAATGTCTTAACTTTTGGTGACTTCTTGTATAGCAGCAGGTAATTCATATTCTGTATTTGGAGTGGCAGTGTTCTTTGCAGCAATATCATCACACATTTCTAAAACTTTCTGTGCATGAGGTTGAATGTTTTAATATTTTTCAATCCGTACATCTTAAATTAAGAATTACAAAATGGATTGAAACTGCTCCTGTTTGAATGGAAATTTGTCAAGAGGAATTATTGAGACTCGAATTGACAGAAACTTGCAAGATGTTCATTTTGTTACATCAGCATGACACGGCAGTTCTCCAAAGCATATGAGTAACATGCTATTCCCTCATCTTGTGAGACTTGTTTCAAGATAGGCAAATTGATATGTAGGGAATGGATTGATATGGATCACATGCAAGCAGAGATTAGTTTAACCTGATATCGTGTTCAACATTGACAATGCGGGCTGAAAGGCCTGTTCCTGTCCTAAACAGTTTATTTGTGCTATATATCATTTCCAAACCTGGGGCCATTTTGCAGCTTTAATAGCTTTTCTCTGCAGTTTGAAAATGAGTCATTCTTTTGACCTTCAATTTCGTTTAGTATCTGCGGAAAATTAACCGGGTGCCATCTAGTGGTGATGTGAATAAGGCTCTTTCTTTTGTGGATGAATCAACATTCTGGAGAAAAGCCAGGAAATAAATAACACTTAATTTGTGTGTTGTGCAGATGAGTAGTTTAACAGAAGGAGGTGGCTTTTTTTTTGTGTAAAGCATGTAATAACATAACTTTTCAATTTAATTTCCATCATAAATTATAATGAATTTTTAGACTTATTTTCCAAAGCGGTGGTTGACATCTTGCTTTCCCCCCCCAGTCCTTTAAGACCAAGTACAAAATTACATATAATTGTCAGCCTTTCTTTTGGAGACCAGGTGCAGAGAATGTAAAATGTGACTGCTGCAGTTAAGAGATTGAAAGTGTTGAAACAACTTGCAAATTATTGAACTGGGTGTCTGATACCCTATTTCACCTAACATCACTTAAATGTTGGGTGCCCCGGGTTGCATAGCTATCCTTCTTTATTCCAAATTTGAAGTGCGCAATTCTGATCAACATGTATATGCAAGAATTAGTGCTGTCACTAAGTTGATAGTTCAAGTTTTGATTAAGCAATCATTTTCTACAGAATTCAGGAACTCTTGTATCCATTCTGAGTTTGGCTAATGGTTGAATCATGATTCATGATATTGTGAACTTTAAAATCTGTGACCTAGGTTATCAATTGACATGACTGGTCCTACGCAGTATCCTGTATGTGTGCAATGCTCTGTTAATAGTGAAAAGACTCCATACACAATTTTGGTTCTTGTTGAAGTAGATAAGGAGGAAATGCTACATTTTTAGATAAAAGCAATAAGGTTTGTTTAATATTCTATGTTGATTGGCAATACACCGTTCATTACTGTAGCAAATATTTTCTTGCAATACTTAATAGTAAACTAAAAACTGCAATATTTGGTTCTGTTCATTTGTCCACAAGAGGGCAACCTAATCTCAATCTTTAAACAGATTTGTTTAAAAATATTCTCCTGTAGTAGCACTTTTTTTTGACTTTCTCAATAAAAGTACTTCAAGAATATGTGTGAAGAATTTGGATATCCAAGTGAATTTAAAATCGCAGATGCTGAAAATCTTCTTGAACTCCAACCTGAAATGTTACGATTGCTTCTCTTCCACAAAAGACTGGCCTGTCCTGCTTTGTGTTTCCAGCATTTTCTGAACCGCCAAGGTCACTTGTTTGATCAGGAGCAGTTGTAATTCACAATGTATATGAATGAATATATCCAACAATCATCCCAAGTTTACAGTAAGATGATGGAGAAAAGCTAATCAGGGGTAGACCAGCCGAGAGGTAATCAAGGCAAAGAGGGGGTTCCACAGTGTCTGAAGAGGAATGAGATAGAAATAAGCATTTGAGCTGGTGGCCTAATGTTATCTGGAGTTCATCTTGAAGTTGAACAGAGCTAAGATTATGATTGGTTTTAGTTTTGATGGAGTTGATTTTGTCATAGAGAATTTATTATATGCATGATTTCATTAATTTAATGTTGTGGCATAAACTTGCAAGGATGAGTTGTGCTGTATCTAGGTCACTGTTTGTGTTGCCCAGCCACTCTCACTTAAACGAGGGTGGGCAAGGAAGGCCGCAGCCAGCAACATTTTAGTGGTGTGTGCCTCAGGAAGCGCTGCCAGGGCTCTGATATGTAGCACCCTGATAGCCGAGGCCAAGGATAAGAAGTGCTGTATCAAGCATAAACAAATCAAAATTACCACAATTGAGTAAATGAAATATTAATGTTTTTAATTTTATAATATCAATATTAAAACATAAGTAGCACTTAAACATCTCTTTCCAGCTGTGAGTGACATGAAATGCCCATGATAACACTTCAGGTGCCATCCGCTGAGCGTTACATGGAGTCCAGTGACGACGTGGAGTGACGGGAGGTAATGCTCAAGTCCACATCCTGGACTCAGTGGGCATGGCTGGACACCTATTGTTCCTTTGAAAGCTTATGCAGGCCTGTTCTGAATCTTAGTGTAGCGAAAAACCAATATTCTTCAAGAAACTGCAGATTTTTAAATTTTTTTTAAAGAGAATGTTAGAGCAACTCAGCGGGTCGGGCGACATCTATGCAGAACATGGATAGGTGCCATTTCAGATCGTGTTGGTGTGAGCACTGATATATTGAGATATATATATTAGGTCTCAAATATTTTTGTATTTTTGAGTTAAATTTCACAGTTGACAAGTTTGAGTTGTATTGTGTTTGAAATGGAGAAATGCATCAGTGCCAGGCGCCCAAGTTCAATCCTAACCCGGGTGTCGTCTGTATTGAGTTGCACGTTCTTCCTCCGGATGCTCCGATTTCCTCGTGTGACATAGGCATGCGAGTTTGTAAGTTAATTGGCCTCTGTAAATTGGTCGTGACTTGTTGGGAGTGGATGTGAAAGTGGGATAACATAGAACTAGTATGAATGGATGAGCAAGTGTCAGCGTGGACTCGGAGCGCCAAAGGGCCCTTTTCCCTGCTGTATCTCTAAACATGCTAACTGGATTCCATATTTTGGGAAGCATTCATTGGGAAAAGTGCAAGTGCCATTTAAATCCTGTGCTAGATCCATGTTTATTGCTTGTGCATTTAGTGCATTGAGCAAGTCAAAGACTGGATGTGCCAAAATTTCCTCCAACTAAATAAGGACAAAACGGAGATAATTGTTTTTGGTGCTAAAAAAGAAAGGCTTAAAGTAACCCAACACCTTCACTCTCTGTCCCTGAAAACTTCTAACAAAGCCAGAAATCTTGGGGTTATTATGGATTCAGATTTACATTTCGACAGTCACATCAAATCGGTAACAAAATCGGCCTACTATCACCTCAAAAACGTAGCAAGACTAAGAGGACTCGTGTCAGCTCAAGACTTAGAAAAACTTGTACATGCCTTTATTACTAGTAGGCTAGATTATTGTAACGGTCTCCTTGCAGGTCTTCCGAAAAAAACTGTCAGGCAGCTACAGCTTGTTCAGAACGTTGTTGCTAGAGTTCTAACAAAGACCAAAAAATTTGAGCACATTACACCAATTCTTAAATCCTTACATTGGCTCCCTGTATGTCAGAGAATTGATTTCAAAATCCTGCTGCTCACCTATAAATCACTACATGGTTTAGGACCAAAGTATATCACTGACATGCTTCCACTATATAAGCCTTCTAGACCGCTAAGATCTTCTGAAACCAATCTGTTAGTGATTCCCAGAGTAAATACAAAACATGGGAAAGCAGGATTTAGTTACTATGCAACAAATAGCTGGAATAAACTTCCTGAAGATTTAAGACTTGCCTCAACTTTGACCACTTTTAAAACAAGACTGAAAACTTTTATGTTTACTTTAGCTTTCAGCTAAATCTTAACTACATTGCACTTTTAACTTTTGCACTTTTTATAATGCATTTTTAGTTTTGCTTTTCTTTTCTTTGAATTCTATTTTATTTCATTTTATTATTTCATTTAATCGTATGACATGTTTTTATGTGAAGCACTTTGAGTCTGCCTCGTGTATGAAATGTGCTATATAAATAAAGTTGCCTTGCCTTGCCTTGTGTTATTGTAAAATTACCTTGGATTTTCTTGGACAAATGTTTAATATTTTTTCCAGGTAATGGCACGGAGGAAAGAAGATTCTGGAAAAGTCAAAGTGCTGCTTCACTGGACGCCCGAAGACATGTAAGTCATTGAAACAATGTTGTTTTCAAATTGAAAATTGTATTCATATTTAAATATCACTATTTTATGCAAGCTTTCCGTGATGCTTGTCACTGTCACTGGATACATCTGAAGACAAGAGAAAGTGGTGCGTTGTGGGATACACCTACAACTTGGTTTCACGGAGCAGGGGCATTGAACAGTTAAATGGAGGTTTGAATTTCTTTGCCCACAGGAATCATTACTGAATGATGCGTTGCCTTCATAGTGCCTGGGGACAAGAATAGATATGTGTAGCCAAATTGGTTTCGGCTAGATGGTTACATGGTAGACATTGTGGGCTGAAGGGTCCTATCCTGTGCTGCAGAACTCTTGATTCTGAATGCACGGATGTTTCTGGCTGACAGAGGCTGAGAGTTTTCCAAGTTCTTGGCAATATTGATTAATGAAACTTTTACAGCTGCAAGGAGGGATGAAACACGAGAAAGATCAACAGATGAGGCCATGTGGATTGAAGTCCCAAACAAGCAGAGCCAGTCATGGATTAGTTTCTGAGAAGAAAACCTAAGCAATAACGTAATGCTTAGATCCTAACGTTAACTAGAGCAGTAAAAAGGGTATAGATTGAATAGATGTCTTGAAGTGCACTCGAGAAAACACTTTCAATCTGCAGGGTTTTTTTATTTAGTTTAGGGATACGGTGTGTAAACACGCCTTTTGGCCCACAGAGTCTGAGCCGACCAGCGATCCCCTCACATTAACACCACCACAAACTAAGGACAACTTTACATTTTACACCAACCCAATTAACCTACAAACCTGTACATTTTTGGAAGGTGGGAGGAAACTGGAGATCTCAGAGAAAGCCCACTCGTATCATGGGGAGAACAGACAAACTCCGAACAAACAAGTACCCATGGTCAGGATTGAACCCGGGTCTCTGGCGCTGAAAGGCAATAGCTCTACTGCCGCGCCACTGTACCTCCCTCCTGTAAATAGCAACTTCAATGAGAAGGAAAAACACTCGGTGCAAATGACTCTTGGGAAAGTGGCAGTAGGGAAGTATTTTGGAGGCAGCAATCATTATTTGTTTTTGTCTGAAGAAGTTTCTCAACCTGAAACATCGCCTATTCCCTTTTTCCAGGGATGCTGCCTGACCCACTGAGTTACTCCTGCATTTTGTGTCTATCTTCGTTGTATACCAGCATCTGCATGGTAATGAAAAAGGACAAAACTAGCAATTTTAACCTGGAGTAATGCCACTTTTTCCAGGCTGAGTAGATTTAGCAACGGTAGAATGGAAGTAGCTGCTCAAAGCATAGTCGGTACCTTAACTTAGGGTGGCATTCCTGGATAAGATGGTGAGAGTTCTGCATGGCGTAACTAATTTTCCAAGAAAAATAATTGAGGAAGTTTGAAGTATACATTCCTATGCATGTCGAGAAACCGGAAAAGAATAAGGCAAAAAGGTCCTTACTAACATGCTCAGTACTGCAGAAAATCTCGACAAGTACAAGACTCGCACGTGTCGTTGGATGACATTAAGGAAAAGCCTGTGATATTTCCCAACTACAAGGAAAAGATAACACAAACACTCCTACTCAAATTGAAAATGTTGAAGGCAGAAGTTGTGCACTGTTCTCTAAATTTATTGCAGCTGTCTTCAAAGCGGACAATAATGGCTGATGTTAAGGAAGACAACGCAAAATTCTGAAAATGATGTTAACCTAAGACGTTCAGTATCTTTTAAAAATAAAGACATAGCCTGGTCTGGATCAAACCTAAATCCCGGAGGGAAATGGTGCCAACTTTGAATATCATTTTCCAACCCACTTTGTCTGCAGCTGACAGGTGGTGAATGTGAAATCATACCCATTTTTGAAAAAGAGATTGAGGTTACTGCAATGCGCATGTTATTGGGATGTGGTTAGAGAGGAAATCCTTGCCATTTGACCTAGAAATGTACAGCAAACAAAGGGCAGTGAGTAGATTTGTTTGAACAATTAAATGTGAATTTGAGGTAACAGATGATTGAGGAAGCTTGATGAGATTATAGCATAATGTTAACTACAATCTAAATAACAAGGTGTTCCACAAAATCTTAGATAACGGGTGGATAAAGCAGTAAAAAAAAGTTGTACGATCTGAGGGAAATTAGTTCCAGGAAGTAAAATCTAGTGGCTTCGTAGTATTTTATTGACTGGAAGCTGTTTGCAATGAAATTCCCTGGAGCGTGGTATTGAATTCTTTGTTTAGTTTTCATCTGAGACTGATATGTAGAAAGCATGATTAAGATTGTAGATAATGAAAAGAACTGACCATTTAACTTTGAGGAAGGAAATAGTAGATTTCAGGAAGAGATCAGTTGACTATTGAAACTTGAGGTTAGCTTTAATCAAGTCTACAAATTTAAGAGACTTGCAGTGAACAGGAAGGAATTCTCTGTGAGGGAGACCAATTTTAAACAGTGGAGAAAATCTTTTCCATCAAAAAGAGTACCAAGAGTCTGGAACAAGAGTCTGCCTAAAATGATGATGGAGGCAGGAACACACCATAAAAGAAGGTGACGATCTGAGTCGTATGTACAAAACTGGGCTGAGAAAGAGAATAATCTAAAGAACTCAATATTTGGCGGGTGATGACACTGGGATGAATGGCTACCTCCTGTATCACAAAGCTCTGCATTGAAGTCCTGGTACTACTTTGGAAACATTTAACCATTTGTTTTATTCCAAACAATCTTGCGATTGGGAATTTCCTTCAAACAAGGGGCACGTGGATGTGCAGAGTTGATATTAAAATCTCTATTTCTAATCAGGTCCGGATTATTACAATAAGGTTATCAATAAAAAGTGAACTTGCATATTGTTCAATACATTTTAAGAAGTAGAATTTGAGTGAAAGTTATCATTTGTCCCCAATTCACCTTTAACTACTTGCATTCAGATTCTAAAACCAAAGCATCGTAACCTAGAGATAATGTAGATGGTAACCCTGGTCTTTTGAGCTTGCCTTAATGCTAATTGATTCATCTGTAAAGAGTGATTTTGAAATTGTCAAGAGTGTTTTAATGTCATATATCCTAAATAGATAATGAAATTCTTACTTGCTGCAGCACAGCAGAATATGTAAACACAGTACATAACAGGAGAAAAACAGTTCAGTGTGTATATATACACATGCACACATTTTCATCAATAGATAAACAAATATAGTGCAATAATAATAATAAAACGTTTTTTGTAGTTCAGACCTTATTTGTTGTCGTGTTTAATAGCCTGATGGCTATTAATTGCAGTTGAAATGTTGATATTTGCCCTGCCAAAAGAATCAAACTACTAATTTAGTCTGAAGGCAGCTTCCTGGAAATGGTCAAGTAGAGTAGCATCAATGGAGAGGTAAAATTCTCAAGTCACTGACTTTTCATCAAAACCAGAAAGTTTTGCAGATAAGTTTTGAAATGCAGCAAAAGAAACAAAGGCAGGATGGGATGAAGGAGAAGAACAAGGATAGGGGAGACAGGTATGGATGGTGCAAGACAAAAGATTCGATGAGTTCAAAATCAAAGTCACAGTGGAGATGGTATAAATGGTGATAGAAGCTTTCTCTAAAATGGAACTCAACATAGAATCCAGAAGGTTGTAATGTGTTGGTTGAAAGATGAGTGCTGTTCTAAGAGCTTGAATAATACTGGATCAGTGAAGGAAGCTGAGGATAGAGGTTAGTTTGCAACTGGAACAGAGAATTTCATTCCAATTCTCCGTTCCGCTTCCATTCTGTCCTTGTTTTCCCCAACCCCCTTCATTTTTCAAAAAGTTTGGCACAAGCTCAAGAAACAGCAGTGATCTTGGGCACATTACAGACTCACCATTGAGCTCAATTTCAGATTCTCCTCCCATTTCCCTAGTCTCTCGTGATCATTGTTTTATACATGCCATTGCCATCCCCTTTCCTTTTGCACCATTGTCCTGCTTGTCATTTAATCTCTCCCACGTACTACTCCTATTGCTGATCTTCTCCCCCTTGCCCCTTTCTTTGCACTTCAAATTATGTGCATCTGCTTTTTCCAGTTTTGGTGAAAGGTCAATGACCTGAAATGTTAACTCTGTTCTCTCTCCACAGATGCGCCTGACCTGTTGAGTATTTCTATCATCAGCACTATTTTGCTTTCGTATTGTTTTTTTCTGTAAGATGCTAACAAACACATTTGGAACTTAGAAGATAAAATACAGAATTCTAGACACCTTAAGGTAATTTAGTGTATCGACAACGCTGTTCTCACCAGTTGCATCACAGATATTCGCCCAGAATTATTCCTTTGTTTTTTTTGTCTGCGTAATTGTCAGCACTGACATCAAAAGGATATTGCTTTAGCACTTTAATAAAAGAGCATATTGTTTTGGGTGCCTACAAGGAATTTTCTGGAAAACTAAGGTTACTTTTTCTTTATGCTTCCTTCAGAAAGCCACCCAGTTTGCCGATGTTCTGCCAGCCCCTTGAAAGAAATGTTTAAAAAACCCCACTTATCTTGGCAGCATGCATGTATTTAGTAATTGGTTGTGGAAGTAATTATAAAACAACTGATTAGCGGAAATGAATCTGGTAAATATGCAAAAAGAAACTGCTAAACATCATCATGCAGTCATTTAAATGATTTCAAATGGCAACTTTGAGAAAAAAATATTTCTGCATTCCATTCAACATTTTATGTTTTCCTGGATCAGGAAACGAAAGGACTGAAGTTTGTATGTTTCTGCTTGTATTTGAGGCAAATCTACGAGGTATTGTTTGTTGTGGTTCTGCATTTTGACAGAAGGAATCAAGTCATGCACTACCTGATTTGTAGTGTAGACATGCCCTATATGTCTGAACGGAATAAAACATGAACATATGGAATGCATATCTCAAATTGGCAAAAGTAGTGATGCCAATGTTTTCTTAAAGTTTGACTTTCTTTCCTGTGTTTTAGAAGTGGAATACATTGTGTATGGAATACAATAAAATAGTTTTACTCTTCATTTTATAAAAAGGACGTAAGTTGCAAAGAAATTAAGTGAGAAAAACAAGGAACTGCAGGTGCTGGTTTCCAAACAAAGACTGCTTGAGTAACTCATCAGGTCTGGCAGCATGACATAGTTTAGTTACGTTTCGAGCTGGGACCCTTCAGTTATGTCTTCGGTCTGAAGAGGGCCCCTGACCCGAAACATCCACATTCTCCAGAGATACTGCATGACCTGCTTTGAGAGTTCAGCAATTTGTGTGCAAAAAAAAAAATAGAGTTTATACCAGAGCACATATTAGACTAAATGTGAATTGTTTGACTGCTGCAGAGATCTGAGAAATCAAAAGGAAGCTGCTGGAAATACTGAGCAGGTCAGGCAGCACATGTGGAAAGGAACAGTCTTCACCCAGATATTCAATCATTTGCTGATTTTAAATTAGGTGTCCTGCACCTGCAGTTCGAGTCATACTCATGCAGCATGGAAGCGAGCCCTTCGGCCCAACTCATCCATGCTGACCAAGATGTCCCATCTATGCCAGTACCATTTTGCCTGCGATTGACCAATATCCAAAAACTTTCCTATCCATGCACCTGCCCGAGTGTCTTTTAAATGTTGTCGTTGGGCATTGCGAATACTTTGTGCATTCATCCTATCCTCCTCTTGATTTTATACACCACTGTAAGACCACCCCTCTGCCTCCTGCGCTCCAAGGAATAAAGTGGTTTGGTCTTTTTCGGAAGACTGACGAATGTACTGAATGTAGAAATTATTTTTTGCAATTGCAGACAATAAACACGATGTACCAATTATGTTGGGTTTTTTTTGTCTAGTTTAGTAATTTATTTGGTTATTAGGTGGTGTTATGTGTGTGGGGGGAGGGTGAAACAGAGCTTTCTGTCTCTCCCTTCGGGGGAATGCGACTTTTTGTCGTATCCCCCTTCTCTTCCCCCGTCTGCGCTGAGGCCTAATGGCGGAGCTGGCGGCCTCCAACCTGCGACCGACCTCGAGGGTCCGGAGATAGAGCCAGCCAGGACTCACCAACGCGAGGCTGGCCGTCTTCGAGCTGTGGCGACGTCCGGGTAGCGGCACGACTCGGCGCTCCGGTGAGGGCGGACGGTGCGGAGCTGAGACACTCCTGTGCGGCCGGCACGGCTACCGGCTGGAAGGCGCTCCCGTGTGAGCAGCCCGGTGCGGGGCTGAGACGCTGCCTTGTGGGCGGCCCGGTGCGGAGCGGAGACGGTGCTACGGCGGCTGAGGCGGCGTTCTGGCGGCGGCGACCTGGATCCGGGGCTCGGCCGCGGGCCAATGGAGGACAATGTCGGGAGCTCGCAGGTCACAGGCTGGTGCCTGTTTTCCGGAGCACCCGTTGCAACAGCTGCGGGCAGCTTCGACCACCCCCCGGGCTGCGGAGCTTGAACCGCGGGACTGACTTACCATCGCCCGGTGGGGTATCGCCTCGGCGCAGAGGGAGAAGAGGAGGGAAGAGACAGTAACTCTAAGACTTTTGCCTCCATCACAGTGAGGAGGTGTTTGGTGAACTCACTGTGGTGGATGTTAATTTGTGTTTATTGTGTTTTGTTATTATTACATGTATGGCTGCAGGCAACAGCATTTCGTTCAGACCGAAAGGTCTGAATGACAAATAAAGGATTCAATTCAATTCAAATTCAGAAATAATGTATTTGCCCAGAATATTAAGACATAGCTGGCATAGGTGTGTTTAAGAAGAAACTATATGAGAGAGAGAGTGACTGTTTCAGGATTTGTTGGATCAAATACAAGATGACTCATTTGGGGAATCACCAGCATGAACCTGATGAGTTGGACGGCACATTTAGTAGTATTTCAAAACCAACAAGTTTTGTGACCCTGATGGCACAAGACACCAATACCTTTGCATGAGGGTAAAAGCAGAAAAAATATTACAGATGATGATTCCAGAGTACAATTTATTTAGTGGCTAAAAGTTTGACCCAGATAGTGAGATTGCTCAGTGGAGACCAGGGATGGGAAATTTTTAAGGATATGAATCCCCCGTCCTTCATTGGGAAAAACTGGAGTAACTCAGCATATCAGGCAGCAATTCTAGCAGTCTGAAGAAGAGTCACCAACTGAAATGTCATCTCTCGAGATGCTGCCTCATCCACTGAGTTACTCCAGCACTTTGCACCTACTCTTTAAAGGCTCATGTTTAATTATTTTTAGCTGACTCATTAAATATTCTGTTTTTATTTGCGAGGACTATATTTCATTGAAATGCAGTGAAAGCACAACTTGAGCAGACCATGTTTGTATGCAGTAAACTGTTATTAAAGCATATTTCCTAATTCCTTTAACTAGTTAATATTCAGTTAAAACATTTGTAGAATACCAAAGTTCCCAACAATCATCAAGTAATAGTACCTTGTTTACTTCTGCTTGATTGCAATATTGAATCTTAAAAAGTTATTTCAAATTGCAGAAGATCAGTTAATCTTCAACGTGCTATTACTTAAAACCTTCTTTTAATATTTTCTTAGTTAATTATTCCTAATCAGTGAATGCGAAGGGAATGTATAAATCAGTTTATTCTCCAGCATTCATGGTTAACCCGTCCAAATTTGAGAAATGCCCAGTTCAATCTTGAAACCGCTTCCTTTGACTCCTGAATGACGCTACTTTCCAACTGGTCATTGAAAGTTACCAGAAAGATAAAGATGAAGGGACGTTTTTGGACTTTCTGGATTGGTGGTTCGTTAGAGCAACTCAAATCTATTTGTCTTGCTTTTACCTTAAAATTTTGTATCCTCTGGAACGCAGTCTGTCTGAATTCTCTAGTTACATTGGAAGCCCAGAATGGTTTGTAGCCCATGCAACAACCTGTGCTTACTGTGCTGTTGAGTTGTCTTGCCTTTGTGCTGGTGATCAGTGTTAACATCCATGTCCAGTCTCACCAAGTCAGTTTCCATTAGACTTTTACTACAATAACTTATTTCCATCTTATTTTGTTGTCAACAAATTTGTTCTCAACTCGTTGTTTCCCCCCCCCCCCCCCCCCCCGTTGACTTTTTTCACAAAAACTTGTTTGGTCTCTGTCTTTTTCATCAACCCTATTCATCCAGTGAAACCTACATGCGGTTGTGAACTGAGGCTGTATTGTTTTTGATTCTGATTATCGAAATATCAGGTTTTATAACCCTCCACAATTATATACCACATTGATGCTGTAAACAACCTTTCCTTGTCACTGAATCTTCAGGGAGCCTTGTAATTAACATCTGTAACCCTCTCCACCCACCTCGGCCATGTTGGCTTTAATAAAGTCCATTTTCTAGCCAAGATTTCTGTCACCTATTTTCAAGCTCCCATTATGTCTGCTGCCTTCTTACCTCTTTATAAATCTAAATCCATTGTACTGTGTTCATCGTAACCATTTTTAAATTTTCGCAATGCCCAAACAATGATTGCATTTTTTAAATCTTCTCTCCTATATGGATTTTTGCTGGAACGAGATTTGCCTTTGCCAATTCCTACCCTGCTGCCAACTTTACATGGTCCACCTTGGATTTTCCTTTAAGTGCTCTACCAGCACCTCAGGCTAGCACACTGTGTTCCTCGGCAACCATGACTGTGCTATGTTCCTTGAGAATTCTACCTTATTCTCTCAGTTCCTCTTATCTTCTCATCGTATCTGCTGTAATGACAAGGCATTCCATGCCAGAAGTTTCAAAATGACTTTCCTTTCATAAAAGAAAAAAGTCTGAAGAAGGGCCTTGACCCGAAACATCACCCATTCCTTCTCTCCAGAAATGCTGCCTATCCCGCTGAGTTACTCCAGCATTTTGTGTCCGGCATCAACATTTGGAGATCAACTATAATTTCTGCCAGCTTTTGCATACT
Source organism: Amblyraja radiata (assembly GCF_010909765.2). Taxonomy (NCBI): domain Eukaryota; kingdom Metazoa; phylum Chordata; class Chondrichthyes; order Rajiformes; family Rajidae; genus Amblyraja; species Amblyraja radiata. The sequence continues at coordinate 10,690,515 of NC_045976.1, read as the reverse complement.
ACTAACACCAGGCATATCTTCCCTTCTTTCAGCTTTCCAAAGGATCAGGAGACCAGTACCTCCTTGGATGTGTCTTCCCTCCAATACCCATTCCCCTTCTCGCAGAATCCTACAATGTAACTGCGGGCAGTGCAGCATCTGCTCTTTTATCACCATTCAGTGACCTAAGCATTCCTTATAGAAGAAGCAGTAATTCAGTTGTACAATTTACAACTTTGTGTACTGCAATCAATACTAAGCTCTTCATTGGAGAAACAAATTGGAGGGGTAACTGCTTTATAGATTGCCACCAATCATTTCACAAGGGTAAACTTGAATTTTGTTTTCCATTATATTAATTTTCTATTCTGCTTCCACTGACCATTATAACTTTGGCCTCTTATGATGTTCCAACGAAGACTACAAAGAGCAGCTCAGTTTCCAAACAGGCATATTGCAACTCTTGCGTGGAGATGCAAGGAACTGCAGATGCGGGGATCTTGTGCAAAACACATTTCTGGAGGAACTCAGTGGGTTGGGCAGCATTTTCAAGCTGCAACCTTCTCATTTGCCTTTACCTGCAAACGCTAGTGTTGGAGCACTTTATTTCAGGTTTCCAGTTTCCCTCTGCAGTTGTTTTTGTAGTTATTGGAAGTCACACAAGTCTGTAGATGCTGGAATTATAGACCAAAAAGCTGGTGGAGGAATTCGGTCGACCAAGCAGCCCCTGTGGAGGCGAAGGATAGGTCATCACATGCAACCGAGACCCTGCATCGGCACTCAGTTTTGTGGTTGAAACCTATGGTTAAATTTGGTCCGTAAATGTAACGTTTTCCCTCTTTCAGGATTCAGTTTTTTTGTCCTACTCTTAACACAATCAGCTGGCACTTCAATGGCTGATCGGTTGCTTCAAAACCTATTCGTACTGTCTAATATTCGCATATTCAATCTAGCTTCTCACTAAAGAATTGGGTGGGTCTATGATTGGCTGAGTGTTAAGATTTTTTTTTAATCATTTGTTATTAATAAGCAAAACAAAATAGCCAATGCATGAAATCTGAAGCAAAAGCTGAAACGTTTGAAATACTCAGCAGGTCAGGCAATTTCTGTGGAGAGAGAGAGAAGCAGCACATGTACCTGCGGTGTACTGAAGGTAAAGTGTTTGTTTGTTTGGCCCTCTGAGGTCTGGACTTACGTGGACAGATTACAAAGCGAAGGAACAGGAGGGATGCAAGTTCTCAAAACAATTAGTGAAATGTGTGTTTTGGGCTGAGTTCATTTGCCAGCAGAACTGGCATCTGCTAATACAAGTGAATGATTTTACCAAGCATCGAGGCAAAGCGGAATTGTTTTGTGGTAATTGTTTGCTCTCTTTTACAGTTTGCCTGATGTATGGGTGAATGAAAATGACAGATCACAACTGAGGACAAAAACAGTTCACTTGTCAAAACTACCACAGGATGCTGCTTTACTCCTTGATCCAAACATTTATCGGTACGTTTGAAGTGTATTTCTAATGTCTTTTAATCAATTGTATTGTGTATAGTCAACTACGCACTAATGAGCTATGGCACTAATCTTGTCTTGCCAGAGGGGAATACGTTCAGATAAACATCCCTATTTTCCTTTTAAAATTACTGTGGACTTTAAAATTCACCTGTCTCTCCTAATGTGCAGTTTGCTTTAAAACATCTTCTGAAACCATCTGTAATCTACATGCCTGGGTAAAATTTGAACACTTTATCCTTTGAGAATTAATTTATTCACTTCATGGGTACATTGGCAAATTTATTTTCCATTTCCATAAAGTGCAAGGAGATGTGGAAAACCTATAGTGGAATTGACAAAAATCAAACTGACTTATCAAATTGATAGGCTGACTTATAAATTTCCTCTTTCTAAAATTGAGGACTTTATTCCTGATATTGTAGGATATGCCACTTCTGAGGAGCATTTTTTGATGCACCTTTATATTTTAACTGTTTAGATTTTTTGCAAGGTTTTGAGATTGCATGTGGACGCAGTGGAGGAGACTAGAAATACTAGAAGTATTTGAAGGGAACAGAACTCTCCAAGGGCTTGGCGGGCTAGATGTTCTGACTCGTGTGTTTGGTACCAGGAGTTAATCCAAAAAAATAAAGGGTCAGCCACTCGGGACAGAGATGAGAAAACATCTATAGTGAATCTTTCGAATTCTTCATGTGGGAGTGGTCACGGGGTTGAGAAACTAAACAATTTCAAGACGGAGCATGATAGACTTTAATGGCTCAATGTTTATGCAATGAATGCAGGAAAGTGAAGCTGAGATAAAATATCATCTGCAATGATATTGAATGGTGGAGTGGGTCATTATGTTCTTGAGATTAATTCTGTTGTTGTACTGAGATAGATTAGCTAGTGGTCTGACTGATTCTTGCTTGGGTCATGGCCTTTGAGAGGGGGTGGCCAAGATGGATCATCCATTTGATGTTCCTGGTTGCAGATATTTACGTGCCTTAGATCAGCATGCAACTGCTTCTCGTCATTAAGGGAGCTTTCATCTGGCATCCAACCCACCCCATGTTGCTAATAATAAACCAGCGTTGTCGTTTTGGTCCACTGGTTGTGGAAGTGCCTATTTCCATGTATTGCATTTCAGCCACTTTGTTTCACTCTAATGGCTCCACACTTTTAGCATTATGACAGCAATTCTTACATTACTGGATTAATATCCGAAAACCTAAATGCTTGGCACAGTTGACTTGAATTTAAAGTAATTATGCCTGGAATGATAAAATAATGTCAGGAATGATGAACATTAAACTGTTAAATTGTCCTCCATGGAAGTAATTCTGCCATCCTATGTGCAACCTACATGTAACTCTAAATCTACTGCCGTGACTTAACTGCCCACCAAGCTACTCAATTTGTAGACATGTGGAACTGCAGATGCTGGAATCTCAAACAAAACACAGTGCAGGTGGAATTCAGCGGGTCAGGCAACTCCCGTGAAGGTAATGGATTGGTGACATTTCAGGCCAGGACCCTTCAGAGAAAAGCTCTCGACCCGAAACATCGCCAGTCTGTTTTCTCCAAAGATGCTGCCTGACCTGCTAAGTTCCTCCAGAACTTTGTTTTTATTCAATCCGGAGAGCAATTAATGATGGCTAATAAATGTCAGCTTGCAAGTGGTGTTCACATCAGTGGCTAAATAAAATAACAGCTGTTAATGAAATTCTGGTCTAGAGAACTCAATGAACTTGGATTCAGCCAACCTGAATTACTCCCATTGAGCATAATGTTAGGGTCGTACAATAAACATGAATGATGGTTTCAATATGAGTATGGTGCTTTATCTGCAGTAAAATGCTGCAGCATCATCTTTGTAATGTGAGCAGTTTCATTTACAACTGGTTGGTTGGTGAGTGTGGGTACCATCCGTTGTACATCCATTCTGGCTTCTGTATCCTTCCAAAATTGGCCAGTTACAAGTGATGCCAGTGACAGAGATTACAGTTCCCTATTCGGCATGCATTTTGTACACTTTTTGAAAATGGATACTGAATCAGCCCAAGGTATACCCCTTACTTTTGTGGATTTAAGTTTCGGACCCATTACTGTTGCTGCTACTCCCTAATCTATAGAAGGAAATAAAAAATAGTTGGGCTCAAACACCTCAATGCTGTTTTGACAGCCGCAATAGCCATATGCGGCTGTGTGGATCGAATTCTTTGCTTCATGCCAAAACCCTTATGTGAAGTTGAAAGGGCAAAGTTTAAAGGAGATGAGAGGCAATTTTTTATTTTAGAGTTGTGGGTGCCTGGTATATGCTGCAGGGGGAATGTGGTGGAGACAGACACGACAGTGGCTTTTGTATGGATGCAAGTATATAGAGAGAATAGACAGATGTGGATTGCATGTGGGCAAAGGAGATGAGTTGAACTTGGCATCATGTTCAGCGACGACTTGGGGTCGAAGAGTCTATGCTGTAATGTGCTCTGTTTAGCAAATCCTGAGTAATCATCCGGTGTGGACCAGTAGCTATTCTGACTTTGCCCTGGAACATCCTGATAGCCGGTTGGCAATTTATTGCTACCAAGGACTTTGCAACTGCTTTTAAATATTTAAAATAGCCACAGACATCTTGAAAAGATAAAAGTTAATTTAAAATAATTAAAGACGCAAAGTGCTGGGATAGCTTTGTAGGTCAGGAAGCATCTCTGGTGAACATGAATAGGTAATGGTTTGGGTCAGGACCCTTCAGACTAAAGGAGGACTCCAAACCAAAGCATCACCTGTTCCCGTTTACCAAAGGTGCTGTCTGGTCAGCTAAGTTACTCCAGTACTTTGAGTTTTTTTGTAAACCAGCCTCGATAACAGGTGCTAACAAATCTGAAGACTCGAAGGTGTAGCTTTAAAGAGAGAGGGGAAAAATTTAAAGAAATTCTGCGGGATCATTTTAGGAGGGTGGTGGGTGCCTGGCACGTGTTGCCAAGGGTGGTGGTGGAATCGGATACAATAGTGATATTTAAGAGGCCTTTTGATGGTACATAGAAATGTAGGATTATAGAGGATCAGGCAGAGGAGATCAGAATATCTTGGCATCATGTTCAGCACAGATATTGTAGGCCAAAGGACCTGTTCCTGTGCTTTACTTTTTTGTGGGACCTATGCAAGTCCCTATTTTCCAATGCTGACAATCATTGATTTTCTATTCAATTCTATTCTATTCAAACCAATTGAGCTAATTGTAATCAAATTATCATAATTTTAATTTTGTTAAGTCTTAAAACAGTGGAAGTATGCTTTCTCTCCATCCTTCCCATAATCTCCTATTTCTTGTAACATCTTGTATTGCTAAAATGCAAAAATGGGTACTCGCCTATTTAGTTCTATTCTGTTAAATGCGGTTTTCTCTCCAAAGACTGGTATTAATTTAATATAATGCAAAGATCCATCAAATTCCATCAATGACTCAATCTTCCTATTGATTTTAAATCACTGATCAAGCACATTTAAAGACAAACACCCTGGGCACCTCAACATACCAAGCATTAAATTATTATTGTGTATGAAGCAAGTTCTTCAAACCGAGCATGTCACTTAAGCAGTGTCGACATTAACTTTACATTGCTGTTGCCCTGTGTGATTGTCAGAAAGACTCATTGTATTTTAATCATAGTTTCTGTGGTTAATCCCCCCGAAATTCAGAAGGAATGGAAATATTGCACTTTAAAATCCTGCATTTGTGCTTAATGGAAAATGCTTTCGAATTTTCTTAAAACTTAATGTCAATAATTGTCTGAATCTGATTTTTTTTAAATGATAGAAAGGTAATATCTTTACATAACTGTATTCTTGAGAATTATGAAGTGATGTACATTGCCATCCTGTTAAGAGCCTGACTTTTCAATAGGTCACATATAGTATGTGGTCTTAACACTGCAAACCAAATAGTACAATTTTGTGCTGCAGCAGTGTATTATTGTACTTCTGAATAATTCGGCTTTGAGCTGTTTTTACTTGTACTGACAGACCGACTGGCTTCCTACAACATTATGAACATGGCTCCATGGTTGACACATGACAACTAAACTTCACATAAGTCTAGAAGAAGCAGCACAGGTAGGGCCAAAATAAAGCTCAATCTGTATTCTACTAGAATTGTTGCAAGTGTACCTGAAAGGCAGGTCATATTTTTACAGAGAGGTTTTATTCTTGATCCTTAAAATTTTAAAGTAATATTTTACATTAATTCTATGTCTCAAAAAGAAACTTAATACAACCTTCAGTATATTGTGTTTAAGAAGGAACTGCAGATGTTGGAAAATCGAAGGTACACAAAAAAGCTGGAGAAACTCAGCGGGTGCAGCAGCATCTATGGAGCTATGCTTAATGGAAAATGCTTTCGAATTTTCTTAAAACTTAATGTCAATAATTGTCTGAATCTGATTTTTTTATGCTCCATAGATGCTGCTGCACCCGCTGAGTTTCTCCAGCTTTTTTGTGTACCTTCAGTATATTGTAATGTGTGTCTTTTGATTGTATTTTCCATTTGACCTCTCTCCACCAAACTATGGATAAATTGTATAGGAAGGTGATTTTTCAAGTTTCAAAAATATTAACAATGATTTTCAAAATGTTTAGACCCAAGCCTCATCAGCGTTGAAATTTTGACTTGCACTTGTGGTTTCATATAATATAAACTCGTGGCAGCAAAATAGACAAACTCGCGTTATTTTGTGTTTATTACTATAATGTACCACAGTACACTTACAGTAATAAGGGATAGAAATTCAAGGAAGCGAATGTTCAAATTATAAGCTGATGCAGGGACCAACTTTAAAAACTGTAGAGGCTCAAAATGAGCCTGTCAATGCAGATGTCCAGATTTGAAGTCATTAGCTGCATTCTTTACTATTCGTAACAAAATCAGCAAAACAACGTTAATACTTTCAGAATATGTTAAAAAATCTTTTATCAAGCCATCTATCTTCTACTTGTTCTGTAGTAAACCTTTTTCCCTCCTACAAAAATTCTGACTTACCAAAGAGAAACAATACCTACTCAATGCACCGTGAAGTCAGTGATGGTATTCTTTTTCCGAATTCAGCTCCTTCTCAGCTTTCGTCATTGCCAACTTTCCTTTCCTGTGCTCGCTCCATTTTGGAGGTCCAAAGCTATGATCATCAACTTATATAGAAATCTAAAACGCAATGGTTAGGTGCAAAAAGTCAACTACGAAGATGGATCTCAACCCGAAACGTCACCCATTCCTTCTATCCAGAGATGCTGCCTGTCTCGCTGAGTTACTCCAGCTTTTTGTGTCTAAGTCAGCTACAAAGTTGATCAAATTTAAGCTTTATCAGATGTGTAAAATATTAAGGAAAATATATTTTGCTACGCCTATGCCAGAGGTTAGATAATACATTGGAAGGAATATGTGGATCGTGTGCAATATGTTCAAAATACTGTCGGCTCTAAAATAAGAACTAAAGGCTGATGGGAATCCTCGGCAAGGCAGGCAGCATCTCGGAAGAGAAACGGTTAACATTTTCAGATTGATGATGTTCAGAATCAGTGAAAGCTCATCAACCTGAAATATTAGCTCCACAAAAACTGCTTGGCCATGCGAGTACCTTTGCACATTATTGTTTTCCTTCACCAGAATCATTTATGAGTGGATGGGTCATAAGGAGAAACGTTATAAGACAAAAAGCTTTTATTCCTTGAAATGTAGATTTTTGGCAGTTTGCCTACTGGAGGAAGAGAAGACATTATCAAGGATGTAGTCTGAGCCAGAACAAATGTTCTCAAAAAGCAAGAGATGTTTTCTCATTTGCATTAAATCTGACCTGATTGGAGTTTTTGCCGGGCAAGTGTTTATTACTGCATGGAGCAAAGCAGATAGATGGAGTTAAGATTGATCATGATCTCATTGTGGCAGAATAAGCACAATGATCGAATTACTAACCAGTAGTACGCCTCTTGAGGCAGCTACGTAGACCAGAGCTAGGGGTGGTGGTTCAGCTCCGTACTGCCACAGAAGCACCATCTGAAGAAGTAAACTGGGAGCTTCTGCTTCATGCTTCATAATTTGCAGAATGACGAGACTTCAAGTAGGATTCATTATGGATTCCAAGGTCCCATATTTTAAAGATAAAAACCTTTTGGGGAAATGTTCAAGTTTTTTTAATCTCAGTTCATGCGGTAAGAATTGTGGACACTACAACCAGATGAACAAAATCCAGAATGTAAATTGTTATATTGACTTGTTAGTCATGCACCATGGAGCAGCCTAATCATCTATGCCAACTATGATGTCCCATCTAAGCTAGCCCCATTCGCCCACTTTTGGCCCACATCCCTCTGAATATTTGCTGTCCATGCACTTCTGCAAATGTGTTAAATGCTGCAACTGCCTCCTCTGGTAGTTCGTTCCCTACACCCACTAAAGGTTGACCATCAGGTACTTATTAGATCTTTTCCCTCTCACCTTAAACCTATGCCCACTTCTTGATTCCCCTACTCTGGGGGGATAAATACTCTGCATACTCGGTTCGAATTAACCCCCAACACCTCCACTCGTTTCGCATTAACCTATCTAGATGTCAGCTGCTCTACATCGATGAGACCAAGCGTAGGCTTGGCGATTGCTTCGCCCAACACCTCCGCTCGGTTCGCATTTACCTACCTGACCTCCCAGTGGCCCAGCACTTCAACTCCCCCTCCCATTCCGAATCCGACCTTTCTGTCCTGGGCCGCCTCCATGGCCAGAGTGAGGACCACCGTAAACTGGAGGAGCAGCACCTCATATTTCGCTTGGGCAGTTTTCACCCCAGCGGTATGAACATTGACTTCTCTAATTTCAGATAGTCTGCAGAAAGATCTCGGCCCGAAACGTTACCTATTTCCTTTGCTCCATAGTTGCTGCCTCACCCGTTGAGTTTCTCCAGCACTTCGATTTTCCAGCATCTGCAGTTCCTTCTTAAACTGTGCATTCACCCTATCTATTTGCCTCTACCTTGAGTAAAAAGAACACAGACTTTATGCCACAGTGGTCCAGCCATATCCACTACCTTACTCTTCTGCTTTACGTTATCAATATCTTAATGTTTCAACTCTTTATTTTAAAAAAAAATCAATGATCAACTACTCTGGCACAGCAGTCTATTATAAAGAAACTAGTATGCATCAGTAAAAAGGTGTTGAGAATGGTGCACTTTATCTCAGTTTATCTAACAGTTAGGTTTTAAGTTTAGGTCTATTATGTGTATCAGTGTACAGTGAAAAGCTTTGTTTTACATAGTATTCAATCATGTCAAATAATACTGTACATAAATACAAAAATGTCACTGACAGGTTAAATAATTGATACTATGATACTGAAGTGGGTGGTATCATAGATAGTGAAACTGGTTGTCAAAAATTACACCAGCCACTTGATCTGCTGGGCAAGTGGGCTGAGGAATAGCTAATGGAGTTCAATGCAGATTGGAACCAAGGTGATGCATTTTGGGAAGTGAAACCAGGGCAGGATCTTTACAGTGAATGGTAGGGTCATGGGAGTGTTGTAGAGCAGAGGGGTCTAGAAGTACAGGTATATAGGTCCCTGAAAGTAGTGTCACGCGTAGATAGTGTGATAAAGAAGGCTTTCGGTACATTGGCTTACATCTAGACTCATGGTATTGAGTCTAGAAATTAGGACATTATTATGTTATAGTTGTGCAAGACGTTGGTGCGGGCCACATTTGGAGTACTGTGTTCAGTTTTGATCATCTTACTATAGGAAGTATGCCATTAAGCTGGAAAGAGTGCAGAGAAGACCTACGAGGGTGCTGCCGTAACCTGGGAGGGCTGAGCTATAGGGAAAGATTGTGGAGGCTAGGAGCTTATACCTTGGAGTGCAAGAGGCTGAGGGGTGATCTTATAGAGGTGTATAAAATCATGAGGAGGAAAGAGAGGGTGATTGCATAGTCTTTTACTCAGGGTGGGGGAATCACAAAAACAGAGGATATTAGTTTAAGGAGAGGGGCAAGATTTAATAGGAACCTGAGGAGCAGCAATTTCACTGAGGGTTATGGGTATATGGATCAAGCTTCAGGAGAAGGTAGTTGAGGCAGCTACTATAAAGCCATTTAAAAGATGCTTGGATAGAAGCATGGATAGGACCAGTTTAGAGGGAAGATAAACACAAAATGCCGGAGTAACTCAGCGGGACAGGCAGCGTCTCTGGAGAGAAGGAATGGGTGACGTTATGCGTTGAGACCCTTCTTCAGACTGATCACCCAAGGTATAGAGGGATATAGGCCAAACACTGGGGAATGGGACTAGCTTAGACGGGGTATCTTGGATGACATGGATGACTTGGACCGAAGTGTCTGTTTCTGACTATAATTGAAATCCATTAAAAGCTACATAAATCATTTTCTCATCATAATTAATTTTAGAAACGTGGCTGTTTTTGCTAATTAAAATAATTTTATGTTCTTTTTCTCCATCCACTCCCACAGGACAATGCCACAGAAGAGGCTGAAAAGGAGGTAAGATCTGATCCAGGAACCAAAATGGTGTCAAATTCAGCCACCGAGACTGGGATAGAATATTGCACATGAGAACCGATTATTCCCCACCCAGTCTCAGCTGATTCTTGTACTAAAAGCAGACATTGGGAGAACGGATCTGCAGCTTCAGTTGGGTTCGCACCCCTCCTTTTCGATGGTACAATGGAAAAACTCTACAGGGAATACTTGGCATCTAACGGGAGAAAGTGCAATGAGGAACTTTCTCCTGAGATTTGTTTGCCCGCTGCTTCAGGCTGTGCCCCTTCCCAATCTCAAATCAGGATTTCAAATTTTACAAGAGTTTTCAAACAAAAAAATAATCTGGCTAACTTCTGATTGAAGTGCAGACAACTTTTTTTTCCTCGTGATTATTACTTGTGCAGTAATGCCTCAATTTAACTGGACGCATTGTATTGTTTTTTTTAATCTGTATCTTTTAAACAACTTGGTAGTGAAAGGTCTTGACTTTAAGATCTGTGAACTCTTAAATATAAATTCAATCTTTTAAATGTAACTGATCTCATCATTGAAAATGGATTACTTTCTACTGCCAATTTAGGATGCCAATCTTTTGGGGGAATAAAGGCTAGAAAGTTTTAATTCAATGCACCAAAGCTTGCTGCATAGAAGATCTTAGATTCGGAATTAACCCAGTTTGCATCAGTGTTAATCTTCATGCTTATGTGTACACATGAAAAGAGCCTGTATTTTTACTTGTACGAAAATGAGAATTTCTAGAATATTCTGTAACATCCTAGACCTAGTTTCAGAAGGCATAAAGTTGCATATAGTTAATAGTAAATTGCCTGTAAATATTTCTGCAGATTTGTAATATATTTTTATACTTTAAAATGTACTGTAGATTTTAATTTTGGTTTATCTTTTAGGAGCATGGAAATGAATTTTGAAATGTATATATTATGGTAGAACAAATGTTGAAGGATAATGTGATTATTTTGAGCTGGCAGAAAACCTGTTAACAAACTCTCCCTGACTTCCTGAAAAATAGCACCTTTCCTAATTATAAAAGGACATTTGCAGTTTGCTGCAACTGCCTAATACTACTGCTAGTGTCTTAAAGTTTTGTGCCGGATATAATCAGCATGACTTGGATTGTGTCTTTAAACTGTACAGAAGGCTAGTTTTTCATTGACAGAGGCAGCCTTTCTTTAAAAAAGGCCTTCATTAAAGTAACCTTGTTTCATACAGTTGTAAGCCCTTCACGCAATGTATCTTTTCCCGAGCACTTCATCTGTATCCACTGCTTTGTTCTGCGTCTAAATCAAAGCCACTGCTTTATCAGTTATTTTTTTTAATATAATAAAGTACCAACTGGAAGGTTTTGTATTTCCTGTCTTCTTTAGTTTGCGTTATTGTATAGAATAAAAATTGTTTGAATTAAATCTTTAATTATTGAGAGCTGATCGAAGCAGTTCATCCACTGAAGGAGAACGCACTCAAAAGGAAGCCACTTCAAGTTCCTAAACGTAAATATTACCAATTATTCTTCGTGGATCAACCACATTGAAGTGACAGCCATGAAAGTGCACCAACCCCTCTACTTCCTCAGGTGTACTGATGAAATTCAGTATGTCTTAACCAACCTCAAGAAATGGAGTGTCGGAGGCACACTGTCAGGCTGCATCACAGCTTGGTTTGTGAACAGCTTTGCCCTGCCCATGCAGAGAGCTGTGGATGTATAGCCCAGTCTCACACAGACCGGATTCCCACCACTGAGTTCATCTACACTTCACACTGCCTCAGGAAGACGGCCATCAAGGATCTTTCCCACTCTGGTCATTCATCTCCTTACTCCCCTAGGGCAGAAGGTACGGAAACTCTTCAGACTCGGAAACAGCTTCTTCCCATGCTTGTTACTAGTCTTTTGAATGATTCTTCCATAAGTCCTGATTCTCCATCCTTGCACACAGCGGCATTGGTTGTCTGTTCTGGAACTGTTGTGCTAAAATGCTGAGAGTTTGGCTTGATTCTATTCATATATGGCTTGATTTGTAGCATGCAAACAAAAGCTTTTTGTAATACCTCAGTACATGTGACAGTAATAAACCTAATCCACAAGTGATGGTCGATGCTGGAATCTGGAACAAAAACATCACCTCATATCGTGATGCATCCTGTCTTTCCTTCTCCACTCCCTTCATACCGACATACACGGCAACTTGCATACCCTCCATTTTGACAAAGTCCACATCCCTGGCTCCACCCTCTCATCTTAATTTTGGGCATTCAAGCTTTATGTATCCCCATCCCCCCCCCTCCACCCCAACTGGGAAGATTTTTATAGCGCTCCATTTCTTTCTGCAGCAAAGATGCAACTAATTTCCCTCCACAAATACTTATCTTCCTGACAGAACTTGTTCTTACTTTGGAAAAACTTAGCTTTTGACAGCTCTTACTTCCCACAAATTAAAGGTGTAACCATAGGCCCAAGCTATACATGTTTTTTTTACTGGTTATGAAGAGCAGTCCTTGTTCCCAAGCTCCTGGCACAACTCCCCAACTCTTTCTCTGTTGCATTGATGGCTGCATTGGTGCACTCATGTGGAACTCGGCAGTTTCACCTCCACCTTCCGCCACACTCACAACTTCATTCGGACCACCTCTGTCAGTCGTCTCTTCTAGATCTTTCTCCATCTCAGGAGGTAATCTATCCACTGATATTTGCTATAAGCCGACCGGCCCCCACAGCCACCTCTTTTTCCCTCCCGTTTCATGTAAGGATGCCATCTCTTTCTCCCAGTTCCTTCATCTCCACCACATCTGCTCTCACAATGATGCCTTCCATTCCAGGACATCTGAAATGCCCATCGTTTTCGTCAGTGTAAAAGCAGACTGACTCTCATTTTTAAAGACCAATAACTAATAATGCCCCTGTCCCACTTAGGAAACCTGAACGGAAACCTCTGGAGACTTTGCGCCCCGCCCTAGGTTTCCGTGTGGTTGTCGGAGGTAGCAGGTAGGGAGACTGACAAAAACCTCCGGGAACCGCACGGAAACCTCGGGTGGGGCACAAAGTCTCCAGAGGTTTCCGTTCACGTTTCCTAAGTGGGACAGGGGCATAAGGATTTGTTAGCTATTCATAAGTGGCTCAGCTGGTAAGGCCGTTGTCTCATTGTCCCAGAGACTTGATCCTGATCTCTGGTGCTGACTGTTTGGAGTTTGCATGTTCTACCTGCAACTTTGTGGGTTTTCTCCGAGTCCCCTGGTTTCCCCTCGCATCCCATGGACGTGCTGATTATAGGTTAATTGCCCCCTGTGTGTCAAGAGCAGATGGAAAAGTGGGATAACATAGAACTTTAACTTTGGTTAAAGGGCCAGTTTCCATGCTTTATATTTCAATCAATCAAAGATTAATAAGGATTTGATAGCCATTCATAATAGTAACTAAAAATATTAGTTACGAGTATGTACATGTGAGTTTTGCGCATGTATTCAATTAATTTGCAAAATCATAAGATAAAACTAGCAATAAGTTAATTATTTAAATCGCAAAATTTGAATGCTTTAATTTAGTATGTTTTAAATGTAAATATTAGAAGGAAAATTTCTCCAATCTTGAACTTTTCCACCGTTTCTAAATTTCTCCGATCATAGTCATTTGGAAACACTGGAAAGAGGCTTCTCGTAGTACGAACTGTCAGAAGGTTTTCAGTGCAATATGTAAGCAAGGCCATAATTTCGGCTGTCTACTGCCTTCTATCCACATGATGTCATCCTGACCCAGCAGAACAGCTACAGCATTGAGGCAGGCAGGGTATTGAGGACAGCAAGGATTCACAAGGCTAGTACAAGTTACAGGCTAGTGTGATCCAACCTAAAATTTATCTGCTTTGTTTTGGTGTCAGCAACAACCTGGTCTCTACCAAGTAATTTTTGTGATTTTGTTGTACTATATATTCCTTTAATAGCACCATCTCTGAAATTATTTATTCCCCTTTTCTCTGGAATGTTGGAGGTTGACGGGATTCCTGCTCAAAGTTTATAAAATTGAGAGGCAGGGTTAACAGTCGTAACCTTTTACCCCAAAGTTCAAATGTCAATGTTGAGAGGGTCCGAATTTAAAGAAAATTTGCAGGGTACGTTTTTTTTTACAGGTGGGTGGTGAGTCCTTGGAACGCGCTGCCAGGGATGGAGGTGGAGGAAGTTACAATATTGGTGTTTAGGAGGCTTTTTGGATATGCAGGGATATGAGTGAGGTGCAGGGACATAAGAATTGCCATCACCTTCTGCACGGACATTGTGAGCTGCAGGGTCTGTTTCTGTGCTACACGTTGCTATGTTCTACACTGCTGAGATTGTCCGGCATGTGTTGAGGATATCACAGTGGTGCCTGATTATCAGGCTTAGAAAAATAACCTATAACTATTTCCAACCTTCAGAGGCAAGATGGATGTTTTCTTTATGGGAAACTAGATTATCAGTAATCATGGTCACTCATCGTGGTTCAGTTAATAAAAATACTGATTTTAAATGTTCACTGGTTTAGGCAACTATTGAATACACCATAAGCTGACAAGAGTGTGGCTAAAAAGCTTTTGTCTGAACAAACCTGTAAGATGAGTAACTAAGTTTTTTTTTATATAGTGGTCTCTGCATTGGCTGATCATGCTTTTCCCACAGCACTGTTTGCTCAGGACAATCTTGACTTCCCTCCCAATGTTATTGATTGTTGGAGCCACTTAATACTCTTGAGTTAATGTCTGCTGAATCATCAAAAACCCAGGACCTTCCACACAATAGTTCGGTGAAATGTTGGTCATGACATTGGGGCCGGAAGGATTGTTTTAACTATTGAACAACTTTGAAATGTGGTGATTCAAATTCCAACTTCTGACCAAGACGCTGGGATTATAATTGGCAAAGTGCCAATTTATGCATCCTAATCCCATAGTTGGAGCAAAATTATTTGGTTTGATGTTTTATAATTAAGCTTGGTATTCAATTGGGCTCCAGGAAGAATAGGTATTTAATAGCCTTGTCCCTCAGTACGAGTTCATTCCAAGAGCTCTCCCGAGTTTGCCCTGAATCGAACTCGCAGATTTACGGTAATGGCCACTCGTCAGTACTCTAGGCTCTCGTGGACATTTTTCAACGTGGCACCAACGTGCTGAAAAATCTTCACAAATCTTCCCGTGCTTACCTGCCGTTAGCGAGTCTTCCCGAGTACCTGCCGTTAGTGTTACGAGCCGCTAAGAGATGTCCCCGAGCTCCGACGTACCCGCTACGTTCATTCTCCGTGCTTACCACGAGTTTGATTATTTTTTTAAACTCGGGAGAGCTCTTGGAATGACCTCGCACCGTGGGACAGGGCTATTAGTTGAATGAATTCTGTATGGCGGTAGACCTGTTGCCTCACAGCGCCAAAGACTCGGGTTCGATCTTGACTACGGGTTTTGGCTGTACGGAGTTTGTACGTCGTCCCTGTGACTCCGTGGGTTTCTCCGGGTGCTCCGGTTTCCTGTTGCACTCTAAAGACGAAAACAGTTTTGTAGGTTAATTGGCTTCAGTAAATCGTCCCCAGTGTGCAGGATAGCTACAGTACAGGGTGATCTCTGGTCGGGCGGACTCAGTGGGCCGTTGGGCCAGTTTCCACGCTGTAATCTCTAAAATAAAAAACCCAATATAGTGCATAATCAAGACAAAGCCCAAATTCCCTGGTGCATCCTAGGCAGTTCATAGATCAGAGTTTAGTTGGCGTTTGAGGTGTTCACTCGGCTTCACGACACATTTGAAGATGTACCCCTTGACCTGAATAAGAGTGTAAATTGGCAAACGTATTGCCAGGTGACAAAAAGTTGATGCTGAGATTTAATTAACACTTTGCTAATTTTGAATAAATAGCAAGGTTTCTCAAAAAATAATGATTGAAAGATTTAGTGGGAGTGAGGATTCTATGGGTCAGTTCTTTCAGTATATTCAATTAATTCATTTAAAAAAAAAAAATCAAATTCCAGCGTTGTTAAAATAAGCTTGCATGCGTTGATTGGTATGGGAACAGCTCCATGATCCATCCAATAAATTGCAGCGAATTGTGGATGCAGCCCAGACCATCATACAAACCAACCTCCCTTCTATTGACTCAATTTACACCTCTCGCTGCTTCTGCAAGGCCAGCAGCATAATCAAGGACGAGTTGCACCCTGGCCATTTCCTCTTCTCCCCACGCCTATCTGGCAAGAGGTACAGAAGTGTGAAAACGCACACCTCCAGATTCAGGGACAGTTTCTGCCCAGCTGTTATCAGGCAACTGAATCATCCTACCGCAACCCGAGAGTGGTCCTGATCTACCTCGTAGGTGACCCTCTGACTATACTTGATCAGACTTTGCTGGCTTTACCTCGCACAAAACGTTATTCCCTTATCATGTTCCTTTACGTGACAAGGAACACTAAATGGCTCGATTCAGATCATGTATTGTCTTTCTGCTGACTGGTTATGACGCAACAAAAAGCTTTTCACTGTACCTGATCGTGACAATGAACTAAACTGAAACTGATGTAGGTAGAATTTAAACTGGATTTCATAATTGAGAACTCTGATCTATATACCTTACCAACAAAATGTGTTCTGGTGTCAACAGGGCATATAAAGTTTAGTCGCAAATTTTAGTTAATTTATGGTGTAATTTGGTAGTAAAATCTTTTAAATGATTTTTTTCCTTGATATTGTTAGCTCAAGGAATTAAATAACATTCTTTCAAAGCAGAATATCATATTGCTGACCTGAAGAGGGAAAAAAGATGCACCGTTGCCTCTTGCATCATTCCCAAATTGCAGTAATAGAGTAGTCACTGTTATAACTAAGTTAACATGGTAGTCAATAAGTAAACATCAAGCGCTGACAAATAACGTGATGAGGATGAGAAAACATGTGAGTGTGGATAATTATCAGTCATGACTTCAAAGAATACAAAAACCATCCTACCGAGTTCCTCCAACATTTTGTATTGCTCAAGATTCCTGCATCTGCGGTTCCTTCTGTCTGCATTTCTTTCTCCAATGTCTTTTAACAACCAGACCATTGAATGCAAATCTAGATTGTCTTATTGGTAAGTTTGCAGACTACGTGAAAATTGTGGATAGTGAGAAAGTAAACGGCATGATATATGTCGACTGGAAATTTGGGCAGAGAAAAGGCAGATGGTGCTTAATCTGGCCAAGTGTGACGTGATGCATTTTGAGGCATCAAATACAAGTCAAGTCAAGTCAAGTCAAGAGAGTCATGTGTCCCAGATAGGACAATGAAATTCTTGCAAGTAGCTGGACCCTTGGAACCATTAATGCAGAGATTGTGGACATCCAAAAGTGGCATCAAAAGTAAACAGAGTGACGGAAGACAACATGTTTGCCTTCATCAGTTCATTGAGTATGAAACTTGTGAGGTCATATTGCAGCTTTATAAAACTGGTTAGGCCACATTTAAAGTATAGACACCAAATGCTGGAGTAACTCAGCAGGATAGGTAGCATCTCTGGAGGGAAGGAATGGGTGACGTTTTGGGTCAAGACCCTTCTTCAGACTGAAAATCGGGAGAGGGAAGGGAATGGTGTGCAGAGGGATACAGATACACGGGCAGATGGCATAAATTCAAATGACATCATGGCCAGTGTGCGCACAGTGGTGGAAGGGCTTTTTCCTGAGGTGTACAGCCCTATATTCTGTTTTCAAAACTAGCGTTGTTTACTTTTTCAGCCTGTCTAGATGTTTATGCATTTTCGTACTCGTCTAAGATGGTAGTAAAGGCGAAAATGAATAATTTGCAGAGAAAACATTGCTCAATGGGATCTTTCCCATTTTATATTTAAGTGAAATTATGCATTCCTTATTTGAGGTGATCTGGAAGAGGAGGTGTTGCCATTTTATGAAAATTGATCAGATTTATTTATTAGATTTATTGATTAGATTCCTACATTGAAAATTTGGAAGATAGTTTCAGGCCATTGAGATTGCCTAGAGGAGAAAGATTCACCGTTGCTATTTTAATCCAACCTTGTTACGTATTTGACAACATTCAAAATGAAGCAATTGTGGTTCACCACCTCCAGGTGCATTTACAGCTGTTCATTTTCTACCGCGGTGAGTTTGCACAGCGATTTTTAATTGTATTAATTGAATACTCCCACCAGATGAGCAAAGATTTCATGATAAATGGTGTGAAAATATGTCAGTCTTATCCCCAAAAACTGAAAGCAGAAGGGAAAGTGAACAAATGTGGGACTATGTAGAATAATGAGCTGAGTTAAGACTGCACTAGTCACTTAAAGCTAGGCCCTATATGAATGCATAAGGGGACCAAGTGCATTGAATGCTGCAAAGTTGTTTGTATTGGTATTTAAAAAATGTGCTGCAAACAATATGCATGCACAGGGTTGTGAAGGTCTGGCTCCTAAATGACTGCACCCAAACTCCCTGTGCCTCATCTGGACTCGACCATTTCTTCCCTCATCCATCCCTTTCACCTATATTCCATCCTGTAGCTTCACAATTTATAGCTCTCCAATCCTTTTGTCTCGCACTTTCTATCTTCTCATCTCTGGCCTTTGTCCATCATTTGTCTGTCACGCACAGGCTGATGTGCATTGTTCCTGACAGCCATAAATATTTAATCACTGCAGACACCATAGTCTAGATGCTTTGCTTTCTTTCCAGTCCAAGTGCCAGAGGAGATTTGCCTGCACAGTTCTGGGTCACTCGCAGAGGAGCTACAACCATCCATAATAGAAGGATGGCAAGCTGTGTGGCATCAAAACATCAGCACTTCTTTTCATTTCTTAAAACCAAGTTGGATTACCTTGCAAATGTTTAGTTGGGTCCCATTGCACGTAAATGGACCCTTTGTTCAACTCACTCCTATCGACCAAGATGTTGCTCTTATATGCTGTATTGATTCTATCAATTAATTCTTAAAATTGTAAGTGGCATTTCTTGTATTAAAATTTTGATCAATAACAAAAATTCAGATTGGCAGAACACGTATCTGTCAGTTCCAAAACTCTTCACATTGGCAATGATGGAGGTGAAGGCTTTTTGTCTGTGTGACACCTTGGCATGTTGTTAAGTTGCTGAAAGGCTGTGACATCTCAAAGGCTATGTCCTTTCCATTCTGAATTATTGGAGATTTCTTAACCAGGAATGATAACAGCAGCAGATGATGCTGCTGCTACAAGCACTAATATTTCAAAGCTCCAGGTTTGTTTTTAAAGTTCTGCTTCATTTTGATTAAACTGCTACTGGATTTCAGGATAATCCATATTTTGAAGTCCAATCATTAGATAGATTTATAAACTCGCAGAGTGGATTTATAACAGATTTATAAGATTCAAGGCCTGAATGGAGTGGATATGGAGAGGATGTTTCTATTAGTGGGAGAGTCTAGGAGAAGAGGCCATAGCATCAGAATAAAAGGACGTGCTTTTAGAAAGGAGATGAGGGAGAATTTCTTTTGTCAGTGTGAATCTGTGGAATTCATTGCCACAGATGTCTGTGGAGGTCAAGTCAATGGATATTTTTAAGGCAAAGATTGACAGATTTTTGATTAGTATGGGTTATGGTGTTGAGAGGGAAATATATGAGCCATGATTGAATGGCCTAATTCTGCTCCTATAACTTATGATAGTGCAAAACAATGCTGGAGGAACTCAACAGGCCAGGTAGTATTTGTGGAGGGAATGGACAGATGACGTTTTGGGTTGGTACACTTCGGACTGATTAAGTGGTGGATCAATTCAAGTAATGACCCTCTTTCCCTTGCCTCCGCACATATCTGCCGCCACCCTTCTCACCCTACTCCTTTTCCCTCTGTACACTTATCTGCTATCCCCGGGACTCAAATTTCCATTTTGTCACCCTTCTTTGGAACTGTTGCAGTCTGTGGAACGGATGCACAACAATGCTGAGAACTATATTCTGCACTTGTATCTTTCTCTTTGCTCTACCTATTTTACTTGAGTTTGAACTGATTGTATTTATGTATAGTATATTTAGTACCTATATGATTGAATAGCATGCAAAATAAAGCTTTTCACTGTACCTTGGTAGATGTGACCACAGTCCTCCATTCCCTGCATATCAATGTACCAATGTAAATGCCACTCTTGTATCTGCCTCCACCACATCCCTGACAATGTGATCCAAGCACCTCCCACTATCTCAAAATAAAAATACTTGCCCCGCACATATTTAAACTTTGCCCATTCGCCTTAAGTTTGCCCTATAGTCCAGTTAGTTTAATAGATTATTTAAAATTAATGGTTCATTCGGGTAATCAGTCATTGCCTCTAAGAAATGATAATTGCTTGTTCCCTTGATTCCCTGAACCCCATAAAGTTAAAAATTGCAATTCACTTTTTAAAACCAACAATCCATGTTGCTTTTAAAAAAGGTGAAAAGTGACACAAGACAGATGTGTTTTCTGAGGGGATTGTGACAAAGTACTGCCACAAGTAGATACTAGAAATGGCAGATGCTGGTTTACAAAAAAGATGCACAAACTGCTGGAGTAGCTCAGATATGGAAGAAAAGTACCAACCCAAAACCGCCTATCCAGTATTGCCTGGCCCGCTGAGTTATTCCACCACTTTGTGTCTTTTACTGCCAGAGGTAATTGGTTTGCAATAGTGTAATTATGCCATGAATTATTGTTTCAAATAACTTGGTGACCTGAAGCAAAGCTGCAACATAAAATTGGATGCAGTTTTTGTTAAGCGTGTTTTTCTCGATAGAGGAAAAAAGCAGGAAACTGCCAAGTAATCAAGAAAATATGTCATAATTATAATTGTTGATAGATTGATTGTTAATTTTTAAATGGGCCATGTTCTGTAAAGCAGCCTCCAGCTACGTTGCTTCATATACAGGTTGCCTGTGGATGCATTAAATTTGAAATGCTACAAATAAAGCCAAGTCCTTCAGGTGCCGGCTCTGATTTTGTTCTGTTCATACCTCTAGTTTCCCCTTCCCCTGACTCTCAGTCTGAAGGTGGGTATGTCCGAAACGTCACCTATTCCTTTTCTTCAGAGATGCTGCCTGACCTGCTGGGTTACTCCAGCATTTTGTGTCTACCTTCCTTTTGCATGCAGATGTCTTAGGTTTACTAGTTTATGGATGCAGCTCTACTTCCTCAGAAGATTAAGGAGATTTGGTATGTCGATGAACATTCTCTTGAACTCCTACAGGTACATAGTAGAGAACACATTGACTGGTTGCATCACGGCCTGGTTCAGCAACTCAAATACCCAGAGATTGCAAAAAGTGATGGGCACTGCCCGGTCCATTGTGGCTGCTGACCTCCCCACCATCGAATGAAAGTAGGATGCACTGCCCCAAAAAAGACATCATTTAAGACTCACACCGCCCTGCCCATGCTTTCATTTCACTCCTGCCATCAAGAAGGTATCGGAGTCTAAAAACCATGACGTCCAGGTTCAAAAACAGCTTGTTCCCAGCAACCATCAGGCTTTTAAGCACTACAAACACTAACTAAGCTATGATCTACAAACTGCCTTGCATGCACTAAGGACATTTGGCTTTTTACAATCTGATTTTTTTTAATTGAATGATTTTTTGTTGTTGATTATATTATCTGTGAATGGGGGCGACGGGGGGAGGGGGGTAGGGCGGTGACATCATGCGCAGCGCGGAAAAAGGGCGCACGGAACAGACCGATTGTGACGTCATCAGTGAAAGACTGGTTTTTAAATTCAACGTTTTTTCAGAATTTTGAACATTTGCAGTAATGTCGAGAAATAATGCCAGAAATTTTAAGATAAGGTGATTTTGGACACCACGGCAAAAATCTCTACCGGAATATGTAAAAATTTTATAGTCACCGCATTGTTTTTTTCGCGAAGATGTGATTACACACAGACAAATAAATACACATCCAAGATCAGAGTTTTATAAGTATAGAGATATGATGTGCTGGTCATGTTTTCTATAGAGTGGTGGGTGTCTGGAAAATGCTGACGGGTAGTGGTGCAGTCAGACACAATAGCGGTGTTAAGGAGGCTTTTAGATGCAACGGAGGGAATGGAGGAGTATAGATCATAGCCAGGCAGATGTAATTAGTTTAACTTGGTATCACGTTCGGCATAGACATTATAGGCCGAAGGGCCGGTTCCTGTGCTGTGCTGTTCTATTTACTAAGTTTGTGCTTCTTTCTTCACATAATAAATAATTGAATTTCTCAAAATGAGCTAAGCCACACTGATATTAATGCTTGCTTCATATATCCCTCCTGTTTGCTTCATCTATCAGTTTCCAAATAATCTTATAGAATTTTACTGGAGTGGGAAGACAGAGTGTTGGAGTAACTCAGCGGGTCAGGCAGCATCCTTGGAGAATATGTATGGGTGACATTTTGGGTCAGGACCCTTCTTCAGACTGATTGTTTCCATGTTTTATCTGGTAGTGTGGTTCAGCACAGTCGGGAACGGCAGGGTAGAATGAGTTGGAAATAATGTTTTATAGTACTTTTCCCTTACTGGCTTTCGCTACTTTGCATCCTATAGTCTCTGAACACTAAGTTAGTTACATGGCTGCAGAATTTGGAGGGTTTAAGAAGGAGCTTGTAGATTGGAAATGTTTAGTCATAACGTCTTACCCATCGAGTAACAAGCATGCTTCCTGACGAATTAGCCATCTGTTCATCATTTTTGGGAACCGCATTCTCACCAACATCTCTTGGATTACGGATTCATTTTAATCTGCTGAAAGGTTCTCTCTCCACACTACAAAACCTCAAACAATGCGAACAACAAAATTGGAAATCCCCTCAAGTTTGCTGATTTTGACATTTTAACTTGTTTACCTACCAGTAAATAACTGGTAGGTTCTAATTGTAGACTCAATTTTAAAACATCAGGTGCACTGTAAGTGAGAAACAATGTGGCTTCGTACAGTTCATGAAACTATTTAGAATAGATCAAATATTAAGGCCTGAATTGACTGTAAATTGTGGTACCAAGATGATACTGCTTGCATGGTTTTTATTTTTCTGCTGTGTTCCAGGGTCCCACGAGATCCTGGCTCTAAACTCAATGCATTTACACTCATCGCATGAAGCACACTGTTTCACAGCCACTGCACACTAATAACACAAATACACCTAAAATGTATAATAGACACTATTTGCAAGATATGAGTCACCACCTTGAACAGTTGTAGCTGATTTCAAACACTGAAAATAGAACAGTACAGCAGAAGACGGGCATTTTAGCCCACAATGTCTGTGCCAAACATAATGCCAAGATTTAACTCTTACCTGCCTACACATAATTCATATCCCTTCATTCCTTGCATATCCATGTCTATCCAAAATGCCACTATCATATCTGCCTCAATCACCACCCTCCACTTTTTTCACACAGAGAGTGGTGAATCTGTGGAATTCTCTCCCGCAGAAGGTAGTTGAGGCCAGTTCATTGGCTATATTTAAGAGGAAGTTAGATGTGGCCCTTGTGGCTAAAGGGATCAGGGGGTATGGAGAGAAGGCAGGTACAGGATACTGAGTTGGATGATCAGCCATGATCATATTGAATGGCGGTGCAGGCTCGAAGGGCCGAATGGCCTACTCCTGCACCTATTTTCTATGTTTCTAAAACATCACCTATCCACGGCCTCCAGAGATGCTGCCTGTTCCGCATAGTTAATTCAGCACCTTTTGTTTTGCAGTGGTAGAGCGTTATATAGGGTATTGAATATATTTTGGAGTTTTAAATAAACAGCTTGCTTGATGTGCATGATTTTGGCATTAAAATCCATGGTGATAAACTACTTTGAGAGGTTGGTTATGGCATATATCAACTACGTTGGCAAGAACCAGGACCCACAACAATTTGGAAAATATGAACTGATACGCCAGGCTGTTGTTCATCGGCTACAGCTCATCGGCTACAAGTCTCTGCAGACTTGTTACCAAGCTCAGGGAACTGAGTCTCCGTGCACCACCTTGGAGCTACATCCTGGACTGCCCCATCAACAGACCACCATCAGTATGAATTTAACCAACAAATTCCTTCTCGATAACCATCAACACAGGGGCACCTCAAGGCTGCGTGCTCAGCTCTATTCACTCTATTCCCATGACTGTGTAGCCAGACACAGTTCTAAATTCATCTTTAAATTCACCGTTGACACATTGTTGGATAAATTACAGGCAAAATGATGAGTAGGCGGGAGATCAACGACCTGACTGAATGGTGACAGAACAACAACCTTGCTCTCATTACAAACACAAATTAAACAACAAGCTTTCTTGGTTGGTTGCAACAAGGACTTATCGTATTCTTTTGGTTTCCAATAATATTGGGATTTATTTAATTTATTGAACTTTTGTTGTTTATTGCATTATCTATACGTAGTTATGTTGCTGCAGGTAAGAATTTAATCGTTCTGTTTTTGGTACATATGACAATTCAATACTCTTGACCCTTGACCCTTGAAGTTTCGAAAATGTTGTTGAAGCTGCACCAATCTCTGGAAAAATGGGGCCTATTTTGATTATCTTTTCTGCATGCTATCATCAGAATTTCCCATTAACGTCTATCCTTGACTTTCCAAGTGTGGACTTTAGGTGATATCTGTGTGAAATTTGCATGTTCTCTCTGTGACCACTTGGGTTCCCTCAAGGTGCTCCGGCTTCCTCCCACATCCCATAGACGTGTAGATTTGTAGGTCAATCAGCTTCTGTAAATTGCCCCTCGTGTGTCGGATGTGAAAATGAGTTTGCATAAAACTAGTGTGCGGGTGATGGTCGGTTGGTGTGGACTTGATGGGCTAAATGGACTGTTTCCACGCCGTATCTCTAAATCTGAAACAAAACAAAACAGCTCAGGGACAAATTTCAACGTAGCTTAATTCTCCAGGAAGGGCGTGGACGTGTTAACAATTGTGGAGATGGCCCTGATTATCAATCCATCTACATATTTTCATTTGGGAATTTTAAAAACTTCAAATGGATAAGGAACAGAAGCATTATTACACGTGCCTTTCACACCAAAATAGATTGTTGCTTCGAGAGATCTATTAGATTCTGATTAAAATCTGAAGTGTGTGTATTATTTATTTCATTTGATAATTTCAATTGAGCTGGTAAATTTCTACAAGGCCAATTTCACTCGGATTTTTGTGAACTATGTTTATTCTCACTCTTGCGTGATCTTGCATTCTTATGTTACTTCCCCCAGGAAAATGTAAATCCAAGTAAGTATTAGGAGAAACGTTATCCTGACACAAAGTCTCTTTCTGGCCAAGGACCCTGATTGAATTTGGCCAAGACTAAAGTTGTCATCACGCAAGTTTCACTGAGAACATCTTCCAGTGCTTGGCACCCATGGCAAATCTACTTGGAAGCCTTCAGTTTATTGTTGAACTTATTGCTAAGGTTACAAGGAGGCAAACACATGAAGTTGAGAGGCAGGAAAAGAATGACAAGTCCTCTTAAGCCTACCCCACTTGATGAGTGGGACGCCGTGGCTAATGATCGCTCCCCTGGATGCTCAACCACCTCGCACACGTGCTTGCGGATGTCTAGTCCTCGGGCAGAAAAAAACAAAAAGCAACAGAGAAAAATTCAGGATTATTAAAGGCAATAAATACTCAGTCTGTGATGGTCACAAGTTTAGATGGGACCCGCAGGGTGAAGATCTCTCGTGATACGATGTGGAGTTGAGAACATTCCATCTCCACCTTGAAAGTAAATACGCCCTTTGTACATCTACTCCTGAGGCATTCTGACCTCTGGCAGAAATAAAACTGCACAGCAGTCGTTTTGTTCCTACTCTTGTTGTCAGAGCTCCTGGTGCCCAATCTCCACCCCTAGCCTAATATTAATCATGAAGACATTTTCATTGTGGAATTTCTTCACAACAGAAAGGGCGGCACATCGGTAAAGTTGCCGCCTGAAAGTGCCAGCGACAGTTTAAGAATACGGGGCAGGCCATTTAGAATGGAGATGAGGAAACACTTTTTCACACAGAGGGTTGTGAATCTGTGGAATTCTCTGCCTCAGAAGGCAGTGGAGGCCAATTCACTAGATGCTTTCAAGAGAGAGTTAGATAGAGCTCTTAAAGATAGCGAAGTCAGGGGATATGGTGAGAAGGCAGGAACGGGGTACTGAATGTGGATGATCAGCCATGGGACGGAGGGGCCGTAGGCGCAGATTGGCAGCCACGCTTCCGTCAGTCTGCCCCAGGGCAGCTGTGGCTACAGAAGTAGCTTACCACCACCGAGTGTGACTGAGGAGTGAATGAATAATGCGATGTAAAGCGCCTTGAGTATTAGAAAGGCGCTACATAAATCCCATCCATTGTTATTATTATTATGATCACAGTGAATCTCGTTGCTGGCTCGAAGGGCCGAAAGGCCTACTCCTGCACATATTGTCTATTGACCCGGGTTCGATCCTGACTATTGGGGGAAAAAATACAATAAACTTTATTCCTGTTTTTATGGCTGTCATGTTTTGTGCTCCACATGGGTTCAGCTCAATGTATTGTTTTGTGTTAGTTTGCTGTGTATAACATTGATGCTTTAAGAATCAGATAGAAACTGCAGGAAGCTCAGTGGTGATCACATAATGGTGTATAAGATCATGACAGGTATAGACAGGCTGAATACGCAGTCTTTTACCCGGAGTTGGGGAATCAAGAACCAGAGGACATGGGTATAAGGTGATGGGGGAAAGATAAATGAATCCTGAGGGGCAACGTTTTCACTAACGGCTGGTGAGTGTATGGAACAAGCTGCCAGAGGAGGTTGGTGAGGCAGGTACAATAACAGCATTTAAAAGACATTTGGACAGGTACATGGATAGGAAAGGTTTAGAGGAATGTGGGCCAAACGTGAGCAAATGGGACAAGCTTAGATGGGGCATCATGGACGAGTTGGGCCGAGGGGCCCGTTACCGTGTTGTGTGACTCTGACTCTGACTCTTGCAGTATTGGCTTCTAGATATATTTCTGCCATAGTAAATGACACTTAAATCAGCTGTTCGTTGATCTAAAGCTTTCACTGATAACGTGGCAAATGGAATACCATGGTGTGTAACCATCAGAGTGAGTGAGATGAGTCTTGGGAGCACTGAACAGAAACCAGCCACTTTATGGAAGGGCCATGAACCGATATTTGCATCTCTAGAAGCAGAGCTCTTAGGCATGTCCTGGTATTGGTTTATTATTGTCATGTGTATTGAGATACAGTGTAGAACTTTGTTTACGTGCTATCCAATCAGATAATAATACTATAATACTCAAATGGAATTAAGCCATACACAAGTACAACAGGTTGAGCGGAGAGAAAGATACCAGAATGCAGAGCATAGTCTTAAAACATTGTAGCACTAAAGTTCCAGAGAAAAAGTCCAATGTCCACAATGAGATAGATTGGAAGATCGGGACTGCACCCTTGCTTATGCAAGACGGTTCCGATGTCTGATGAAGGAGGGGACTAAGCTTTCGACTTTACTTCAGACTTTATAGATATAGTGCGGAAACTGGGGCTTCAGCTCACCGAGTCCGCACTGATCTACACACTAGGGCCAATTTGCAGAAGCCAATTAACCTACAAACCTGTATCTCTGAAGTTTGGGAGGAAACCGCAGCACCTGGAGAAAACCCGCGTGGTCACAGGGAGAAGGTACAAACTGCAGACAGCACTGTAGCCTGGATCGAACACAGGTCTCTGACGCTGTAAGGCAGCAGCTCCACTGCTGTGTCACTGTGCCACCTCTGAGTTGTTCCTGAGTCTGGTGGTGTGCGCTTTCAAACCTCTGTTCCTTCTGCTGGATGGGAACAGGGAGAAGATGGAATGACCGAGGTGGGACAAGTCTTTGATTTTGTTTGCTATTTTCCCAAGGCAGCATGAAGTGTAGATGGAATCAGTGGCGGAGGATTCTGATCTGTGTGAGAGACCGGGCGATATCCACAACTCTGCCCAGTATTAGCCACAGTTTAAAGCATGGCAAGAGAGGCATTAGATATTGAGAATTGTTAACTGGGTTCACTGCTTTGAACGAGAGTTGTTTATAATCAGCACCAGAGCATCCTGTCTTGAGAAATGACGATTCCAAGAAATGAAAATAAAGAGCTTTGGTATCCAAATATGCAGGAATGTCCTGAATCCTCTTGAGCTTGGTTTTCTTTTGGAATAGTATCACTCAGCTCAAAAACATTGACTGAACAGAGTAAAGTATTCTGATTCGGTCCAAATTACAAAAGGAAGCAGCATTTTGCTCTTGAATTTGGTTCTGTGTGAGTTAGGAACAGATATAGTGTAAGAGGGATCATACCCCCCTGCCCTACTCTGTATTTTGGTAGGATTGTGATGTATTCTATGCCATTCCTACCAGATCCCCAGATCTTTGAATTCTTTTTAACCAAGAACAATACATCGTGTGCAAAGAAACCAGGTTTTTTAAATGAAGAATGACACATTATGTGCAGCCAGCTTAAGTTGGTTTAGTTGCCTTAGAAACTTGCCAACTTGGAACCTGATGGAAAGAGGAAATGATCTTTAAAATCAGTCATTCTGGATAGAAATTCGAAAACTTATTTGAAAGTGCAATTCCATAATAAGCAATGAGTACAAACTGACTTAATCATTTTTGAAATGAAGAGATTTTTCCCAGGCAAACAAACAATAGGAAAGGAAGATAAAGCAACTAAAATATTGAAAGACAGAATAGGCTGGACCAGCAAAACATCCTCCTTCCATTTGGAAAAAAGACACAAAGTGCTCCAGTAACTCAGCGGGTCAGGCAGCATCTCTGGAGAACATGAACAGGCGACGTTTTGGTTCAGGGCCTTTTTTCAGACATTGTAGTAGGGGGGAGAAAGCTGGAAGAGAAGTGGGGGGGACAGGACAAAACCTGGTAAGTAATAGATGGAGACAGATGAGGTAGGGGATTTTGATTAGTAGATGGTTGGACACGGACAGAAATGAAAGGACAACAATTGTAAGAAGAGGTGCGAAATGTGAACTGATTGGAAGGAATTATAGGTGGAAGGGCTGGGGGAAAGGGATAAATGGGTGTGCAGGGAACAGGGAAGGGTGGGGGAAGAAGTTGGAGGGGGGTGGGTTGGTAGTGTTTGTAGGTTAATTACCTAAGATTGATGAATTTAATGTACATGCCGTTGGGTTCTAAGCTTATACCCAGTCCCATTTACATAAACCAACAGTCAACTAGACAAAAATGCTGGAGAAACTCAGCAGGTGAGGCAGCATCTATGGAGCGAAGGAATAGGTGACGTTTCGGGTCGAGACCCTTCTTCAGACTGATGTGGGGGGGGGGTGGGAAAAGAAAGGAAGAGGCGGAGACAATAGGCTGTGGGAGAGCTGGGGAGGGGGAGGAGGGTGGAGCAAGGACTGTCTTAAATTGGAGGTCAATGTACAATGTTCATACCACTGGGGTGTAAACTACCCAAGCAAAATATGTGCTGCTCCTACAATTTGCGGTGGGACTCACCCTGGCCATGGAGGAGGCACACGACAGAAAGGTCGGATTCGGAATGGGAGGGGAAGTTGAAGTGCTGGGCCACCGGGAGTTCAGGTTGGTTAGTGCGAACCGAGCGGAGGTGTTGGGCGAAGCGATCACCAAGCCTACGCTTGGTCTCACCGATGTAGAGCAGCTGAAACCTAGAGCAGCGGATGCAATAGTTGAGTTGGATGAGGTGCAGGTGAACCTCTGCCTCACCTGGAAAGACTGCTTAGGTCCTTGGATAGAGTCAAGGGGGGAGGCAAAACGACAAGTGTAGCATTTCCTGCGGTTGCAAGGGAAAGTACCAGGGGAGGGGGTGGTTTGGGTGGGAAGGGACAAATTGACCAGAGAGTTACGGAGGGAGCAGTCTCTGCGGAAAGCCCAAAGGGGAGAAAATGTGAAGATGTCCTAGTGGTGGGATCCCGTTGGAAGTGGCGAAACAATCAACTCGTACTTTACCATCTCTTCCTGACAGTTCATGAGGATTGTCCTGTGATATTTTTTTCTCCTCTCTGTTTGCAGCAGTTGTCACAGAGTTGGTGATTCAATAACATGAGACCCCATGAGTTCTGAGGGATTCAAAAGTGTAGAGCAGTCAGGAAAAAAATTAGAACCCACTCTGACATCAAATGGATGAAAAGGTTACAATGATTTTGCCATGTAATGCTTGTGTCTATCTTTAGTTTTGTTTAATGATCTATGGACGTTGACTGACCAATCGGTTGTTCTTGAAAATTTTCTGATTTAATTTCCACATATTTTGTCTTTCATGCAAGATTCAATGAATTCTCATTCCAGTTTAGCTGAGAGATACAGCGTGGAAACAGGCCCTTCAGCCCACCAAGTCCATGCTGACCAATGATCATCTGTACTCTAGCTCTATCCTACACACTGGGGACAATTTAACCCACGCGGTCACGGGGAGAATGTGCAAATTCCATACAGACGGCACTCGTAGACAGGATCGAACACAGGTCTCTGGCGCCGTAAGGCAGCTACTCTACCGCTGCGCTACTGTTATATATCTTTGTCTGATTGCAGGAACCATGATTGCAAAGATCTCCAATATGAATTAATGCAGGTTACTAAATCTAGATACAGATTTATAGATCTATCAGGTAACCCCATTGTTAAGAGGCAAGGTTGATATTTTCCTTAAGACTCTTTAAATACTTTCTTGTGCAAGAACAATACTTCTCGATCAAAGAAAATATTTTTTATATGAAGAATCACACATTATGTGCAGCCATCTTAAGTTAGTTTAGTTCCTTGAGAGAATTCCCATCAGCATTGGTGATTTCAAGTTTCAAGTTTAATTTGATTTTCAGGTTTGCTCACTACATTTTCCATCGCAAAGTTTTCTTTATTTTATTCGAATAAAATAAAATACTATTTCAAAGAATGAAATCCAGCATTTGATCTAATTTCCCAGTAGAAAGTAAGATTTACATTTACTAGGAATTTGCAAAGCTTTGTGTAACTCTAAATGCATTTCATCTATTTAAGCTACTGAAATATCAACTTACAGATTGAGGTCAGAAGGATCACATTATACTCAAATTATTCTTGATCAAACTTATCGAGACCATATTTCCAATATGTTGAACCTAAATGCTGTTAGTTCTCGTGCTCGGTAATTTCATAAATCAGTGCTCTTTGGGGAAGAGTGATCCCGATATTATATGGTAGATTTTCACTTGTTGTTCACTGAAAGTTAACCACAAATTAGTCTGCAACTGAGTGGTGGCGCAGCGGTAGAGCTGCTGCCTCACAGTGCCAGAGTACAATCCTGACCTCGGGTACTATCTGTATAGAGTTTGTACATTCTTCCTGTGACCGCGTGGGTTCACTCCAGGCCCTTCCCAAATCCCAAAGACATGCAGGTTTGTAGGTTGATTGGCTTCTGTAAATTGACCCTAGTGTGTATTGAATTGATATGAAACTGTGATAACATGCAACCAGCGTGAACGGGTGATCGATGGTCAGCATGGACTCAGGAAAAACGTGCAAACTCCACACTCAGACGGCACCTGAGGTCAGGATAGAACCAGGGTCTCTGATGCTATGAGGCAGTAGTTTCCAGCTGCACT
Organism: Amblyraja radiata; assembly: GCF_010909765.2. Taxonomy (NCBI): domain Eukaryota; kingdom Metazoa; phylum Chordata; class Chondrichthyes; order Rajiformes; family Rajidae; genus Amblyraja; species Amblyraja radiata. The sequence continues at coordinate 10,658,912 of NC_045976.1, read as the reverse complement.
ACTTCAGCACTGTTCCTGCCCAAATTATTATTAAAGCTTTATTTCAGACACAGGTCCATATAACACATCAAACAGTACAAAGAATTACAAGGATACATTAAAAAATTGCATATTAGCCTAAAATATATATAAGCTATTGCACCAATGCCGTCTTAGCCTAGAAGTGAATCTATAGCAGCTTTTCAGAGGGCTGACTAGGGCTTCAATTATGTGGTTCTCTGATTTGTCCAGGCGACACATAAAACTAAACATCAGCTGTCTTAAGAGTGCCTCACAGGTTGGCACTCTAGTGGACACAACAATTGACTGGCACTATGCCACCTAGGGACACGAAGTAGCAACCTCATTGCATCATTGTATGCAACCTTAAGCCTCTGCATACTCTTTTTCTTATAATTAGACCACAATTGAGCAGTATATAATGGTGTGATGTAGGTTCTGAACAGGGAACACTTCACAGAATCAGAGCACATATAAAACTTCCTTATAAGCATGTTGGCTTGAAGATAAATTTTACAGCGCTGTCGGTAGAGGTCTTTGTCATCCTTCCAGTCATCAGATATGACATGACCTAAGTATTTAATTTCCTCACACACAGCAAGAGGACTGTCTGACAAATAAAAGGTCGGAAAAGTTGATTCCCTGTCCTCAGCGCTTCTAATTACCATTATGCGGCTTTTCTTAGCGTTATACAAATGTGTTCATCAGTGTTCTGTAGACAGTTTCCACTGCAACTGAGGTCTTAACGGGATGCAGTTCCTTTTGTTAGGTGTCTGGCGCGGGTATTCTATGCACTGCCATGCATTTCTCCTTCTGCATCAGAGACTGGCACTATACTTCATTACTTCCTAATCTGTGGCTACAGCATTGATTTCTCAAAGTGCATGAGTAGATGAAAAGGCTCACTGCAAATATAGATTTTAGAGTAATTAATTTTAATTAGATTGACCAAACATTTAACGCACCAATAAGAAGTCAAAAAAGGTCATTTGCCAATTGCAAGGCCATTTGCAAAAATAGAAGTGTGAGCAGAATGTGGCTTGGCTAAACCTCTAAAATGTTGCCGCAAGAAAATTTGACAATAAGTACACAACTTCTGCACCCAAATCGGCTAGACACACAGACTCTCTTGCCCAAAGTAGGGGAATCATGAACCAGAGGACATGGGTTTAAGGTGAGGGGGGAAAGATTTAATAGGAACCTGAGGGGTAACTTTTTTACACAAGGGGTGGCGTGTGTATGGAACGAGCTGCTGAAGGAGGTAATTGAGGCAGGGACTATCACAGCGTTTAAGAAACATTTAGACAGGTACATGGACAGGACTGGTTTAGAGTGATGTGGGCCAAACACAGGAAGGTGGCACTAGTGTAGGTGGGACATGTTGGTTGGTGGGGGTTATTTGGGCCGAAGAGCCTGTTTCCACACTGTACAATTCTGTGATTCTGTGACTAACCCACACCTGGAAAACGGAGAAGGCAGGAGACCTTGAAAATACTGTAATTGGGACCATTTTCAAGACAGAAGATGAACATAGAACAGTACCAAGCTGGAAAACACCCTTCAGCTCACAATATCTGTACCAAACATGATGCCAAGTTGAACAAACCTCCTTTTCCAGCATATGATTCACATCCCTCCATTCCCTGCATATTCATGTATCCAAAATCCTCTTTAACACCACTGTCATGTATGTCTTGACCACCTGTATAAAAAAAAAACTTGCCCTACACATCTATCTATAATAACTAAAAGTCTCATCTTAACCACTTCCAGTCTGCGCTGTACATTGATTTCAGAAAAAACGCTACCCTATATCGCAATGTTTTTGACCATCTTACTCACACTCCTCCGCTGAGCCAGCGCCGAGGATTTTTCCGATCGATGAAAAAATAAAAAAGTTATTAGTGTTTAAAAAATCTTGAGATCAGCTGATTGGTCCTCTCGCCTGTCAATCACCACGATCCGGGGGGCAGGACTATAAAACTCTGGATGCCTGGGCATGAGTCAGTCACTCTGGAAGATCGCGAGGGAGAGTCCACAACTGTTCGAAGGGCCGAATGGACTACTCCTGCACCTATTTTCTATGATTTTAAGCTGTGAATCAACTGAACTGCGAGTCTGCAATGTACTTGCAATAAATAATTTGTTAGTCCTTAATGACAATGCAATAAGTTGTTTGGCAATTTGGTGGCCTGCACTCTGTTTGAAATGCTATGAAATTGAATGTGGTGGCCTGCACTCTGCTTGAAATGGATTTTCAAGGAATATCCGTGAATGAACTGCCAGCCCACCAGCCCTGAATAACTGAGCTGCCAGCCCACCAGGCCTGAGTGACTGAGCTGCCAGCCCAAGAATCCATTCGGCCCACAATGTCCATACTAGCTAGCTCTCTGGAAACCAGTCCCTTCGGCCCACAACACCCATACTAGCGCTCCAGAAAGCCCCTCCCCCACTGGCCACCAATATTGGAATTGGTGGAGAGGTGGAATGTTGCGTTGGGGGACCAGCCCTCCCGTGTGAACACGGGACCCAACTTAAACTTTCCTCCTCTGACCTTACAGCTACCTCTCTAATCTTTGACATTTCCATCTTGGGAAAAAGTTTCTGACTGTCTGCTCTATCTATGCCTCTCATAATTTTATAGACGTCTATCAGGTCTCCCCTCAACCTCCAGCACTATTGAGGAAACTCTAATCCTGGCAACTTTCTGGTAAACCTCATCTGCACCCAAAGCCTCCACAACCTTCCTGTGATGGGGCAACCAGAACTGCACACAATGCAGCCTAACCAGAGCTCTATAAAGCTGCAACATGACTTCCTGACTCTTATACTTAAAGCCTGACTGATGAAGGCAAGCATCTTTTTTGTTTCGGGTCATATTCCATCCTGATTTAATTGATCTTGTAACCGGATCTATGACGAGGTAAGGATTAGCAGCCTCTGTGTTCAGGCTTTCCATGAACGTAAGGAAATAGGGGCAGGACTAGGCTACCCTCCCCTTCACATCTATTTCTCCCCTTCCACCTGAATTCCTTCCTCTCGCTTGACGATTTGCAACTCTTCAATCCTTTGGTCTCACACCTTCTGTCTTTTCATCTCTGGCTTTTGTCCAATCATCAGCCTGTCAAAAAAAACCCCACACCTGTGTTGGCCTAGATAGACACAAAATACTGTGGCAACTCAGGGGTCAGGCAGCATCTCTGGAGAAAAGGAATAGGTGATGTTTTGGGTCGGAACCTTTCTTCAGACATGAAATATCACCTATTCCTTTTCTCCAGAGATGCTGCCTGACCCGTTGAGTTACTCCAGCATTTTGTGTCTATCTTTGCTATAAATCAGTATCTGCAGTTCCTCCCTACACATTTTGGACTATTACATGCTAGGCTTTGTGCTGCCCCTCCTCTCTTTCAGCTATCTACCTCATCCTGTTCTACCCCCCGACAATCAATCTGAAGAAGGATCTCATCCCGAAGCATAACCTATCCACGTTCTCCAGGGATGCAGCCTTGCCCGCTGAGTTACTCCAGCACTTTGTGTTTTCAAAACTATAAACTGGCTTAGTCAGGTTTCTAGATTTCTGTGTCTGTCGAAGACTGCTTCAGTTTTTTCCCTTTTGTCAATGAATTTTTTTTTTCTGTCTCCTTTTAAACTCATTCTTTCTTTCTTTTGGGCTCATTGTTCTTCAGATTTTTCCTCAAGTGCTTGCTTTACATTGAAAAGAATGCATTGGAGCTCTCCCCTGGAGTCCACTAATCACATTATCCATCCATTCGGAAAGCCTTTCAATCTCTACCAAAAAAAATGTGTCAATTACCGCTTGGTTAGTTCAGACCTGCGTCATCACCAAGTCTCTGCGTACATCTGATAATTTGCCTGCGAGATCCTCAGTTTAACTGCATCGGATACCGCGTCTGTCAATATGAAAAGGTGTACACTTTGTCACTTCATCTAATCTCTCCCATTCAGCGTAAGCTTTGTCACAGATAACTCAATAATTCAATGCAAATGTCCCATTTATTCAATTGCCACTGTTGAAGTCACATGAAACATAATTCAGAGCTCCCTTCCAAGAACTATACCCATGACTGTGGTTGTACTAGGTATAACCAGGAACCGCAGATGCGGGTTAAAAAAAAAAGCCACAAAGTGCTGGAGTATCTCAACGAGTCAGGCAACAACTCTGGAGAATATAGATAAGTGATGTTTTAGTTCGGGACCCTTCTTCAGACTGACTTTTCGGATCGGGACCTTTCTTTAGACTGATGTTTTGAGTCGGGAGTCTTCTTCAGACACACATTTGGGTTGGGACCCTTCTTCAGACATGTTTTGGGTAGGGTCTCTACTCTCAGACTCCTTCTTTATGCCAAGCTTTGTCCCACCCCACCTCTTTTCTAGTTTCCTCCCCCTCCCCTCTCCCCACCACCCCAATCAGTCTGAAGAAGGGTGCCAACCCGAAACGTCACCTAACCATGTTCTCCAGAGATGCTGCCTGACCTGCTAAGATGCTCCAGCAACTTATGTTTTTTTGTGTATACATAACCTTTCTCTGCTTCTACGATCAAAATAATTTTAGGCTGCCTTTTGCTAATTGAATGTTTCCAGCACAGTTTAATTCAATAAGTTACTATATACAACAGCCTTTCACTGCAAGAGATATTTGGTTGTTAATCAAATTCGCACTTGGGGAAATGAAAATTGTTTTGTAACTTGTATCAGGTAACTGATTAGCTCCAAAATTTTACCAGAGGCTGGGAACTGAAGCAGAACAATAGGTTCTTGTTCTTCTTTATGCATCAGTGGCATTTTGGATAACAAGCCAAGGACAGAACATTACTGCTTTTCCAAGCTGCAGCAGCACAAATCCTGGACTATGCTTTTCTTTTCGGTTGCTTCATTTTCACATCAGTGGTTTTAATGTTTAAGGAATCGTACAGCACGTAAATACTCCCTTTGGCCCAACTTAACCGTGCCGACCAAGATGGCCTATCTTAGCATTAGGCTTTGGTTTATATTGATTATTATCATGTGTACTAAGGTACAGCGAAAAGCTTTGTTGTGCATGTTATCCAAACTGATCAGATAATACTATACCTAAACATAATCACGTCAAACTCAAGTATAATACGTAGAGCCAAGGGGAAGATGCAGAGTGCAGAATATGGTTCTCAATATTATTAGTCCCGTTAACCCACAATTCACTCATATCCTTCCAAATCTTTCCTACCCTTGTATCTATCCAAGTGCCCAAATGTTGTTACTGCATTTGCCTCAACAACAAATGGCACAGAGGTGCAGCTGGTAAAGCCACTACCTCACAGTGCTAGAGACCTGGGTTCAATCCTGACCTCATCAGGTGTTGGAGTTTGCACATTAGAACAAAACCATAGAACAAAGAACAGCTTAGTTTATTGTCACGTGGACCGAGGGACAATGAAAAGCTTTTGTTGCATGCTATGCAGTCAGCAGAAAGACAATACATGATTACAATCGAACCATTTACAGTGTGTAGATACATGATAAGGGAATAACGTTTAGTGCAAGATAAAGCCAGCAAAGTCCGATCAAGGATAGTCCGAGGGTCACCAAAGAGGTAGTAGTTTTTTTCAATTCAATTTTAATGTCATTGCACAAATACTGAGTATGGGTACAACGAAATGCAGTTTTGCGTCAGTCCGTAGTAGTGCAATATAGAAATTAAAAAAAAAAAAAAAAGAGGATACAGAATAATAAAAAATACAGAATAATTAAACAATGGGGACGGAGGGACTGGAGGAATCTATCGGCGGGACTCCGAGTTCAGCAATGCGACGGTATGATTGTAGAAGCTGTTCCTCATCCTACTGGTACGAGACCTGAGGCTCCTGTACCGCCTCCCTGATGGGAGGAGCGCAAACAGTCCATGGTTGGGGTGGGAGGGGTCTTTAATGATCTTCCCAGCCTGTTTCAGACACCGTTTTCGGTGGAGGGCATCCATGGCAGGGAGCGGGGCACCAATGATGTGCTGCGCGGTTTTCACCACCCGTTGTAGTGCCTTCCTGTCCGCCACAGTGCAGCTGCTGTACCATACCGTGAAGCAGGTGGTCAGGATGCTCTCGACCGGTAGAAGTTGGTCAGGATCTGGGGGGACAGGTGGGTTTTCTTGAGCCTCCTCAGGAAGTAAAGGCGCTGCTGTGCCTTTTTGATCAGCTTGGAGGTGTTGAGGGACCAGGACAAATCCTCCGAGATGTGTACCCCGAGGAATTTGTAGCTGGAGACGCGCTCCACCTCAGTCCCGTTTATATGGATGGGGGTATGTCTGCCCCCTCTGACCTTCCTGAAGTCGACAATAATTTCCTTCGTCTTCTTGGAGTTGAGGACGAGGTTATTGTTGGCACACCAGGTTGTCAGGTGCTGGACCTCCTCTCTGTAGGCTGACTCATCGTTGTCACTGATCAGTCCTACCACCGTGGTGTCGTCAGCAAACTTAATGATGGCGTTGGATCCGTACTTAGGGATGCAGTCGTGGGTGAAGAGGGAGTAGAGGAGAGGGCTGAGCACGCAGCCCTGTGGCACACCGGTGTTCAGTGTTATAGTGGTGGAGGTGAGGTTGTTGACCCTAACAGACTGTGGTCTGTTGGTGAGGAAATCCAGTGTCCAGTTGCAGAGGGAGGTGGAGATGCCAAGCCCGCTGAGTTTGGTGATCAAGCTGGCGGGGATTACAGTGTTAAAAGCGGAGCTGAAATCAATGAACAGCAACCTGATGTAGGAGTTGTTGTTGTCCAGGTGGGTCAGGGCAGAGTGTAGTGCCGCCGATATGGCGTCCTCTGTAGACCTGTTGGCCCGGTAGGCAAACTGATGGGGGTCCAGTGTGGGGGGAGGCTGGCTTTGAGGTGAGCCAAGATCAGCCGCTCAAAGCACTTAGCAATGACAGGGGTGAGTGCCACTGGGCGGAAATCGTTGAGGCTCCCTGTGGCTGACTGTTTGGGCACTGGCACGATGGTTGATGTCTTGAGGCAAGTGGGGACAACACCCTGGGCCAGTGAGAGATTGAAAATGTCGGTAAAGACTGGGGATAGTTGTCCAGCACATGCCCTAAGCACCCGGCCAGGGATGCCATCGGGGCCGGCAGTTTTGCGCTCATTCACCTTGCTCAGTGCATCTTGTACAGCAGAGGTGGAGAGACTGAGGGGTTGTTCATTTGGGGGTGGAGCAACTTTGATGGCAGGGGTTTTGTTATCTCGGTCAAAGCGAGCATAGAAATGGTTTAGCTCGTCAGGAAGGGTGGCGTTGTCTGGGGGAGGGGTGTTAACTTTCTGGTAATCGGCAAGGGATTTGATTCCTTGCCACATGCGCCTGGGGTCAGAGTTGTTATGGAAGTGCTCCTCAATCCGCCGTTTGTGATTGAGTTTGGCATTCCTAATTCCCATTTTCAGATTGGCCCTGGATGAGCTGTATCCCTCAGCGTCGCCAGATCTGAAAGCGGCATCGCGAGCCTTCAGTAGGAGTCTGACCTCCCTGCTCATCCACGGCTTCTGGTTATGGAAGGTCTTTATTTCTTTGTGGGTAGTGACATTATCGGTGCAGAATTTTATATAGTCCATAACTGATGAGGTGTATGAGTTGATGTCCACTTGTGAATTGAAGGTGGACTGGGTAGCAAACAGACTCCAGTCTGTCTGCTGAAACTGCTGCTGTAAAACAGAGACAGCCCCCTCAGGCCAAACCTTCACTGTCCTCATGGTAGGTTTCACACGTCTGATCAGAGGTGTGTATTTGGGGAGCAGGAACAGAGAGAGGTGGTCAGACTGACCAAGGTGGGGGAGGGGGAGGGCTTTGTAGGCTTCAGTAATATTAGTGTAAACTAAGTCCAGAATATTGTTTCCTCTGGTTGGGCAGGAAACATGCTGATGGAACCTGGGGAGTACAGTTTTAAGGTCGGAGTGGTTGAAATCACCCGCAACAATAAATGCCCCCTCTGGGTGAGCAGATAGATGTTTGCTGATAGCAGCTTGCAGCTCTTCCATTGCTAGCCTGGCATTAGCGTCCGGGGGTACATAGACTGCGGTGATAACAGTCGATGTGAATTCTCTGGGCAAATAGAAGGGCCTGCGCTTTAACAGCAGGTATTCCAGGTCAGCAGAGCAGTGACTACCAATCCTAACAACGTCCGTGCACCATGTGTTATTCACATAGATGCACAGTCCGCCGCCCTTGGTCTTACCGGAGTCCTCCGCTGTTCTGTCGGCCCTGAAGACAGTGCGCCCCTCCAGCTCGATGGCGTTGTCCGGGATGTTGCCGTTGAGCCATGTTTCAGTAAAGACCATGGCGTTGCAGTCAGCGATCCGTTTGTGTGTGGTGATCCGCAGCCTTAGTTCATCGATTTTACTCACCAGGGACCGGACATTCGCGAGGAAAATGCTGGGCAGAGCTGGCTGGTGCGGGTTTGATTTCAGCCTAGCTAGATGTCCTCCCCGCTTCCCACGTCTTTGTTTGCGGTCCCTGCGCCGCCTCCGGGCACTTCCTGTCGGGGAAGCTGGCCCGCTAGACCACGGTGTCCTGGCGATCTCCGGCGGCAGTTGAAAGTCGCTTCTGGGGCTCGTTACACAGAGACGGCCGAGCTCTAGTAGCTCCTGACGGCCGTATAGAGTCTTCGCTCGGGTGCTCTGGGCGAAAACTAAGGTAATTATTAACAGAAAAAGAACTAAATTACAAAAACTATGGAGACGCAGAGCCTCGCGTTGTGCACGCTACGCCATCTTGGAAGGTGATCTGCTCTCTGCTTGTGATAGGACGATTCTTACCATAGAGCACACAAACGGGCCCTTCGGCCCACAATGTCTGTGTCGAACACACCTGTAACCTCGTGGGTTTCCTCCAGGTGCTCCGGTTTCCATTAAGGATATTGAAATGGTGCTTTAGATGTAGGACAAATGCTCAACTGGAAAGGGGTCAATAGACCTTTGGGGACTATTCCTGTGCTGTTTTCATGGATGGACAGATGCACTGAGGGCATATGTGAATGAATCTTGAGCAAAATAGCGCAGGAGGAACTCATCAGGTCCGGCAGCCTCTGTGGAGAGAATGGACAGGCAACGTTTCAGGCCGGGACCCTTCTTCAGACTGATTGTAATAGGGGGGGAGAAAGCTGGAAAAGAGAGTTGGGGCGAGGGTCTAGTTTACTCCAGCACTTTGCGTCTTTTTTTTGTAAACCAGCATCTGCAGTTCCTTATATCTACATTTTACTGCTCATGTCTCAGTTGCTCTCTGCAGTAAGCCAGCAAGCCAAACAGTGAGATGAAACTGTCCCTCGGCAACTGAATGTGTTCGGTAAGTATTAGATTTACTGATGGTACACAAAATGGAGGAACTCAGCGGGTGCAGCAGCATCTATGGAGCGAAGGAAATAGGCGACGCTTCGGGCCGAAACCCTTCTTCAGACTGATGATTCTGTGACCCCAGCACGAAAAGTAAAATTGACACCTTTGTTTTAATTACAGATCCCCGGTCTCTACTGTTGTTTTGCCAATAGCATTTGGGGCTTTTTATCACAAGGGCCATGAAGTGCAACATCAAAGAGGCTAGGAAAATCCATGCAAAGCATTTGCTGGCTGATAATTAATGAAAGGAATTGTGAAAGTGCACCTGTGCATTGATCTAAGGCTATTTAACAACACGCTCAGATGTAACCACTACCCACTTTGATCTTGTTCTGTACGAACTAATAAAAGCAATATTATTCGCAATTGTCAGAGGCAAAGTATGTGTTTTGGCTTGTACTGGGAAGCGATAAAATTCCACATTATCTTTTTCAATGCCTATTGGAAACTACAACATGTAGAACAGCACAGCAGAGGAACAGGCCCTTCGGCCCACAACAGCCAATCCAAACATCAACAGTCAAGAGTGTTTTATTGTCATATGTCCCAAAATGGAACAATGAAATCTGTACTTGCAGCAGCATAACATAAAACACAATAAACATAGTACTCAGTAGATAAAATAAGAAACAACAAGACATTCAATAATTAAGAAAAAAGAATATAGTGCAAAAAAACAAAAAGAAACCCAAGTCCCGAGTACAATCGAGGCAGTTGGAGTTTGTAGTATTCAATAGCCTAATGTTCTATTGGGTAGAAGCTGCTCCTGAACCTGGGCGTTACAGTCTTCAAGCTTTCCAATCTTCTTCCCGATGGCTGGAGTGAAATGAGAGCCAGGGTGGTGTGGGTCTCTGATGATGCTGGCTGCCTTTTTGAGGCAGCGACTCCTGTACATCCGTTCGACGGTGGGGAGATCAGTATCCGTGACTAACCGGGCAGTGTTCACCACTTTTTGCAGTCTCCTTTGGTTCCTGGGCGTTCGAGTTGCCGAACCAGTCAAGATGCTCTCCACTGTACACCTGTAGAAGTTCAAGAGCATATTCGTTGACATACCGAATCTCCTCAATCTTCCATGGAAGCAGAGGTGTTGATGTGAATGTAAACTAATCTCATCTGTCGGCACGTGATCGATATCACTCCATCCCCTGCCTGTGCACTTGCCTATCTAAAAGCCTTTTAATGCCACTATCGTATCTGTCTCCACCACCATCACTGGCAACGTGTTCCATGCACACACCATTCTCTATGTAAAAAAAACCTTCCCCACACATCTCCTCTAAAGTTTGCACCTCTCACCTTAAACCTACAAAGTTTGTACATTCTCCCTGTGACCGTGTGGGTTTTCTCCGGGTGCTTCGGTTTTTTTCCCGCACTACAAAGACATACATGTTTGTAGGTTAATATGCTTTGGTAAAATTGTAAATTGTCCCAAGTGTGTTGGATAGTGTTCGTGTACGGGGGAATTACTGGTTGGCATGGACTTGGTGGGCAAAAAGACCTGTTTTCACACTGTATCTCTAAAGTCTAAATTCAAGTGCATCAGCAGTAACAATGGACTCTGACAACTGCAATGAAACTGAAGGCACAAGGAACTGCTGGAAACTTGAGCAAAGTACATAGTGCTGGAGGAACTCTGCAGGTCAGGCAGCATCTCTGGAGAAAATAGATGTGATGTTTCAGATCGGGACCTTCAGATTAATTGTAGTCGGGAAGAGAAACCAGGAAAAGAGGTGAGGGGGCGAGAGAGAAGTAAAGAAACAAGGAACTACTGCTGCTGGTTTACAAATAAAGGCATAAAGTGTCCTAGAATCACAGAGTTATACAGCATGGAAACAGGCCCTTCGGCCCAACTTGCTCACAACAACCAACATGCCCATCTGCACTAATCCTACCTGTCTGCCTTTGGCCCATATCCCTCTAAGCCTGTCCTATCCATGTACCTGTCCAAATGTTTCTTAAACATTGTGATAGTACCTGCCTCAACTAACCGCCAGCGAAAGATGGAGTACCTCAGCGGGTCAGGCAGCATCTCTGGCGAACATGGATCAGCAATGTTTCGGGTTGGGTTCCGACCCGAAATATCACCTATCCATGTCCTCCAGAAACGATAGGAAGATGCAGGTGAGGGGCACCTGAAGATATTTGTGAATCACCACATGTATTAGTATAAAGATTCAGATTGACAACCCCCAAGCCTGTTATTTGATTACATCGACACGTTTATTATAAATGCCGTCTGGCTTTGGAGGCTTTCTGTCAGATCTTTAGCTTTTGGTAGCTCAGTGTTCAGCTAAAGTGTGCAGATTTTAATTTTGTTCTTAAGTGGCTTAACGCATGTGACACAGACTCACTTCCATCCCTGGTTTCAGTGCAATATTTATAAGTGGAGATCAAACACGATTTATATGACAAAGCATTGCCCAGATTAGCATTCTGTAAACTGTATTCCAGACAGCTGGGCCTTTTGTCTTCTTCTCTCCATTGTTTCCATTGTTCTGTAGATTATTTTCCCTTCTCTTCCACGTCCACACAGGTGCAATCTCCCCCCTCAATATTTGCACCGATATAAAAGCTATCCCGATCTGAAAATTTGCCCGTTTACTGCCTCCTGACCCACTCAGTTCCTCCAGCACTTTATGTTTTGCTCAAGATTCCAGCATCTGCAGTTTCTTGGGTCATAGTCGTAGAGTAATACAGCATGGAAACAGGTCCTTCATCCCAACCTGCCCACGCCAACCATCTGCACTAGTCCCACCTGCTTGCGTTTAGCACATATCCCTCTAAACCTACCCTATCCATGTACCTGTCTAAATGTTTCTTAAACATTGCGATAGTACCTGCCTCAACTACCTCCTCCAGCAGCTCATTCCATACTCCCAGCACTCTTTGTGTAAAAACATTACCCCTCAGGTTCCTATTAAATCTTTCCCACCCTCATCTTGAACCTATGTCCTCTGGTTTTTGATTCCCCTACCCTGGGCAAGACACTGTGCGTCTACCCGATCTGATCACCTCATGTGTCTCTGATAATAAAGTTAGTTCTTCAATGTAAAAAAAGACACAAAATGCTGGAGTAACTCAGCAGATCAGGCAGCAGATCAGGCAGCATCTCTGGCGAACGTGGATAGGTGACATTTCGGTTTGCTTCGCACTTTGACTGAGAATAATCTATCCAATCTCTCATTGTAACTATAGCCCTCCAACCCAGCCAAACAAACAAGGAACTGCAGGTGCTGGAATCTTGTGCAAAACATAAAGTGCTGGAGGAACTCAGCGGATTATGCAGCATCTGGGGAGGGAATGAATACTGCCCGAATAAGTTTCTTTATCTATCCGCGATTAAACATTCTGCCGCGTGTTGAAGGTCATACTACAATGGTGCTTCTCCTAGAGTCGCTTGTAGAAACTTGCATGTGAACGAGGTCCTGAGGGCTAAACCGTGTGGAACTGTACTTCTTATGTGGTCACCCTGGGTGGGCAGGTCGAGGGGGAGGTCCCTGACAAAGCAAAGCAAGAAGAAGACCTCAATGGTGGAGCAGGCAGGAGGATGGTGCCTGGTCACCAAGTGGAGCTTGTGAATAGTGTTATCATAAGTGATAGGAGTAGAATTAGGCCATTCGGCCCATCAAGTCTACTTCGCCATTCAATCATGGCTGATCTATCTCTCCCTCCTAACCCCATTCACCTGCCTTCTCCCCATAACCCATGACACCCGTACTAATTAAAAATCTATCTATCTCTGCCATAAAAATATCCACAGACTTGGCTGCCACAGCCTTCTGTGGCAAATGAATTCCACAGATTCACCACATAGATTCACCACCGGCCTGGATAGAGTGGATGTGGAGAGGATGTTTCCACTAGTGGGACAGTCAAGGATCATAGGGCATAGCCTTAGAATAAAAGGGCTTACCTTTAGAAAGGAGATGAGGAGAAATGTGAGTAGTGTGAGCTGCGTGGAAGTGGCTATGAGGCTGCAGGGTGACTTGGATAGGTTCGGTGAGTGGGCAGATACATGGCAGATGCATGTGAGGTTATTCACTTTGGTGGCAAGAACAAGAAGGCAGATTATTATCTGAATGGTGTCAGATTAGAAAAGAGGAGATGCAACGAGGCCTGGGATTCCTTGTTCATCAATCACTGAAAGTAAGCATGCAGGTAAAGCAGGCAGTGAAGAAAGCTAATGGCATGTTGGCTTCAAAGCGATAGGATTTGAGTTTAGGAGCAAGAAGGAACTTGCAGTTTTACAGGGCCCTGGTGTGACCACACTTGGAGTATTGTCTCCTAATTTGAGGAAGGACATTCTTGCTATTCAGGGAGTGTAGCGTAGGTTCACCAGGTTAATCGGGTGGCACTTCGCCAGCAGCTCTTTAGTCCTTTCATCCTTTTTGTTATTTTTAGTGTGTCTCAATGTATGTTTTGATGTTTCTTAGTATGTCTTATGTGAGGGGTGGTGGGGGGGGGGGGGGGGGGGAATAGGGGGAAAACGTTTTGCAGTCACTTACCTGGACGGAGATGCGTCTTTTCTCCGAGTCCACATCTTCGCGCCCCCCCCCCCCCCCCCCCCCCCTCGCGGCCTACCAACTCGATTGGCATGGCCTTTCCTACCGGAGACCGGCCCAGAGCCCAGAGTTTCAGCAGCAGGCAGCAGAGCAGAATTACCATCAAGGAGCAGGGCGATTCCTTGCTGGGGATCGCCAGTTGGAGCTCCGTCTAGCGGGGACTGCTGACTTTAACACCGTGGAGCTGTGGTCTGCGGAGCTTCAAGCCGCGGGCACGGCGCTGACTTTAACATCGTGGAGCGGGACGGTCCCTTGCCGAGGATCGCCAGTGTTGGAGCTCCGTCCAGCGGGGCCTGTGGACTTCGGAAGCCGCGGTCTCCGGTAAGAAGCGGCCGATTCGGAAACTACAAGGCGCAGAGTGTGTTCCATACCGTTCCAACGCCGGAGTTTCGATCATCCCGACGAGCGGGCTGTACATCGGGCTGTCCGTAGCGGCGACTGTGGAGGGTTCAAAAGCCCCGACTATGGGTGAACAAAGAGGAAGATGACTGAAATTTATTGCCTTCCATCCCAGTGAGAAATGTTGATTCCACTGTGGTGGAATGTTTATGTTAAACTCTATTGTGTATTGTGTTCTTTTTATTTGTATGGCTGTATGGTAACTCAAATTTCACTGCACCAATTGGTGCATGTGACGATGAATGTGAACTTGAAAGAACTAATTCCCAGGATGGCGGGACTGACATATGATGAAAGAATGGATCGACTGGGCTTGTATTCACTGGAATTTAGAAGGATGAAAGGGAATCTAAAATTCTTAAGGGATTGGACATGCTAGATGCAGGAAAAATGTTCCCCATGTTGGAGGAGTTCAGAACCAGGTGTCACACTTTAAGAAAAAGGGGTAGGCCATTTAGGACTGAGATGAGGAACTTTTTTTTTCACCCAGAGAGTTGTGAATCTGAGGAATTCTCTGCCACAGAAGGCAGTGGAGGCCAATTCACTGGATGTTTTCAAGTGAGAGTTAGATTTAGCTCTTAGGGCTAATGGAATCAAGGGATATGGGGAAAAAGCAGGAACGGAGTAATGATTTTGGATGATCAGCCATGATCATATTGAATGGCGGTACTGGCTCGAAGGGCCGAATGGCCTACTCCTGCTTCTATTTTCCATATTTCTTTGTTTCAATGTTATAGTATCTGCGTCAACTACTCCTCTGACAGCCCGGTCCATATACCCACTACCTTCTGAGTGATAGGAGGAAAGAGGACCAAGTTATTTTGATTAAAAATGAATTATATTAGTTCTTACCATTCTGCACCGAGGAAACGGATTCATTTAATTCTGAAGATAAGCACAATATTCTGGTATGCCTCAGCGGGTCAGGCAGCATCTCCAGAGAATAGGAATGAGCGATATTTCGGGTCGAGACCCTTCTTCAGACTGCGTGTCAGGGGAGAGGGAACCGAGAGATACGAAAAGGTACGTAGAAAAATTGAATGAAAGATATGCAAAAAGACAGATCAAAGCCAGCAACAATAATCAAGGAATGGTGGAGCCCACAATGGTCCATTGTTGGCTGTGCGGACGGTGATAACGAGTATACAAACTGAAATTCAGCAGGACGACATGCCTACTCATTTAAATTCCACTTCCTCCCTCTCTGAGGCGACAAGGCTCTGCATTTGTTCATGGACGGTTAACTTGTTAACAAGTTTGGAGTCTGGTTGTCATCTCCGATGTCTTGTTTTGTCTGCGTTCCCTCCTTTTTGCCACCTTGTTAGTGTCATTGGGAGATAGTCCAGGCACTTATGTTTACTTAACATCCATCCAACCATTTCACAATTCTTGCCAACATGCTGGGGGGAAAAAATTGGCTCCCCGGAGAAAGAAAATATATTAACAGCATATTTTGGCTTGTTCCTATTCAGAATTAAACAGGAGATTAAAGGCCATCCGTCCTCATTCTGCAATGTGGTAGCAATCTACAAACCTCTCCCCCCCCCCCCCCCCCCCCCCCCCCCCGCAAAAGATAACTGCAACACTGAAACCGTGGATTTGAGCCTTTACTAATCAGGGGTTTAAGTGCTGTATACCTACATGGAGATTATCACCCAAAATGTTTATGCAAAGTAACAAACTGAACACAAAATGTAAAATTTGTTCTCCTCCAGCTTCCAAACTAATGTTATCTATTCCAACTTACATTGTACGTTAAGCAAACTGAAATTTCCTTTAATCTTAATCGAGCAAATTAAATAATAAAAAAAGACACCACACTGGCGCAATGGTGAAGTTGCTGCCTCTCAACACCAGAGACCGGGTTCGATCCTGACTACGGTTGCTGTATGTACAGAGCATGAACATTATCTATGTGACCGCGTGGATTTCCTCCGGGTGCTCTGGTTTCCTACCTCACCCCAAAGACATCCAGGTTTGTGGGTTAATCGGCCTCTGCAAATTGCCCCTAGTGTGTAGGGTCTGGATGGAAAAGTGGGATAATATAGAACTACTATGAACGGGTCATCGATGATCGTGGACCCGATGGGACAAAGGACATGTTTCTTGCTGCATCTTTCAATTAAATTCAATCCATTAGCTTTTTTCAAAGGAAGAACCAGCACTGCTCAACATCCTCACCAACATCTGTCCCCCAATAAACATCAACAAAAATACATAGATGTTTTAGATGTTTAGTCTTTAGATGTTTACGGTTATGAGAGCTCTCTTTGTAAAGTTTGACTAACATATTTCCTACATCAAAATTGTAACCACAGTTCAAAAGTTTTTAATTAACTGTAAAGTTTTTTTGGTTTAGTCCGTGGTAATAGAAGTAATGACATAAATGTAAGTTGTCCTTACAATAAACATGGAATAAAGCTTCAAGCACTCAGCAGCTCAGGCAACATCAGTGGAGAGAGAATCACATTGACTGCATTAGGTCCTAGACCTTTGGTTGAAGGATCTAGGACCCAAAAAGTAAACCTTATCTCTCCCCACACATGTTGCCAAATCTTTTGGGTGTTTCCAGCATTTTTCATTCTTATCACAAATTTCCAGCATTTGTGGTTTATTTCTTCTTTTTCTTCAGTACTTTTTTTGATTTTTCTTTGGTATTCTTAATGTCCATTCAGTTCCTTTCAGAGAGTGTGTAATCCCAAGAGTACCTCTGGAAACTGTCTCTCATGTCAAAGTCATAGTGATGATTTTATACACTCCTATAAGATTACTCCTCATCATCCTCTCCTTCTAGCTCAGGTCCTCAATTCCTGGCAACATCCTGGTAAATCTTCTCTGCAACCTTTCCAGCTTGATAATATTTTTCCTATAACATGGTGCCCAAAACTGAACACAATATTCTAAATGTGGCCTTTTATGTAATTGCAACATGATCTCCCATCTTCTATACTCAATACTCTGACCGATGAAGGCCAATGTGACAAATGTGATGTAATTGTCATGCACTTTCATAAGCACATAAGGAAAAAATAAGTACATTAATACACTTGCATTCCATTTATTGGGTCAGTTTATCTCTGTTCTTCCTTTTTGAACTATCTCTCACTTCCTAGAAAAAATACATTGTCTTTCTCTCAGTCAAAACTAGGCACATGAAACTCAAGTTCATATCTCACCAGGCAGTAAGTCAGACAGAGAAAAGGAGTGAGTCAGGCTAACACGCAGAGATTCTTGAAGACTGGTGTAATTAACTGGGATAGTTGATGTGTGGCTCGGGTAGCTTCTTCAGATGATCTATGTCCATGAACTGCCGTAGACACCAAAGCCAAGGAACGCTATGTGTACTGGTACCTTTTCATCTACAAAATAACTACTGCAGCATTACCTATTCATGGTCTCTAGTGATGCTGACTGACCTGCTGAGTTTAGTGTAGTCTAGTTTAGAGATACAGCATGGAAGCAGGCCCTCCAGCTCACCAAGTCTATGCCGACCAACGTTCACCCATACACTAGTTCTATTCTACACACCAGTACATCTTTGTAATGTGGGAGGAAACCGCAACACCCAGAGCCAACCCATGCAGTCACGGGGAGAACGTACAAATTCTGTACAGACAGCACCCATAGTCAGGATCAAAAACCCGGGTCTCTGGTGCTGTAAAGCAGCAACTCTACCTTACGTTACACCAGCACTTGGTGTCCTTTTTTCTTTAATTAAGTTTATTGTGTATAAATACCGATATCGATCATGTGCAGCCAGATGAGACTGGCTTATCTTGGCATTACATTCAGTACAGATATGGTGGGCTGAAGGGCTTTTTCCTATGCTGTACTGTTCCATGTTCTATATTATAGAGAACAGCTTACTTTCTGATTATATCTCTCTCCCTTCACTAGGTGTCATGGTAATCTCATACAACCTCTCTCCTTAGTATCCCTGGGAAATTGAAGTGAGTTATCATAAAGGGTAATAGATTGCCTGGCCTGCAGAGCATTTGATTTATAATCATTTTAACTCATTCTGATGGCCTCAGATGGTTTTTATATCCTGTCTTTCAAAAGGCTCCCATTTTCTCAAGTACAGCCTGCTTTCTGCAAATCTGCAGTTTCTCTGAATTTCAGCCCTTGCAAACCCCCACAGATACTTTTGGCACAAGGTCAGTGTTGCACCACACAGATATCGACCTTTCAAACCATCTCGATTGCACACTGATTTTTCTCTGTCAGGTTTCCCCCGCTGTGCCCTGCAGTCAAAGTTTGCATCTTAACAAAGCAAACCGCAACACAAATAATTACCAATGCTAAATGAATGCGAGATGAATACGGAAAAAATGACCCGGTTCACCAACTCAAACACCCAGGAACGAAGGAGATTACCGAGAGTGGTAGACGCTGCCCAGTCTATCACAGGTACTGACCTCCCCACCTTGGAAGGGATCTACAGAAGGTACTGCCTCAAGAAGGCAGCTACTATCATCAAAGATTATCACACCACCCGAGTTATGCTCTCATTTCACTCCGACCATTGCAAAGGATGTTCGGGAGTCTCAAAACCATGACCAACAGGTTCTTCCCGAAAATCATCTTGCTCTTAAACACTGCACAACACTAACCTCAACTATAATAGAAACATAGAAACATAGAAAATAGGTGCAGGAGTAGGCCATTCGGCCCTTCGAGCCAGCACCGCCATTCAATATGATCATGGATGATCATCCAATTCAGTATCCCGTACCTGCCTTCTCTCCATACCCCCTGATACCTTTAGCCACAAGGGCCACATCTAACTCCCTCTTAAATATAGCCAATGAACTGGCCTCAACTACCTTCTGTGGCAGAGATTTCCAGAGATTCACCACTCTCTGTGTGAAAAATGTTTTTCTCATCTCGGTCCTAAAGGATTTCCCCTCTATCCTTAAGCTGTGGCCCCTTGTCCTGGACTTCCCCAACATCGGGAACAATCTTCCTGCATCTAGCCTGTCCAACCCCTTAAGAATTTTGTACGTTTCTATAAGATCCCCCCCTCAATCTCCTAAATTCTAGCGAGTACAAGCCGAGTCTATCCAGTCTTTCTTCATATGAAAGTCCTGACATCCCAGGATGTCTATGGCTTCACACTTTTTCTTTGCACGCACTAACAGCTTCACTTTTTTTTGCAGTTAGGATGGCATGGTGGCGCAGCGGTAGAGTTGCTGCCTCATGGCACCAGAGACCCGAGTTCGATCCTGACCACAGGTGCTTTCTGTACAGAGTGTGTACTGTGATGACATGTGTACTTTAAGTTTTGCTCTGAGTATGGCCACAGGCAAAGGAGCCACAGCTGGATCAGATTAATGGTTATTGGACCAATTAATCCGATTCTTGTAAACCCAGGAGACCTGCTGAGGGGGAGGTTGTTGGGATGATTCTAGTACTCTAGTTGGTGTTAAAGTCCATTGGGTGAGTCTACCTTACTGTGCGTGTGTGGGCGCGTGCACACGCCAATGTGTTCATTGCTGACCTCCACAAATTCAGAAGTTATAGGAGTAGAATTAGGCCATTCGGCCCATCGAGTCTACTCTGCCATTCAATCATGACTGATCTCTGCCTCCTAATCCCATTTTCCCTGCCTTCCCCCCATAGCCCCTGACAGCCGTACTAATCAAGAATTTATCTATCTCTGCCCTAAAAATATCCACTGACTTGGCCTCCACAGCCCTCTGTGGCAATGAGTTCCACTGATTAACTACCCTCTGACTAAAGAAGTTACTCCTCGCCTCCTTTCTAAAAGAGCGCCCTTTAACTCTGAGGCTATGACCTCTGGTCCTGGACTCTCCCACGAGTGGAAACATCCTTTCCACATCCACTCTATCTATGCCTGTCTATGATCTGATTTCATGGGCAATGCCACAGTCTGTTCTCCCTGTGACTGCATGGGTTTTCTCTGGGTGCTCTGGTTTCATTTTACATCCAAAATAATTGCAGGTTTGTAGGTTAATTGGCTTCTGTAAACTGTCCCTAGTGTGTAGGATAGAACTAGTGAATAGGTGATGGACACAAAGTGCTGGAGTAACAGCGGGCCAGGCAGCATGTCTGGAGAAAAAGAATAGGTGACATTTCGGGTTGAGACCCTTCTTCAGACTGAGATTCAGGGGAAAGGGAAATGAGAGATATAGAACAAATGAATGAAAGATATGCAAAAAGGTAATGATGATAAAGGAAACAGGCCATTGTTAATGGCGGGCTAGGTGAAAATGAGTTACAGACAATGAAACTTACCAGGACGACATTGAAACTAGTACAACCACTAGGCAGGCAGGCAGGCCAAATGCAAATTGGAGGAACAACATCTCATATTTTGCTTGGGTAGCTTACCACCCAGTGGTATGAATATTGATTTCTCTAACTTCTCTAAGTAGCCCTTGCATCCCCTCTCTCTCTCAGTCCCTCCCCCACCCAAGTCGCTGTACTAGTTTCAATATCGTCCTGGTGAGTTTCATTGTTTGTAACTCGTTTTCACATAGCACACAGCTAACAATGGCCTGTTTCCTTTATCATTATTACCTTTTTGCATTTCTTTCATTCATTTGTTCTATATCTCTCTATATCGCTGTCTATATCTCTCATTTTCCTTACTCCTGACACTCAGTCTCAGTGCCGGATTTAGATGAAGAGAGGCCCTAGGCTATTCCACTTGTGAGGCCCTTCCCAATCCCCCACCCCCATGACTAGAGGAAGATGGAAGAGTGTTTTAAATAATTTGAGTAAAGCCAAGGATGATGAACGGTGTTCAAAATTCTGCAATTCGCAATTCCTTCTCTAAAGGACATAAAATGTTATTGTTAAATACCGTAGTGATTGAAAGATGTTCCCTACACCCGCCATCGCTGCTTACTGGTGCCATCAGATTGACGCCAATGTGCAGCCGAGCGTGGCCAATGACATAAGGGGCTGGAAAGCTGCGCTTTTTAAAATGTATTTATTGCCAGTGCTAGTGTCGAGTTATCAGCTTAAAACAGTAATATTCTGAAATGGAGGGCAAGGAAAATTACTGAAGGGTTGTTTAGAGACTACAGTGCGTTGTGACAGCATATGTAAAAAAGGCCTATGACAGTGTCAACAATATTATACACCTTGGCTGGAGGCCCCCTAGATTCTGAGGCCCTAGGCTTCAGCCTACCAAGCTTCTAGGTTAATCCGGCACTGCTCAGTCTGAAGAAGGGTCTTGACCCAAAACGTCATCAATTCATTTTCGCTAGAGATGCTGTCTGACCCTTTGAGTTACTGCAACTTAGTGTGTCTATCTTTGGTTTAAACCAGCGTCAGCAGTTCCTTCCATAACAGTGTATGGGTGATCGCTGGTCAATATGGACTAGGCAGGCTGCAGGGCCTGTTTCCATGCTGTATCTCTAATACGACACTATTGTGGTTATTAATTTTTTGAATTTCAGTATATTCTTTATTATCTTTGTGTATTTTATCTCTGTGTATTGTCACCATTATTATCACATGTCTGTTATGGTACTGTAAAGAATTTCACTTTTGCTGATGATACATATGACAATGCATAACCTTGACTCTGTTAATGAACAACATATTTGAGCCTAACAAGCCTTACTTTACAACAGTAAAGGAGTTGTGGACCCCGCATAGAAAGCATTAGTTGCCTAAGAACCATCAGAGATAGATACCACTACTCATCAATTCCAAGTGATTGAAAGGGAATATAAAACTAAATCAGGAAAAGTTGTTTAGTTTAGAGATACAGCGCGGAAACAGGACCTAGTGCCCACTGGGTCCGCACTGACTAGCGATCCCTGCACATTAACACTATCCTACACACACTGGGGACAAGTTTGACATTAACCAAGCCACTTTACCTTCATACCTGTACGTCTGGAGTGTGGGAGGAAACTGAAGATCTCTGAGAAAACTCACGCAGGTCACGGGGAGACCGTACGAACTCTGTACAGACAAGAGTCAAGTCAAGAGAGTTTTATTGTCATGTGTCCCAGATAGGGCAATGAAATTCTTGCTTGACAGCACCCGTAGTTGGGATCAAACCTGGGTCTCCGGCGCTGCAACTCTACCAATGCGCCACCGTACCACCCTGCTAATGAGCAAGTAGTTGTAGAATAATTGAGAACGTAAACAGGCCCTTCAGCACAACTTACCCATTCCAACCAAGATGCCCCATCTATGCCAGTCCCACCTGCCCGTGTTTAGTCCATACCCCTCTATTCTACCCCATTCAAATGCATTGGAGTAGAAAACTGGAAAATAGGCGGCTCCTTATCAGTTAAACTTTCGAGCAGCAGCAACTACCATCCCAAGAATGGCCCTGACACAAACTTGGTCCAAATCACTAGATTCCCCGAATCCCCCAGTTAATTTCCTGTAGAGGTTCACAGTGATACATGCACACATCCTTGTTCCAAGTGTAAGCATCCATCACGGCAATGTTTTTAACATTCCACCATTTCATGAGCAGTATCTTTATTAATTTCCAGAGCAGCAGCAGATTATTCAAACCATATGAAGGCATGTTCTTTTCCAGATATCCTTGAATACTTCTGGCCAAAGACCAAGGGATGCAGTCTTATAAAAGAAACACACTCAGCCATTTTCAGTGAGGATGCCTGGTATTGACACACCAAATGCTGTAATTAGCCACAAACGCTAACCCAGTCCTATCTGCTCATCAAACCAATGTGTTGCCAACTGGAAAAGTGAATACTATGTGCATTCCACAAATTGTTGCTTGCTCTGGACTCAATTCTGACACTGAGCAACTCTTAGAACATAGAACAGTACAAAGTCACAAAGTGCTGGAGCAATTCAGCGGGTCAGGCAGCATCTGGAGAACATGGATAGATTAATTTTCGGGTCTCAAGAAGGTTCCCGACCTGGAACGCCACTTATCCATGTTTTCCAGAGATGTTGCCTGACCTGCTGAGTTACTCCAGTACTTTGCTTTTTTTTCTTTTTGTAACCCAGTACAGCACAGGAAAAGGCTCTTCTGCCCAAACTGTCCTTGCCGAACATGATGCAAAATAAATTTAACGGCACTCCAGAGAAAACAATCCAAGTTTGTCTAAACCCTCCTTGCAGCTAATACCGCATAAGCCAGGCAGCATTCTGGTAAACCTCTTCTGCACCCTCTCCAAAGCATCCACAATCTCCCCGTAATTGTAGGACCAGAACTGCACGCAATACTCCAAATGCTATCTTGCTGTGTTTGTGTTCATTGGCAAGGATTTGAAATGCAGTTCCTTCCTAGAAAGAGAAATTATGCTGACTGTGGTGGAAGAAATTAACTTCGAGGGAAATTAACTTGGAGGGAAACTACAAGGTTTGCTTCAAGTGACGTTATTGCATGATATCATGGTGAGATCGCGGACATTAACTGCTCACCAGTTCTCTGACTTCACAGCAGAATTAGCAGACAGTTATACTGTGCAGTAAACAACTTTTATTTTTTGTTAGATACAACTATACGAAAATATACCATCTACTACATGGGCACCAATTATTTCATTAGTTATCACATAGTTTTTATTTATGTTAATCTTATTCAACAACAGATGCTTAATACAAGTTAAACATAATACAAGGGTATCTTGACATTATTCTATCTTACCTGTTAAGCGATTGCCCCACTATCCCCTCTCTGAGCCAATCATATGCCCCCCATTTACTGCAACCTTTCTATGCTACTAGTTATAGGGGGCGCGGGTGGTCTATAACTTCCCACAGAGGCAAACTAGCTTCCTTATCTCTGTCCTAATTTTGTTATGTTTACATTCACCATTCACCATTCAACACATTCCCGGACAAGAGATAATGCGTCTTTATTTTTCTGATTCTCACAATCCTCTTCTGCACCTGGTCAACGAGAGATGCCAATTGCCACATCCGCCCACCCTTTCGTTACCTTGTTCAATTCCAATCAAAATTTAGTAATAAAGAATTTTAATATTTTCTTCCACAGTTCCCTCCTTGTTGATCTTTATGATCAACACTTATTATAGTTTCATTAATTAGGTGCAAAAATGGAGGCATACATGTCTGATTATAATCTAGTTGGAACCAGTCCTTGAACAGAGACAAATAAAACCCTGGTGAGGACCATTCTCTTACGTCAGAGGTGTTGCTGGGGTCTTTGAATGGTTTAGTCTAATTAGCCATTCAGCAACCTCGGACACAATAAATAGCTCGCAAAGGGATACCTCCTTCAGCATGAGTAGGGATATGGGCACAAACCCAACATCATAGTCATCCCACTCAGACAAGGAAGCCTGTTTCTCTCAGCAGTGTGTTCTGTGTGAAAGTTGTTAGTTGAATTTAATACTCAACTTCTACCTTCATCCTGTTTCTTGTAACTATCTAGATGCCTCACTTCACCCTCATGTCCTCTATGATCCCATATAATGTTAGTATATCCATAAGTATTTAATACTATAAAGATAGTTAATAAAGAATATGTCTTCATTTTTCCTTTTGTTGGAGGGACCTGTACCTGTTTTACTTCATCATAGATTTTGCCAAATCGAGGTATTATTTATTTCATTAAAATATTACTACTGTCCTTGCACCATCCCTCCTAGTGAGCTGTGCTTCCACCCATCTGGAGAACATATCAACTAATAATAATAATAATAATGGATGGGATTTATATAGCGCCTTTCTAATACTCAAGGCGCTTTACATCGCATTATTCATTCACTCCTCAGTCACACTCGGTGGTGGTAAGCTACTTCTGTAGCCACAGCTGCCCTGGGGCAGACTGACGGAAGCGTGGCTGCCATTCTGCGCCTACGGCCCCTCCGACCACCACCAATCACTCACACACATTCACACACATTCACACACAGGCAAAGGTGGGTGAAGTGTCTTGCCCAAGGACACAACGACAGTATGAACTCCAAGCGGGATTCGAACCGGCTACCTTTCGGTCGCCAGCCGAACACTTAGCCCATTGTGCCATCTGTCGTCCCTAATGACCAGAATGTACTTAAAACCCTTTGCTGTGGGCACATGTACAAAATCAATTTGCAAATCCTCAAAAGGCATTTCAGATTGTGGTAGGTGATCAAATTTTGCAGGCGTCCCCCCTCTATTATTTTGTTGACACACCAGACATGTCCTTGCAACTTTATCAATTATGAATGTTATGCCAGGTGTATACCATTGCTGGGACAATATGTGTGCCATCCCCCCTTTTCCCATGTGAGCCATCAGGGTGGACACAGACAATGGGGTTTTGTTTACACCCTGCTTTGCTACAGGAATTATTTTCTTGGAGTGATGCTGGGCACTGGGCATCCTGTAACTGGGCAACATCAATGCTAACCAGGAGCTTTCTTTATGCCGCAGACTCAATTTTAGCCGCTTGTATTTGCGGGGTTTGCTGCAGGGCAACCTGTTTGGCCCCGTAATCAGCTGATCTGTGTCCTTTTGATACATCACCGTCCGATGATGGATGAGCCTCGCATTTAATGACTGCAATGTTGCTGTGGTAATTGGATAGTATCCAGTAAGTTTGAAACCAGTTTATCATGCTCTATAACCTTTCCCGTTGATGTGATGAATCCTCTATTTTTCCATAACTGCCCAAAGTCATGTACAACCCCAAGCGCATAGCCAGAATCGGTGTAGATATTAGCACTTTTAACTTTTGCCAATATGCAGGCACGAGTCAGGGCATACAGCTCAGCTGCCTGAGCGAACGTTCCGGATGGTAAAGCATATGCCTCCAGAACTTGGTGTGGCGTGACCACCTTATATCTTGCTAATAATCTGTCATCCCTAGGTTGGTGTGAAGAGCCATCAGTAAATAGGACCAGGTCAGGATTATCAATCAGATGACTCTGTAAATCTGGCCAGGGAGTGGCTTCTACAAGCAATAGCAAGCAATAGACAATCATGGTCACATCCTTCTTCTGGCAGTGGTACAAAAGTAGCTGGGTTTACAGTAGGCGATTGTTGATACTGTTAGTATAGTTAGGATGTGATAAAAGGATAACTTCATATCCTGTGCTTCTAGCAGCTGTGAAATGCTGTGTGGCTGCAGGTTTCAATAATAACATCATGGCATAAGGCATACTGGATACTATCCAATTACCACAGCAAACTACACACTGTGATCAAGAACGATGGGGATTGATTTTTCCATCATCGTAGCCGTTGCTGCTTCAGCTCGCAAGCAGACTGGCATGACGTTTACTACAGCTGATGTAAATACGCTCCTAAAGTTTAACCCCCCTAGTCTAGTTCAGTAAAAACACTGACTCAAGCACTGGACCAACTAATCTTTATTTTTAGAACAAACACAAATTCCCCATATACGATACCTAAACCACCATGGGTTCGAACCTCATCTCTGCCTGGCCAAGCCCTTCAGCCTCATGCAAGCAGACACTGCCTAAAAGGTCACACAGTCCCAAGCGTCTTTCCAGAAGATCGACACCGATCTAAAATGGGGCTACCTTTTATAGGTCCACGAACCTTGAGGGGCCGAACTACATAGGGGTGGTTCCCCAAACAATCCAATCGTACATATCAATTACATCAATACATTATTGACAGTTCCCCAACCCAATTACAAAGACAATGTTTCTTACAGAAGCTTCTAGAAAGAAGCTAGTCAACTGAATAATGCAACATTTATCCTGGAACACAAAACAATTCTGCCAGGGCTTAACACTTTGGCCAATCAACAAACAGCAGGGTAACTGTCTTGCAACATTATTTACATTATTTACAATTTGTTTGCAGCAATCCAATCAAACTCATGCATTTACAATACCTTGGAGTTCCTCTGCAAGATTCTCATACATACTACTAATTACAAAGGTACTTAGACCTTCCTTACCTGAGCTACTGATCTGGGACTTAGACTTCCCAGCACCAGCAAGTAGCCTGTGGCTTCTTATACAGAAATGGCTAAAAGGCCTTGTGAATGCATGAATCCTCTGCTTTATTTTGGCCAGGATTTATACTGGTAAAGCCACGGAATAATAGGCTACCGTCCCCCCCCCCCCCCCCCCCCCTCTATGTTCTTGAGCCAGGATCCCGGTTGCAAACCCCTTTGATTCATTTTGCAAACCCCTTTGATTAAAGTTCAAAGGGCTTTTTATATTTTGGCAATCCCAGGGCCAGAGCAGTAACCGTAGTGTTCTTCAGATCTCTAAACGCCTGGTCTCTTTCTGCAGTCCATTTTACCCTAGGGGGGCACAGTCTGCAGGGTGGCTGAACGCATTGCCACATCTAGTTCCCTGTAGTCATGGATCCATTGTCTGCAGTAACCCACCATATCTAACAAGGAGAGAATGTCCTTCTTTGTCTTCGGGACCGGGACATTCTCTACTGCTTTTCCAAGCCCTTTCCAAGTCTCCTTCTGCCTTCCTGCAGCTGGAATCCCAGATACTGAACTCTAGGCTGGCAGAACTGTAATTTTTCCAGGAATACTCTGGAAAAGGGGTGGGTGGGGCGAGGGGGAGGGGGGGTTGGGGGGCGATAGGGATCACTATTTTGTTAATAGCTCTTAAGGTCCTGGACAAAGTGCCATTCCTTTTGTCTCCCCACTTTCGGGATTGGCAGAGTAGGAGTATTGCACGACTCACATATTCCTTGTTGTTTGGTTTAGAGATACAGCACAGAAACAGGCCCTTCGGCTCACCGAGTCCGCACCAACCAGCGATACTCGCACATTAACACTATCCTACATGCACCAGGGACAATTTTACACTTATACCAAGCCAATTAACCTACAAACCTAATATAGACATGATGACTATAGCTATCCCTTCGACCGCCTCCGGGGTCATGTCGATACTGTTTTAAACTTGGCAGGGCAGCACTCTTTTATAAAGTCACTTTATGTTCAGGGGCTGATTGCACTCACCCCACATGATTCTTATGCTTTGCCCATAGTTCAGAGGGTACTTGGACCAGAGCCATTGGTAACCTGGGCGTCCCTTTCCTTTCTGACCTATGTGATCTTTCCTTCCGTGTCATTAAATAAGTCAATCTGGACCTCTCCTTTTGCCATTGGCAACTTTAACACATGAATTGACCGTTTGTCCTTCAGCCTTTTGATCATCTATTTACTCTGCTGCTGCTGGACGTCTCGTAACCATGGTCAAGTGTGACTCAGAGGTGTCTCCCATCTCAAATCGATCCCTTTGGTTTTGAGAGAGGTGGACCATTGTTCCTAATCCCAGGACCCCAAAGACCAAATAAGGGGTCACCTCTCATTATCATTGGCAAGGATTTGAAATGCAGTTCCTTCCTAGAAAGAGAAATGATGCTGAGTTGTTGACTGTGGTGTAGCAGATGATTTTTTTAGGGAAGGATCCAAGTTAAAGAAATGTATGGATTTTAAATTAAATCAAATAAATTGATGTCGTTCTCCAATAGCTTCTGAGGAAGGCCAGCATTGTGAAGAACCTTGATGTTTGGCTTGTTCCATGTAAGATATTTTCTTCTTGTAAATATTGGAGTACTGTGAACACATTGGAACCCAAGTGTTCTCAGATCTTTAATCTAAAACAGACCTTTTTGCTTTATTTTGTTCTCCTATTATAAGAATGGCGATATTCACATAAAATGAAATGGGATAGAATCCAATGATTGATGTTGAGATCGACGGTTAATTAGTTGGAGGTACAATTGTCTTTGTGACAACTGTGGTTGGTAAAATATGGAGCTTGGTTTTGGTATATTGTCTTGTGTACCAAGATGTAGTGGAAAAACATTATTATATGCACTATCCAGGCAAGTCATCCTATACATGAGTATAATCGTGCCATACATGAGTACAACAAGCTGTGGAAAAAAAGAAAAATAACAATGTGCAGAGTGTACTGCTACAGCTACAGAGAAAGTGCAGATACAAAAAGTACGAGGGCTGCAACAAAGTAGATTGGAAGATCATGACCATATGGGATGTCTGTTCAAGAGTCAGATAGCAAATGTTCCAATAAAATTAAATTTAAATTTCTTTATTTATATAGCACATTTTTAGTCAACTTGCATTGACCCCAAAGTGCTTCACATAATTACATCCACACACACAGGCAAAGGTGGGTGAAGTGTCTTGCCCAAGGACACACACAGGCAAAGGTGGGTGAAGTGTCTTGCCCAAGGACACAACGACAGTATGCACTCCAAGCGGGATTCGAACCAGCTACCTTCCGGTTGCCAGCCGAACACTTAGCCCATTGTGCCATCTGTCGAATTAAGACACAAGAAACTGCAGATGCTGGTTGACAAAAAAAGATGCAAAGTGCTGGAGTAACTCAGCAGGTCAGGCAGCATCTCTGGAGAACATGGCTAGGTGACATTTTGTGTCAGGAATCTTCTTCAGCATTTGCAGTTGCTTATGGATCTGAAGAAGGGTTCCGACCTGAAACATGTCACCTACTCATGTTCTCCAGAAATGCTGCCTGAGTTATTCTGGCACTTTGTGTCTTTATAATATAATTAGTAGGAATCTAGGGAAATATCCAGCCCTGCTTGGCATCAGCCTTAAAATTAACTAAATTATTCTATGTTAAAATCAATCCATGTGACCTTGGAGTTACTACCAGTATGAGGTAACTATCCACGATGCCAATTGTTGTCAGCCAATACGCAGACCTGGCTTCCCACCGTCAACTCCATCTACACAACAGACTGCCCCGGGAAAGCAGCCAACATAATCAAAGACTGATCCCACCCCTAGTCATTCCTCCTTCTCCCTGCTCCTGTCAGACAGAAGGTACAGAAGCTTGAAAGAGCACAGCACTAGACACGGTAACAGTTTCTTCCCCCTCTGTTACCAGGCTTCTGAATGGTCCTTCCATAAGCTAGAGTACTGTCTGATTCACCCCCATTGCGGACATTGGACTTTGTTTCTGGGACTGATGCACTACAATGTTAAGAACTATATTCTACACTCAGTATTTTTCCCTTTGCTCTATCTATGGTGCTTGAATTTGACTTGATTGTATTTGTGTATAGTATTATTTGATCTGTTTGGATAGCATGCCAAACAAAGCTTTTCACCATACCTCGGTCCAACCGAAACCATAATATTTTCATGTATGCATGATGAACTGGGACGAGACTTTAGCAACTCAGTTCATGCAACCATTTAAATTGCGCTTACTACATTTTGAATGTTGTCCAAAAAAATTCAGTAGGAATTATGTATAAAATGTAAAAAGAGTAAACCTTGTGGATAAGAAGCAATATAATTTTAAACATTATTCTAATTTGTTTCTTTAGAATGATGAATAACCAAGGGATATGAAACTGGGTGGCAAATCAGTAGAGTTGCTTCCTTAACAGCAGATTCAATCCTGACTACAGGTGCTGTCTGTACAGAATTAGCATTATCTCCCGGTGACGACGTGGTTTTCTCTGGGTGCCCAGGTTTTCTCTGGGTGCTCTGGTTTCCTCCCGCATTCCAAAGACGTGTAGGTTTGTAGATTAATTGGCTTCTGTAAATTATCTCTAGAGTGTAGGATAGAACTAGTGTAGGGGTGAGCGCTGGTCAGCGCAGACTCGGTGGGACGAAGGGCCCGTTTCCACACTGTATCTCTAAACTAGACTAAATGCTGCAGACAGCTTTCTTAAAGATGCATTCAGTACAGTTTTATCATGTTTAGGTTGCTTATCTTAAGAGCCATGTGGTTTATTTTTACGTGTGTGTGTTATTCTAAGTTGCGTTACAACCAATGCCCGACAAGTCAGTCATTCCTCAATTCTGCAATGTGCATTGATATTTGGCAATGTGCTTATGTTCTTCCAGCATCTTGGTTTATGCTCAAGATTCCCGCATCTGTCGTCTCTTGTGTCTCCTTTATCATGAGTGCTCTTGCCCACAAGCCAGTAAAAGCTAAACATCTCCAATAGATATCAGGAACGACCGTAAAGTCAAGCTTAAATGGTCACGTTAACTGGTTTCAGTTCAAGCTGCTCAACAACTGCAGCTTACTAAGGTATGTAAAAGGTATGTATGTTGACTATTACTCTGCATCTCTGTCTGGTTCTGCAACACGAATGCCCAAGGGCGAAAAGAGGTTACAAAAAGGTTGTGGACACTGTCAGGTCCATCACGGACACTGACCACCCCACCATTGATGGGATCTACAGGGGGAACTGCCTTCTAAAAGGCAGCCAGCATCATCAAGGACCCACACCACAATGGCCACGCTCCCATTTCGATAGACAATAGACAATAGGTGCAGGAGTAGGCCATTTGGCCCTTCGAGCCAGCACCGCCATTCAATGTGATCGTGGCTGATCATCCCCAATCAGTACCCCGTTCCTGCCTTCTCCCCATATCTCCTGACTCCACTATTTTTCCTATCTAGCTCTCCCTTGAAAGCATCCAGAGAACCTGCCTCCACCGCCCTCTGAGGCAGAAAATTCCACAGACTCACCACTCTCTGTGAGAAAAAGTGTTTCCTCGTCTCCGTTCACTCCTACCATTAAGTAGAAAACCATTACCACCAGGTTCAGGAACAGCTTCTTCCCAACAACCATCGGGCTATTGAACACTGCAAATACCAACCAAACTCCGAACCATGACCTGTCTTGTTTGCACTAAGAACTTCTGGCCGTTTTGTACTCATATTGTTATTTTTTAATTTATTGAGCTTTTTTATTATGTTATCTATGTGTACTGTGTTTGCAGACCTTGTTATGCCGCTGCCAGAGAATTTCCATTTTCAGTACACTTGACAATTAAACACTCGTGAATAAACAGCTTGGGTAGACCTGACCTGTTCTCAGTGAATGAGACTGAGTGAGTTACCCAGTGCTCCTCAACACGTGCCAGGAAGAAAGACATGCAAACTCGCAACCCAATAATGTCTAGTTTATTGAAAACTGTTGGGTTTAGTGAAGAGAACAATGAGGTGAGACAGCACCTCTTGAAAGCCAATATACTCTGTGGTCTCCTGAACATTGGTGAGACCAAGCCTGTACCAGGTGCCTGCTTTGATGAACACTTGCGCTCGGTCCACCAAGCCCTGCTGGATCTCCTGGTTGCAAACCATTTTAACTCCCCTTCTCATTTCCACATTGACTTTTCTGTCCTGGGCCTCCTCCATTGCCAGAGTAAGGCCACACACAAACTGGAGGAACAACACATTGTATTCTGCTTGAGCACCTTACAACCCAGTGATCAAACATTGAATTCTCCAATTTTAAGCAATACCTCCCCCTCTCCATTTCCTGTGCCCTTCAATCCCAATATATTGCTTCCCTTTCCCTCTGTTCCCCTCCACCCATATCCCTCCCTCTGGCTTCGTATTTCACTTCAATGGAAGATTGAGGGGGGATCTTATAGAAACTTACAAAATTCTTAAGGGGTTGAACAGGCAGGAAGATTGCAGGAAGATTGTTCCCGATGTTGGGGAAGTCCAGAACAAGGGGTCACAGTTTAAGGATAAGGGGGAAGTCTTTTAGGACCGAGATGAGAAAAACATTTTTCACACAGAGTGGAGAATCTGTGGAATTCTCTGCCACAGAAGGTAGTTGAGGCCAGTTCATTGACTATATTTAAGAGGGTGTTAGATGTGGCCCTTGTGGCTAAAGGGATCAGGGGGTATGGAGAGAAGGCAGATACAGGATACTGAGTTGGATGATCAGCCATGATCATATTGAATGGCGGTGCAGGCTCGAAGGGCCGAATGACCTACTCCTGCACCTATTTTCTATGTTTCTCTTCATTCCTTATCTGATACACCTTTGGTCACTTACTCCACCCATCTGCTAATCAAAACCCCCTCACCTGTATCCACCTATCACACTGCACCCCCTCACACGTCTATTCCAGCTTTCCCTCCCACACCACCCATCCCACTACAAAGCATTGTCCAGTCCCTCCGCAGATGCTGCCTGTCCTGCTTAGCTGCTCCGACACTTTGTGCTCTACAGAAAATTCCAGCAACTGCAGGTCCCTGCGCCTCCACAATAATCGTTCATTCCGCTTATCGTTCCATATTGAACCAGGGCTGACACTTGTAATACAAAAAAAGACACAAAGTGCTGGAGTAACTCAACAGGTCAGGCAGCATCTCTTCCGAACATGGATGTGACGTTTTGGGTTTGTGAACGCGGGTGACTGGGATTTTTGATACGCAGATGGTTGGACAAAGACCAGAGATGAAAAATCAGAAGGTGTGAGACAAAATTATTAAAGATTTTCAAATTGTGAAGCCAGAGGAAGGAATTTGGGTGGAATAGGAGGTTAGAAATGGGTGTGAATCCAAGTGGAGCACAGGGGAGAAGAGGGGGAGGAGGATTGTTAGAGGTTACCTAAAATTGGTGAATTCTATGTGCATGACTGACTGCTGACGCTTGTAAGTCATGAGATAACAAGACCAATAATTACTGGTGCTGCCTACATTGAATGTCAGCGCTGGAACACTGACAAAAATAACAGAATAAAACCTCTTTAACAAAGACGTTGAGAAGATTGCACCCTTTGGCAGTTTGTTTGGCTTAGTTCTCCAAATGCCACACGCACATGTTTTTATTAGACTGATTTACATTTAAGTTAATCCTATTTTATTGTAACAGTCTGTTCCCAGACCTACTGCATGTGGTCTACAGTAGCACAGCGGCCTGCACTGTTGTTGCACTGATCCAGTGACCAGGGTTCAATCCCAAAGTTGGGCGCTGTCTGTGTGGAGTTTGCACGTTCTCCTTATTACTGTGTTTCTCCCAGGTGCTCCGGTGTCCGCCCACATCCCAGAGATGAACCATCATCTACTGTAAATGACCTCCTGGTGTAGCTGAGTGATAAAAGAATCAAAGGGGAAATAATGTGCATGGGAGAATGATTAAGGTGTCGGGCAGTAAGGAATTAATAGCCCTGTCCCACGGTGCAAGTTCATTCCAAGAGCTCTCCTGAGTTCGAACTTGGAGATTTACAGTAATGGCCGCTTGTCGGTACTCGGGGCTCTCGTGGACCTTTTTCAAAGTGTTGAAAAATCTTCACGAGTCTTCCCGTGCTTACCTGCCGTTAGCGAGTCTTCCCGAGTACCTGCCGTTAGCGGCACGAGCCGGTAAGAGACGTCCCCGAGCTCCGACGTACCCGCTACGTTCATTCTCCGTGTTTACCACAAGTTTGATTTTGTTTAAAACTCGGGCGAGCACTTGAATGAACTCACACCATGGGTCAGGGCTTTAAGAGGGGGAATTGGGACAGATAAGAAAGTTCTACTGGGGAACTGGCATGTGCTCAGTGGGCAGAATGAGGTGGAATCAGAATAAGTTAATAAGATAAACAATTCTAGAAGGCAAAAGAAAGTTGATTTAATAACTAGAGTATCGAGAGAGTCAAGTTGTCACATGTACTGATAATGGAACTTGCAATATATCTTTACTTGCCACGGCTTAACAGGCCCATAGATGCAATCTCACAAAGGTAATATATATCAAAAACATAATAAATTAATAATTATAACCATAAAAATGCAAAAGCCAAGATTGGTAGTTTATCCAAACATTCAGTCGTTAGAAGATCATAGTTGCTGAGGTTTATGTTGTGCAGTGCTCAAGAGCCTGATGGTTGCTGAGAAGAAGGGGCTGTTCTTGAACCTGGTGGTCACAGTTTTCAGAATCCTGTACCTTCATACTAATGGTGGGGGTGAAATGAGAGAGTGGCCAAGGTGGTGTGGGTCCTTCATGATAATGGCTGACTTGTTTAAGTCAGTGTTCCCTATAGATCCCTTTGATGGAATATTTCCTGATTTGCCCTGGTTTTCTTCTTGCCAGTTTCTCTCCCCCATCTACAATCGGTCTAAAGAATGATTCCAACCCAAAATGTCACCTGTCCATTTTCTCCAGGGATGCTGCCTGACCCGGTGAGTTACTCCAGCATTTTGTATGGGAAATTAATTGGTTTGTGCAAGAATGCTCATTTGGTATTTTGAACAAGTAGTTTGCTAATATAATCATGCCTAAGAAGGTTGATTGCATGTACAAATAAGCTCTGGAATTTCTTTGTGTGAAGAACAGCTATCATTCTGCTACCGTGTTACTCACAGATGAGTAATTTCCGTGTGTGGAGCTCGTGCGAGAAATAGTACATTTGGAAAGTTAATGTTAAGAGCAAGTAATTTCAGGAGTCTTGCGTGTTCGCTGTAACAAGCTACAGCTGATTATTATGCCTACACCACTAACATTATGCCTACACCTCTTGTGAAGGGCAGGTGACCACAGATCCAACCACAGCTTGGAGTTGGTGCACCGCTCGCTGTATGCTGAGAAGAGCAGCAACACAACCTGAGACGTGGGCAACTCTTTCATTGATTCAACCCAAGTCCGGTGGATAAGGGGGACATGCAGAGAACCGGGGACCGAAGTGAATCCGAAAAAGGGGCCAAATGACGTCAATGCACCCCAAAAGTCAAGGCACCCCAAAAACTCCCTCCAAGTGCCACAAGAAATGTTTAATGATCACTTCAGTCAAGGTTAGTGAAACAGCATACGATTCCCATCTACCGAAATATTCCTAGCAAAACCTAAACGTTTAGTACAACTGCTACACACCCTCCTAGCGATTTAAGAGTGACACAGTGGGGCAGCTGATAAAGCTGCTTCTTCACAAAGCCAGAGGCCCTGGTTTAAACCTGACCACCGATGCTTTCCGTATGGAGTTTGAAAGTTCTCCCTGTGACCGCATGGGTTTCCTCCGGGTGCTCCGGTTTCCTCCCACTTTCCAAAGACATGTGGGTTTGTAGGTTACTTGGCCCTCTGTAAACTTGCCAGTGTGTGGGGAGTGGATGAGTAAGTGGCATAACATAGAACTAGTGTGAACAGATGATCAGTGGTTGGCATGGACAAGGTGGGCTGAAGGGCTATTTCTGCGCTCTATCTCTAAACTAAAATTTATTGGATGCCAGACACATGCGTTGGCTCAGCTACCTAAGTTGCCCAGCCTTTCAAGAACAGGCGCCGGCACTGAAAGCGCTGTAAGGCAGCAACACTACCGATGTGCCACCGTGCCACCCATTGAGGATGAAGCCAAGATAATTTTAACAACTCACCCTGCCCCTCTCACCCTGATGTTCCAGCAGGCGCCCATCATACCTGATTCTCCCATCACCAGTAACGATGTCCGTGGGACTTCCTTGTTTTGGATATCCAGTCGCT
Organism: Amblyraja radiata; assembly: GCF_010909765.2. Taxonomy (NCBI): domain Eukaryota; kingdom Metazoa; phylum Chordata; class Chondrichthyes; order Rajiformes; family Rajidae; genus Amblyraja; species Amblyraja radiata. Next base: position 10,622,458 of record NC_045976.1, on the reverse strand, counting down.
ACCACCCAGCCAGGCCTTGACAGCCTCAACAGTCAGAGGAGGAAGAAAGTGGGTTGGCACCCATCGCACGAATCTGGCCGCTCAGACCCTGGCATTTTGCACACATTAGAGGGTGGTTTGGGGACTAGATCTACACAGGAATTGGATTTTCCTTTTCTCTTTTCATGCACCAAGCTTGTGACGTGTACAACGCCATTGCACAAGTAGATCCCTGTAGTGAAAAGAGCATGAATTAGCAAAGAACATGTTCGATACAGTACTACGGTGCTGGACACCAAGAACCATTGGGTTGCTGGTGTGTAGTTCATAGAAAGTGACGTCACGGTGGCACAGCGGTAGAGTAGCGAATGCAGCGCTGGAGAACCGGGTTCAATCCTGATTACAGGTGCTGTCTGTACGGAGTTTGTACGTTCTCCCCGTGACCTGCGTGGGTTTTCTCCGAGATTTTTGGTTTCCTCCCACATTCCAAAGACTTACAGGTTTGTAGGTTAATTGGCTTGGTTAATGTAAAAATTGTCCCTAGTGGGTGTAGGATAGTGTTAATGTGCGGGGATCACTGGTCGGTGTGGACCCAGTGGGCCGAAGGGCCTGTTTTCATGCTGTATCTCGAAACTAAAGTAAACCTGTACATAAGATGGTCAAGTAGGCTTTCAGCACATTGGTCTTTATCAGTCTGGGTAACGGGTACAGAAGTTGGGAAGTTATGTTACAGTTGTACAAAAGCACTGCTGAAGGCACATGTCCAATAATATGTTCCGTTTTGGTCACCCTGCTACAGGAATGAGAGCAGAGAAGATTTATGAGGATGTTGCCAGGATTTGAAGGCCTGAGCGATAGGAAGAGGTTGAGATGTCTATGACTGTATTCCTTGAGCATAGGAGGATGAGAGGTGATCTGATATATCATGAGCATAATAAATACGATAGGCCCACAGTGTAGCAGAACCATGAACCAGGAACCCGATGCCATAGGTTTAAGTGGAAAGATTTAATAGAAACCTGAGGGAAAACGATTTCACCCAGAGGGTGGTGGGTATATGGAACGAGGTAGTTGAAGCAGGTACTATATCAGCATTTAAAAGACATTTGCACAGATAGGAAAGCTTTAGAGGGTTATGGGCCAAATGTAGGCAGGTTGGACTAGTGTAGATGGGAGACCTTGGTCAGCATGGGTGGGTTAGGCTAAATCTGATTCCATGTTGTATGGCTCAATTATTGTGTGACATAATTTAAATGCAGTCAATGTTCTTATTTGTTCATGTTCAAGTTCAAGTTGACATTTATTGTCACATGCACCAATTGGTACAGTGAAATTTGAGTTACTATACAGCCATACAAATAAAAAGTACACAATAGAGTTTAACATAAACGTCCACCACAGTAGAATCAACATTTCTCACTGTGATGAAAGGCAATACATTTCAGTCATCTTCCTCTCTGTTCACCCGTGGTCGGGGCCTTTGAACCTTCCACAGTCGCCGCTACGGACGGCCCGATGTACAGGCCCTCTCGCCGGGATAATCGAAACTCCGGCGTCAGAACGGATGGGAACACACTTTGCGGCTTGGAGTTTTCAAGTTGGCCGCTTCTTACTGGAGACCGCGGCTTCCGAGACCACAGGCCCCGCTGGACGGAGCTCCAACACTGGTGATCCTCGGCAAGGGATCGCCCCGCTCCGCGATGTTAAAGTCAGCACCGCGCCCGTGGCTAGAAGCTCCGCAGACCACAGCTCCACGGTGTTAAAGTCAGCAGGCCCAACACTCCGGAGCTCCAACACTGCCGATTCCCGGCAAGGGATCGCCCCGCTCCGCGATGGTAATTCCGCGATGTGCCTGCTGCTGAAGCTCTGGGCCGGTCACCAGTAGGAAAGGCCGCGCCAATCCAGTTGATAGGCCGCGAGGAGAAAAGACGCATCTCCGTCCAGGTAAGTGACTGAAAAAGTTTCCCCCTATTCACCCCCCCAACCACCCTCCACATAAGACATACTAAGAAACAATAAAACATACATAATAAGACACACTAAAAATAACAAAAAGGGTGAAACGAGCTGCTAGCGAGGTAGCCACTGCGGTGGCGCCACCCGATGGAGATGGTGTCAGTATGGATGATTAATAAGCCTACGTGTCACGTGGCCGGGAAGCAAAATGATAACGTTTAACTTTTAAGAGGCGTTGATGCACTGTACTGACACTCACTCTCACAATAGAAACAGTACATGTAGCTACCTTGCACACAGTCCAGTCATAAGTTTTGAAACTACTGCAAATTCCCCGTAAATACACCCCCTCTCTACATACAACTCAGCATCAATATTCTCTTTGATCTAAAAGTAAATGGGAGTGAATTGCATGCAAACTTTACTGTAAATGAGATCGTGCAATCGATGACAACTCCAGTGGAAAACTGTAGTTTTGGTGAGTGGAATGCACAAGATCACTGCTGTGAGAGGTGACCTGAGAAATGTTGTTCATAATGACAGCAGGATAATCTAACCAAAGACTCAGAAGGACAAAAGTACTGGAGTAACTCAGCGGGTCAGGCATAACCTCTGGAGAACATAGATAGGTGATGTTTCGGGTGGAGGGTTCCAAAAAATGTCCTGACCTGAAACGTCACCTATCCATATTCCTCAGGGATGCTGCCTGACCCGTTGAGTTACTCCAGCACCTGTGTCCTATTATGTAAAAACCATTGTTTTGGTTCAATGTTTCTTTATTGTCACATGTACCTACAATGAAATTATTTGTTTGCATGCAAATCAGTAAGATTATTGCCACACACAAGCACGATCCCCGATTAAGTACCCCATTCATAGAAACAGCCAACTGAGTCCATATGCTAGAATCGCCAGGGTTTTGGCACCTTTGTCAGTCCCAGCTGTAACTGGTCATAAAGGCCCATTGCAGCCTTCGCCTCCATCCAGATCATCCCTTGAACCAGCAGCTGCAGTTTCTTGTATCTACTAACATAGTCTCAACCATTGCAAGGAAGATGGTTGGCATCCAAAGTCTATGAATGATGAGGCTTTTGCTGTTGGGCTTTGCCTGCAAAAGTATTCCAGATACATGAAGGACTGCAAAGCTTTGCTGAAAGCCAAGCGCTCTGTTCTTGCACAGTAATCAAATGCACTTGCACAATGGAACAGGGTGGAAAAGTACAGGAGCAGCTGGGTTTGATTTGGCTTTGAGCTGATTCATCAGCAACATAAGGCGCTACAAAATTGGCTTTGGATATGCCTTGTGAAATGAAAGAGCCCAGAGTGACTTTAGCAAAGGAAAGCTCGCACACCGAAGCTCGTCTACCAGGATTACTCACAGCCACAGCTGCATCTACATCGCTTGCCAGCTGGCTTTGCAATGCCTCTCAGTTATCCCTTAAACCATTTGCAGCACATAATAAAGGAGCACTTCAACCAACGTACGCCAACAGGGTGGCACAGTGGTAGAGCCACTGCCTCACAGAGCCAGAGACCCAGGTTCAATCCTGAGCTTAGGTGCTGACTGTGTGTGGAGTTTGCACGTTCAAAGATGTGCGGGTTTGTAGATTAATTGGCCACTTGAAATTTTCCCCAGTGTGTAAGGAGTGGGTGTGAAAGAGGGACAACACAGAACTTCTGTGAATGGGTGATCAATGGTCGGCGTGGACTCGGTGGGCGGAAGAGCCTGTTTCCATGCTGTATCTTTCAATCCAATACATGGTAACATTATACATCTAATCAAAACTAACCTAGACTAAGTATTGAAGGAATTTTGTATTGTGCAAAGGTAACAACCTTTGGCTTGGATTGAGACTCTGAATGTAAGCACATCTGTTGTGCTTTTTCAAGAAAGAATTTCATTGTTCTGTTTTGGGACATATAATAACAAGACACTCTTGACTCCTCAAAGGTGAGCAAACAGCCTCTCCTTTCCCACCCACGTTTGTTCCCCTGGGGTGCCTCTCACAGCCAAACACGAGGGCCAGACCCTGGTTCCCTCTCGTCTTCTCCCAGCGGCCTCGCTCCTCGCCCGTCGCATCCGTTGTCGCCGGTTCCATCCTCCCCGTCTCTAGTCATCTGGGGACGACCGTGGGCCGGCATGGTGGCTTCCCCCATTCCAGGATGGTGGTGGTCCGCCGGGTCCAACAAGCAGCAGAACGGCTCGGCAAGCTCCCCCTGTAGCCCGCGATCTGCTGGGTCTTGAGTTCGGCCAAGGGCCATGGCCTCCAAAGTCAAGGTGTCGTATGATGAGGTGTGGAGGATTTCTCCTCACTGACAGACACTTTTGTCCACCTAATGGCGTGGAAGCACTTAGAAATTAGATCATTTACTCGAAACACCCTAAGGTGTTCTGAGGTTGAGAAACTGCACAAACATGAGTTATTTATTATTTCTATTGCGTACACTCCGTTATAATTTAATGTTGTGGTCAAGAAAGCTACTGCTGCTCCAATATAAATGTAAAATGATGAAATATTATGGCTCAAACATGAATACAATAAGAATAGTATGTGTCTGGAATATCTTTTAATGTGGACTAAGTTTAGGAAGAATATATTTGCGGGAGCATAGGGTCATGCAATACGGAGACGGGCCCTTTGGCCAAACTTGAGCAAGATGCCCATCCAAGCTAGTCCCAGTTGCTTTAGGTCCATATCCCTCTAAACGTTTTCTATACATAAAGTCATACAGCGTAGAGACAAGCGCATTGGCCCAACTTGTCCATACCAACCAACATGTCCCATCTACACTAGTCCCACCGGTCTGCATTTGGCCCATATCCCTCTAAACTGTCTTATCCATATACCTGTCTAAATGTTTCTTAAACGTTGCGATAGTACCTGCCTCGAGTACCTCTTCCAGCAGCTCGTTCCTTACATCCACCACCCTTTGTGTGAAAAGTTACCCCTCGGCTTCCTATTAAATCTTTACCTCTTCACCTTCACCTTCACCTCTGTCCTCTGGTTTCTTGATTTCCCCTACTCTGGGCAAGAGACTCTGTTCGTCGACCTGATCTATTCCTTTCATGATTTTGTATATAAGATCATCTATCATCCTCCTGCGCTCCAAGAAAGGAGTCCAAGCATGCTCAACTTCCCTGGATAGCTCAGGCCCTCAAGTCCTGGCAAAATCTTTGCAAATCTTCTCTGCATCCTTTCCAGCTTGATGGACCAAAATGTTGAGCGGTGTTGGCACTATGTACGTTTTGGCATAAGATATTTTGAGAGAAAACATTTCTGTAAAAACACATCATCCATACGCAATTCTTATTGCATGAAAGGGATCAGGAAAATATACTTGTGGAACCAACACCAACAGTCGTCCTTCACCGGTGAGATCCCAGTGCAGTGTTCAGAAGTAATATTCGTGACACAGGAGAGCTATACTGCATTCCTTTCTCATAAATCACAAAGTTAAGCCAATTGCAACAGATCAAGTTTAATCTTCTGTGTGAAATGGAGGACTAGACATCATCTTTCTGGCAGTAAAGGCCACTGACAAAATTATATGATTCATTTAAACGTATTGCAAAGGTATATGATGCCACAGAAAATTGTGATTGATGGATTAAGTGTATTTGTGTGCTGTCAGCACCACATCATTGAGTGGCCTTCATAAAAACCCATCAAGAGTGAACAGCAATTCAGCAAATGATTACTATCTTTGTGAACTCGACCCCAGAATTCAAAGGAGTCTTGTCAATGTGCAGTGCTGTCACAATGTGCAAGTGCTTTAACACTGGAAAGCACTGAATTTTGCTGGGGTCGCTAGAAGCTGGCTCAGTGGCAAACCTCCAGGCTAATGTGTTCTTTGTGGCAATGACAGAAAATCTCCAGGAAACTTAAATCAAGCATAACAGCCAACAAGAAATGTGTTTAAAATAAAACATTGGCACAGCTGGTAGAGCTGCTGCCTCACAGCGCCAGAGACCTGGATTCAATCCTGACCTCTGGTGCTGTCTGTGTAGAGTTTGCACGTTCTCCCTGTGATCGCGTGAGTTTCCTCCGGGTGCTCCGGTTTTCTCCCACATTCCAAAGACGTGCGGGTTTCTAGGTTAATTGGCCGTCTGTAAATTGCCCCAAGTGTGTAGGGAGCGGATGAGAAAGTGGGATAATGTAGAACTGGTGTGATCGGGTGATCGATGATGTTGTTCTCTGGAACCATTCCATTCCAAGCTTTCTGTGGCAAAAATGTTGTCCAAGTCCTCAAGGGACGTCACTGTTTGTTATGAAGATGATCGAGTGGAACCACCATAATTTATGAGAGAGTGCCTACACTAAATTGTGCTGACAATTGGCTGGTGATAAACAATATTTCCTGTCATACATCACTGTCAGTTCCACCCCAATGACTGGAAGCTGTGCCCGCGTGTTTTAAGGCTATGAAACAAATCTAGGCTGATAGAGTCATCGAGCTGTACAGGACAGAAACAACCACTTTGTCCCACCTTGTCCCACCTCGTACATGCCGATTAAGTTGGCACAATGTGTTGGTCCCATTTGGCCCAATATCGTCTAAACCATAAAATCACAAAGTTGCAGATGCTGGTTTACACAAATGGACACAAAATGCTGGAGTAACTTAGCAGGTCATGCAGCATCTCTGAAGAACCTAGATGGGGACCCTTCTTCACACGGAACTAAACTCTAAACGAAAGAAAACTGTGTTCGCTGTATGATACAATTTAGGGGTTGACACAGTGTCGCACCGGTAGAGTTGCTGCCTTACAGCGCCAGAGACCTGGGTTCGATCCTGACTGCAGGTGCCGTCTGTACAGAGTTCTCCCTGTGACCACGTGGGTTTACTCCAGGTGCTCTGGTTTCCTCTCACCCCCAAAGATGTTCAGGTTTGTAGGTCAATTGGCTATTGTAAATTGTCCCTAGTGTGTTGGATAGTGTTCGTGTACAGGGTGATCACTGGTCAGCATGGGCTCGGTGGGCCGAAGGGCCTATTTTTGGGCTGTATCTCTAAAGTCCAAAGACCCGAACCATCACGTATCCATGTTTTTCAGAGATGCTGCTCGACCTGCTGAGTTACTCCAGCACTTTGTGCCCACTGAACCCTTCCTATCCATGTATCTGTCCCAAGCATGTGGATAGGAATATTGTTGAGGTTGTGCTGCATTGCCTGAGGGGTATCATTAAAATGAATGATTAAACCAAGGATGTCACTGCTCCCACATGCATACCAAAGCAATGGCATGGTGCAATATTTTGAAAAAGAGCAGAACATTATCCCTTTTGCCTCGGTCAATGTTTATTCGTCAATTATGTGCTCTCCTTGGGGGTTGCCAGCAAAAGCTAGCTGGCGGTCGGGAGAATGCAGAGAAACGTAACGGGGCCTAGACAGGCTCAGTGAATGGACTGAAGCATAAAAGATGGGATATTAGTTAAGTGTTGGTTAAGTTATACAAGATGCAATTAGGAGCACGGATTACTAGTGAAGAAATAAAACAAATAATAAACTCACTGAAAAATGGGAAGACCCCAGGACCAGACAGTTTTAGTAATGAATTTTATAAAAGATTTCAGGAGTCAAATTATACCAAGATTATTCAATTTATACACGCAGGCTTATACCGAAAATAAACTACCAGAAACCCTAGCAGAAGCAACAATAACACTTATACCAAAAAAAGATAAAGATTTAGATGAACCAGGTTCGTATAGAGCTATTTCACTACTAAATACGGATCAGAAAATTTTAGCAAAGATTCTAGCTAGAAGGCTAAATAATTATATTAACAATTTAATAAATACGGATCAAACGGGATTTATACCCAAAAGACAATCATTTAATCATTTGAGAAGGCTTTTCAATATAATGTACTCTCATAATGAGGACAATGAAGATATTTCAGTTGTCACGCTGGATGCAGAGAAGGCATTTGATCAAGTAGAATGGCAGTATTTATACAAGGTACTCCAAAAATTCAATATGGGAGAGAATTTTATTAGATGGGTTAAACTACTTTACGATAGACCTACGGCAAGAATATTAACTAACAATACAATACAATTCAATTTATTGTCATTTGGACCCCTTGAGGTCCAAACGAAATGTCGTTTCTGCAGCCATACATTACAAACAAATAGACCCAAGACACAACATAATTTACATAAACATCCATCACATTGCTGTGATGGAAGGCCAAAAAAACTTATCTCTCCACTGCACTCTCCCCCCCGATGTCAGAGTCAAAGTCAAAGTCAAAGTCAAAGCCCCCGGCGGGAGATACGCTATCTCCAAAATTTTACTTATCAAGGGGTAATAGGCAAGGGTGTGCCTTATCACCATTGCTATTTGCCCTTATGATAGAACCGTTGGCTGAAAAGATTAGAAATCACCCGAATATTCACGGATATAACACTAAGGATTCAAAGAATAAAATTTCACTATATGCTGATGATATTCTTTTATATATTACTAATACACAAACGAGTATACCCACCTTATTAACACTAATTGAGGAATTCGGCTCTTTTTCAGGATATAGAATAAATTGGAATAAAAGCGAAATTATGTCTTTAAAACCACAGGATTCGAGACACTTACTAAAATTCCCCTTTAAAATTGCAACAGAAAAATTCAAGTATCTCGGTATTCAAATTACGAGAAGACACAAATCATTATTTAGTGCCAATTTCATACCACTATTAAATAAACTGAATGATATGATTAAATTTTGGAAAACACTTCCGCTCTCATTGATAGGTAGAATTAACGCTATAAAAATGACTTTCTTACCACAATTAATATATTTGTTTCAAGCGATCCCAATATATATTCCAAAATATTTTTTCAAAAAACTAGATTCCACTATCACTAATTTTATATGGGATTACAGAACACATAGAATTCAACGAAAGCATTTGTGCAAATCTAAAGAAGTTGGGGGTTTATCATTACCTAACTTTATGTATTACTACTGGGCAGTGCATATTAAGAACATAATGTACTGGCTGGATAGTTCCACTCAGCTGTTGGAGTGGATAAGAATGGAGAAAGAGGAGTGCTATCCGCACGATATAGGAACGATCCTGCTCTCACCGATAAAATTGAATAGTATAATATATAAGAAGAACCCAATTATTCACAATATAATAAGAATTTGGAAACAAATAAAAGTATCCTTGAAATTAAATAATTTATCAGTACTAATTGAATTGAATACCTTTATTGTCATTCAGACCTTACGGTCTGAACGAAATTTCGTGCCTGCAGTCATACATACAATCATACAATAAAAAACAACAATAAACACAAATTAACATCCACCACAGTGTATCCTCCAAGCACCTCCTCACTGTGGTGGAGGCAAAAATCTTAGGGTTACTGTCTCTTCCCTCCTCTTCTCCCTCTGCGCTGAGGCGATACCCCACCGGGCGATGGCACAAACAATCCCAGCGGCTCACCGAACCCCGTGAACGGGCCGGTTCAAACACCGCGGCCCCACTATTGAACAACCCCGCATTCAAACCTTCTCTCATCGACAACACATATCAACAATGGGATAGACTGGGGACTAGGAAAGTAGGGGATATGTATGAATTGGGCAAACTGTTATCATTTCAACAATTAAAATTAAAATTTAAATTGAAGGATAATCAATATTTTAAATATATACAGGTATGTGACTTTATGAAGAAATATATACATAGATTTCAAACTATATTTTTAGACCCTTTAGAAGAAGCAATTAATATTAAGGCTGATTCACAAAAATTAATATCATACTTTTATAATAATATATTATATAGAGAATCACCCTCAACAGAAGCACTAAGGGAAGATTGGGAACATGAGCTAATGATAAAGATCTCGAAGGATAAATGGGAAAAGTATTTGATGAATACACATAACTGTTCTATTAATACAAGACATAATTTAATTCAATTCAAATTATTACATAGACTATATTATTCAAAAACGAGGTTGAATAAATTTTATCCAAACGTCTCTCCCAGATGCGATAAATGTTTGTTTCAAAACGCTAATTTAACACATTCATTTGTCGGATGTACAAAGTTGAATAAATTTTGGAGTGATATATTTGATATATTTACAAAGCTCTTCAAGTCAAGAATAGAACCCAAAATGGAATGGATTATATTTGGAATAATAGGAGAAGATACCAATTTAAATAAAGACCAAAATGTTTTTTTTAATTATGGGTTAATAATTGGAAAGAAATTGATACTTAAATTTTGGAAAAATACAACCATACCAACTGTTAAAATGTGGATTAGGAATATGATGGACATAGCACGCCTTGAAGAAATGAGACTCCGACTAATAGATAAATATGACCAATTCTTAAGGAGTTGGTCTCCTTTCATCGACTTTTTGGAATCATGTGATGCAGCGGTACCATAAGGATTGCTGATTTCGGTTCATGACGTGGATAGATCTACATCTCCGAATATAGATTTGAAAAATTCTCTTTTAAGGGGCCTTCTATTTCTACATTCCACCTTTTCTTTTTTCTTTTCTTTTTTTATTTTTATTTTTTATATCCACACTTCACGTTTTTCTACTCTCTACCATCTATTTTTCCACTCTTTCCCCTTTCTATTGTTTTCTTTTTCTTGTCTTGCTTACTTCCTTCTCATAACATAAAACTAGAGGTTGTACATAGAATGGATTACGGTATGACATAGTTGGCACCTAAAATTAGGTGCCACTGTATTGTTTTGTATTGTATTAACTTCTAATAAAATAAACAAATAAAAAAAAAAAAAAAAAAAAAAAATAAATAAAAAAAAAGTTATACAAGATGGAAACAGGTCCTTCAGTTCACCAGGCCAACCATCAATCACCCATTCATACCAGTTCTACATTATCCCACTTACTCATCCACTCCCTGCACACTAGGGGCAATTTACAGAGGCCAATGATCCTACAAACCCGCATGTCTTAAGCGGCCTTTTCACGGGGCGAGTTGACGCAAGATGTCACCAGAGTGAAGAGGTCGTGGTCCAGCACGAGTCTCGCACGATATAACGGCAGTAGATAAAGAGTTCCCACGGTACTCGGCATTTCTGCTATTTGTGCGAGTGAACTTGTCCGTTTCCCGAGCTTTCCCGTTAAATCTTGAATGAACATCGTGAACTACACGTGACACAAATGATGTAACTTTTTTTTTCACACACTATATATATCCTCCCTTGGTTGAATTGGCTCATTTGGAGACATATTTTACTGTGTATGTGGGAGACACAGATGGACTGAGCACAGTACCTCGGTCTTACTGTGTGTGGGAGAGGGGGAGAAAGAGACGTACACTCACAGAGGCAGAGTCTCTCAGCCTGTGTAAGAGGGAGGGAGAGAGAGAGAGAGGCACACACAAGGTGGATGTGAAATCTCACCTGCCTGTTTCAGTGACAGACACCCGCCGTCAGTAAATGAAGACACCCCCATCTGTCTCCCCCTCCTCTCCCTCGACTCCCCCACCTTTCTCTCCCAACTCCAGTCCCGTCCCGACCCCCTGGGAAACTGAATAGAGCAACAATCAACTGCTGCCTGTGCGCTGATATGACAATAAAGGCTACTTTACTTTACTGAGTTAAAGAGTTCCCAC